>NC_136630.1:29525001-29837501 GCF_933228915.1 Telmatherina bonti | reverse complement strand
AAGATTGCTGGATATTATCAAAATGCCTGGCTCTGGCTAGCAACTAATTCACAGTTGTCTGGCGGGGAAAGAGTTAAATTACCTTAAAATGGGCGAGTTAGAAAAACATTCACTCCCTCCACAGTTGTCATGAAGGTAAACCTGACCTATTAAACGTAAAATGGATTTTTGTACCAGGCTGTAAACATGTTTATTCCTGCTGTAAACATGTTTATTTCTGCTGTAAACATGTTTATTCCTGATGTAAACATGTTTATTCCTGCTGTAAACATGTTTATTTCTGCTGTAAATATGTGTATTCCTGATGTAAATATGTTTATTCCTGCTGTAAATATGTTTATTCCTGCTGTAAACATGTTTATTTCTGCTGTAAACATGTTTATTTCTGCTGTAAATATGTGTATTCCTGATGTAAATATGTTTATTCCTGCTGTAAATATGTTTATTCCTGCTGTAAACATGTTTATTCCTGCTGTAAACATGTTTATTTCTGCTGTAAACATGGTTATTCCTGCTGTAAACATGGTTATTCCTGCTGTGAAGTTGGTCTTTTTAACATGGGAGTCTATGGAGATCTGCTCTGTTTTGCAGCCCCTAGTGGATGAAGGGGGAACTACAATTTTATGCACTTTCACATAGGCTTCACTTTTAACCGCCAGACGCTCCGTCCATCTTTTATATACGGTCTATGCTCCATCCCAGTATTTGTACTACCAGAGTATTCCACCAGGGGGCGCATTCGAGCATTCAGACCATATAGCGATGCTGAATTTGGAGAACAGAAACAAAACGAACAGAGACGATTGAGCAGGTTACAGCAGAAAAACATGAAGTAGGGCCGTCATAGAAGGTCTGGAAGGACCTTAAACAAACCACAGCATGTCTTATAAACTCTCCTTCATCTTCATCGCAGTTGACCCTGTGACCTCCCAGACTGTTCCAACTGGTCACTACAATGGTCCCACTGGTTGCTCACATACTGCACCTCGTCAGCACGTAGCATTAATTTCTGATGATAAGATAATACATGATGCAGCCATGATAAACTTAGTACAGGTGTATTCTAAATTATATAGTCATGAAAAATAACTCCCAGTGAGGAAAGTCAGAATGAAGGACTCCAGAAAGGATGCTGAGCGAAGAGCCAGTCATGGTGAATAAATGAAACCGGAGGTAAAAGACTGGAGGGAAGGAGTGCAAATCTTTGCTTTGGACACACACACACACACACACACACACACACACACACACACACACACACACACACACACACACACACACACACACACACACACACACACGATGGTTCATCCTGTTCATCCTGACTTCCTGCTACCAGAGTTGTTCGTGGCGTTGCCAGGCCTGGTCGTTAGCAAACAGACCATAAACAACCCCTCGGCTGAGGGAAGAGAAGACCCCCCCCATCCCTGTAGGGTCAGAGAAACTGGTTGCACTGAAGTCATCTGAGAAAGAACAGGAAACCTTTCATTCATGTCAGATTTACCTGTACAAGCCTCATCTCCTGACTGGAAATCTAACCTGATTAAACTGGAGCAACTGGGTGAAGGAACTGGTGGAAGAACAGAAACATCTTTCAGAAAGGCAGGCCAGATCGTCGCAGACCAGGGCTACTACGGTCCTCCAGTCCTGCAGGTTTTAGAGGTTTCCTGCTCCAACACACACACAGCCTGCTAAATGTCGCTGAGCTCCTTCACCACGAGGAGGATGGTGAAGACCTAACAGAGACTCTGGATCATTTATGCAGATGTGCTTTCAGACTTTCCTCATGACTCCGTACGTCGTCGTCTTTCTGTATCACACACATCTTGCTGTGGTGTCAGCGCAGGTCCAGGGCGACGGTGGCGTCTGGAGAACCTCAGAGGCTGTAAGACACGTGGCGAGATGCTGATTGGGAAATTATTACAGCTCGCTACGTAAACCACTGGGTTTTAATCCAACTTCTGCATCTCTGCCATCACGTTGCTATGACAACACGTCTTGACATCTGCTCCAGGTGGAGGAGATGAGTTTACTTCATGGAGTCAGTTACCATGGAAACCGAGTTTAACTAGCCTTTCTCCAGCTTTCCTCAGCTCGAGGTTAACGTACTCCAAGTTTCGCCGCAGCCTGTTGTCACGGAAACGGGATGACAAAAAGCTCTGGACGCGGTTGAACCCGTGAAAGGAAGAGGAGCAGTTTAAAACGTAAACAGGTCGCGCCTCTGCAGACCGGGTTCACTGGGACGCGAGTAATGTGAAGGAGGGAGGCGGAATAGGAGAGCAGAGGAGCTGAAGTAATACCAAACGACAGCATAAAGAGACGTTCCCCTCTTCCACAAGGTCAGACCTTTCTGTCGGAGCCGCATGGGAACCGGAGCACATCCAAGACGGCAGGCTGATGCTCCGAGTGCAGATGTTTACCAGAGAACCGAGGTCTGAAGGACCATGAGGGAATGGGAGGAGGAGAGGAGGGAAAGCCGTGTTTTTCCTCCTTTGCCTCCATGTGAAGGACAGGTGGGATCAGGAGGGAGGGAAAGGTAAATCCAAAAATATCCACGTTTTTGTTGTCTGAGACAAACATTTGACTGTTTCAGGATGAAATCATTTCCACATCCAGTAAAATCTGCAACACGTTGGTCCTCCAAGCTGATCAGACATTCCGACTTCCACCGGAATCTTACAGGAAGTGGGTTAAAACTGGCATGGCGAGGCAGCCGGCGTTCAACAGGCCACGATCAGCCTTTTATTTATCTGTTTCACAGGTCAGACTCGATTTAAATTGATCTGATTAATCACAGGAATGTAATTAACTGATCTCGATTAATCGCATTATAATCACATCACAATATTTGGCCCAAAAAGGCCAATTTTTAGAGATTTAAATAGATTTTTCGTGGACGTTTGAATTAAATAACAGACACATTATTAATGTTTATTGTAAACTAAGGCTCTATTAATGTCTGGAAAAATACATTTAATTTAATTTTTATTCAAAACAATAGAACAAAATAGAAAATATTCCTGGTCTAAACTGAACAGACCTAAAAAAATGAAAATGTCATTTTAGTACTTTAACAGAGTTTAACCATCAGCTCCAGTGTGCACCAAGCACAGACAAACGTTCCATGATTAAATACATTCATTTTTCTGTAAATGATTAATTGTAATTAACACATTAAAGTCCCACCCCTAGTTTTTTTTATTTATTCTATTTTAAGAGGAGGCACGTGACCCTACACCGAGTTATTCAGCCTAACGCCTGGGATCAGGGACAAGAAGTTTTACTGGGAACAACCCCAGGAAGGTCTTTACGGTGTTCACTGGACTGGTAAAAATATCCAAAATCCAACTGGAACGGCAAAAAGCTGCAGCTATGGTGTCACATGTTAATCTTTTACAGCTGCTTAATCATCACCACGTAACTTTCCAACCTTTAAACCGCTTCCGACTCTTGTTGATGGAACACAGACATCTCTGATGCTGTCGTCCAGCAGCAGAACCAAACGTTCCTCTTTATCCAGGTCACTGCGTCACTTTGCAGCGGCAGTTTGATCTACGACTGGAGGTCAACACAGCGGCTATGGTGAACGTCACCATGGCTCGGTCATCAGAGCCAAGAGGGCGATATGAGAGGAAGAGAGAGGGAGAAAAGACAGGAGCCAACTTCAGACTGACTTTTAATTACAGGAGAGATCTCAGAGAAGAAATGGGACGAAGACGATGCCAGATTAGCATCATTAGGAGAGATCTCAGAGAAGAGACGGGATGAAGACGACGCGTTGTTGGGGGGGTCTCAGAGAAGAGACGGGACGAAGACGATGCCAGATTAGCATCATTAGGAGAGATCTCAGAGAAGAAATGGAACGAAGACGTTGCCGGATTAGCATCGTTAGTAGAGATCTCAGAGAAGAGACGGGACGAAGACGATGCCAGATTAGCATCGTTAGGAGAGATCTCAGAGAAGAAATGGAACGAAGACGTTGCCGGATTAGCATCGTTAGTAGAGATCTCAGAGAAGAGACGGGACGAAGACGATGCCAGATTAGCATCGTTAGGAGAGATCTCAGAGAAGAAATGGAACGAAGACGTTGCCAGATTAGCATCGTTAGTAGAGATCTCAGAGAAGAGACGGGACGAAGACGATGCCAGATTAGCATCGTTAGTAGAGATCTCAGAGAAGAGACGGGACGAAGACGATGCCGGATTAGCATCGTTAGTAGAGATCTCAGAGAAGAGACGGGACGAAGACGATGCCGGATTAGCATCGTTAGTAGAGATCTCAGAGAAGAGACGGGACGAAGACGATGCCGGATTAGCATCGTTAGTAGAGATCTCAGAGAAGAGACGGGACGAAGACGATGCCGGATTAGCATCGTTAGTAGAGATCTCAGAGAAGAGACGGGACGAAGACGATGCCGGATTAGCATCGTTAGTAGAGATCTCAGAGAAGAGACGGGACGAAGACGATGCCGGATTAGCATCGTTAGTAGAGATCTCAGAGAAGAGACGGGACGAAGACGATGCCGGATTTGCATCGTTAGGAGAGATCTCAGAGAAGAAATGGGACGAAGATGATGTCAGATTAGCATCGTTAGTAGAGATCTCAGAGAAGAGCCGGGATGAAGACGACGCGTCGTTGGGGGGGTCTCAGAGTAGAGACGGGACGCAGACGATGCCGGATTAGACGTTACTCATGGTGGCAGTCCTGTATGTCTACTCAGGAGCCATTGATTGGTCAGATTGTCAGCAGAGATTCAGAAAAATCCCGCGGACGTTCTTCACCAGCTTGTCACGGAGCAAAAGGAAAAGCTGGAGTTTGTTCTTGTGGCTGCAGACTGTGGATAAAATGTGGATGCAGCTCCTGTTTCTCAGCTTCGTGCTGCTTTGGTGAAAGTGTGTGTTGATACGTGCATCTGGGTCCATAAAGCCCAATCCACACATGAAGGACTGGAGGGAAAACGGAGAGTCTACAGGATGATGAATGAACTCTAAATATGAGCAGAAATATAAACCTTTCTGGTAAATCTTCTGCCTGTGGCATTAGCTCAGCAGCAGAGCAGACCACACCGTGGTTTATCTACAAATCACCACACACACACCAGACTGTGGTTACATCGCTGTGTTTGTTGTGGGGAATCAACACACGGCTGCAAAGACACACACTAAGCTGCATGTGACTTTAATCAGTGTGAAGATAAGCTAAGGTTGTAGTACAACAAAACATCTAATCCTTCATTTTTAACCTGAAGTGCCCTGACCGGACCGACACACACATTACACACACAGATCCGCCGCAGCCTGTCAATCATTCCTGAGTCGGCATGTTCAAACTTTATTAAACTTTGTTTTCGGCTCGGTTTGCTCCGCATGTGAGCAGTATTTCATCCTCTGTTGTCGTCATCTGATTTCCTTCACTGCTTTCCATTTAGTATCAATTCAACCGAAACCAAACAGATTAACACGTTTATTAAAGATATTATTTCTTCCACTTTAAATGTCTGATATGTTCACCAAACAACTAGAATGCAAATAAAAAAAACTGCTTATATTACATGAAAATTACATTAATTATTTCTACTTTGCCAACTTTAAATTCTATACATACAAGTTTTTCTGAAATAAAAATACAATATACAATTGTATTCCATTTTTAAAAATAAATAAATGATGAAAAGTATTTTATTTATCCCTAATAATAATAATAATGATAATAATATAATAAATTTAAAATAATAATAATATTAATAATAATAAATGTAAAATAATAATAATAATAATAATATAATGTGTACTTAAAAATTTGTTAAATTATATTTTAAAATACAAAATAAAATATAAAAGATTTATTTAAAATCATAACTGTGTAATTTTATCCTGAAATTAATACCACATTATCATTGTAATTATAAAATCATAAATTCAGTGATTTACGACTGTATTAAATACTTTATAATTCTTATAAATGTGCTTTTAAATTATCATGATTTAAATCATAGAATTAAAACATCAAAAAACTATTCCAAACTTCAAATGTGTCTTTTATTTTAAGTTATAATAAAAAATTAACCACTATATGAAAAAAAACAAAAAAAAAAACAGCATAGTATAAGAACAATTCAGACCTAATGTAAATGTGCTTTTAATTTTATACATATGTTCTTCATGGCAATATAATTAAAAATATAAAAATGTAGAATAAGAAAACGTAATAAACGTGTCTGTAATTGTCATTAATAGAATTTGCAACAGAAAAGCTAAAGCGTAGTGATGGAGAGTCAAACTATCAGAATAATCAGATGGAAGAATGAACAGCGAGTCTGAGCAGAGAAGTCATCATCATACGAGCCGAAGTAATTACGAATCCAGAAAAGTAAAAATGATGAATATTCAGTGGTGAAGAAAAGACTTTTCCTTTCCGCTGAAGCACTTTTCCATCCTGGCTGTCGTTGCCTCCCCCCGTCCTCTCTCATTCCATCTCTCCTGATAATACAGCTCTAATAATAGCCGAGTTGCACTGAGACAATCGTTTGATGGAATCTAGGCCAGTCGCTGCAGAGCAGGATGGGAAAATCCCTCCTGCTCGCTCCAGCCTGCCTGAGCTCTGCATGTTTATGTGGCGACTAATCCATCCTGCACAGCGAAGCCGAGGCCTGCCGACGTTCTGCTCAACGGCTAACTCTTCAGGTCGCAGTAGACGCTCTCGCCGCAGCCAGCGTCTATGACCTCTTATCGGACTGACAGACGAAGAGACAGCATCTTCACAACGTCCTGTCCTTCACAGGAAGCTGGGTCCAGTCCGCACTGGGACACCAGTCAACCCAGCAGTACAAACGCAGCCACACAAAGCAGAGCGAAGTGGGAAGGAACTCATCGTCTTCATCGTGCTCCAGCAGCACGGCCACGCTGGGAGAAAAAAACTCAAATCTGTCTGACTGTACTGGTCTGCATGGAGGCCACCATGATGTGGTAAACTGGCAGAATCATGAGTTTTACTGGTAAACTGGTACGTATTGAATTCCAGCACATGCTACGTTTACCAGTGTTTCATGTTCCTGAACCACACACAGAACAACAGTTTCATTAAACACCTGGATAACAAACCAAGGAGGGACGAAGGAAGACAGTGAGGCCGGTCGGGACCTAAACCTGGACCTGGGAAAAACCGGTTTTTGGTTGCATTAGAGTCCTGCCAAACCTTCCAGAGTGAAGACAGGCCTGGTGCCGAGCACCCTGCATACTTCTGGAGTGACTTCTTGGCTGCTTCACATCTGCAACAACTGGCCTGAGCTACCGAGACTTCCAGAGTCTACAAATCTGTCGTGGTGTCTTTCATTTGGAGGTATGATGCTGCAGGCTACACGTCTTACTCCCATCCGACCCAGCTCAGCGTGGGTTCAAGCTTCGCACGTCCACACATTTCACTGCAGCAGAATTCCTCCTCTGGAGTTCCAAAGCATTCAGACACTTAAAATGCAGAAAGAGACAAGAAGCAGAGAGAAGCCTGGATGTGTTCCTGCAGCTCTGTTGCGTCCCGCAGTTCAAAACAAGCAGATCCACATGCAGGTCCAGCTTTCATTCGGAGATGGCCAACCGATCCAAACTCATTTCTACGTCAGGAAAACAAGCATGTTGCCTCTCATTTCAACATAAACACGCATTTATAACTTGGCGGAAAACCTGAGCTTCCATCATTTAACACAAAGTTCTTCTTTAATTCTTGTTTTTCTGGGTGACAGAAACCATCAAACAGGAGTTACCTGCTGGTTAAACCTGAATAAACAACGCTAACGCACCAACAACAACACAAACAAGAGCTCAGATTGTTCCTCTTGTGTCTGGTTCCGCTCCACATGTAGCTATGTTAACATGTAGCAATATATTAACACACTATATACTAACATGTAACATGTTATATAGTATATAGTGTGCTAGCATGTAGCCATGTTAGTATGTAGCCGTGTTAGCATGTAACTATGTTAACATGTAGCCGTGTTAGTATGTAGTGTGTTAGCATGGAGCCGTGTTAGAATATAGTGTGTTAGCATGTAGTGTGTTAGCATGTAGCCATGTTAGTATGTAGCCGTGTTAGCATGTAACTATGTTAACATGTAGCCGCGTTAGCATGTAGTGTGTTAGCATGTAGCCGTGTTAGCATGTAGTGTGTTAGTATGTAGCCATGTTAGCATGTAACTGTGTTAACATGTATCCGTGTTAGCATGTAGTGTGTTAGCATGTAGCCATGTTAGTATGTAGCAGTGTTAGCATGTAACTGTGTTAGCATGTAGCAGTGTTAGCATGTAACTGTGTTAACATGTAGCCGTGTCAGCATATAGTGTGTTTGCATGTAGCCGTGTTAGCATGTAACTACGGCAACATGTAGCTGTTAATATGCGGACGTGTTAACATGTAGCCGTGCTAGCATGTAGATGTGTTAACATGCTTAAACACACAACACTTAAAGACAGTAACAAGTAATAATGTACCAACTATAATAATATCCATATTATTAAGTTACTATACGCAGATAAGTAACAACACTTATCTGTGTTGTTACTTATCTGCGTATAGTAACTTACACAGGTAAGGTAAACTTACCTGTGTAAGTTACTATACGTAGGTTTACCTTACCTGTGTAAGGTAAACTTCTCGCTGGTCCTTTTAGGACTCATCGATGTATGTAACACAAATATCAGCTCTGCTGTAGCGTCAACATGATCAACATGAACTGGAACAGATGGCCACATACATGACTGCCTTACAACGGGGATATGACACGCTAAGAACAAGCAGTTTATTATGTCACGGCTGCACTCTGCTGTAAACCTTTCCCACACAACAGTGACAATAAAACACCAGGGACAGAAAGGTTCAGCTTTAGAAACGTCAAGTGAATAAAGACAGTTTGAATCTGTGGAGTCGATAGAAAATCCCGTTTCCACCAACTGGTCCGGTTCTGACATTCTCTACTTTCTACCGACAGGATAAACTGGGAAAGGTGGCAGAATATCTGATCCACCAACTTTTTAGGGATACTTCCAGTTGGGTGCCAGTCTTAACCTGACCCAAGGTGGAGCTTTTAACACCATAATTCACTGACTGGTGGAAAGACAGATCGCAAAGCAGGCAGAGCCTTGCATTTATATAAACGCTGGATTGCCAGAAAACAAGAGGAAAGCAGATCACCAGGTGGATGTAAACCATCCTCCTCTGGGTCTCCTTTGTTAGGATTCAAGGAAGACTTCATGCTGCCATGACAACGATTATGTAGCCGACGCATCTATCATCTAGTTTATATCCCGTCCACCAGGTAAAGGCACAGTTACTGCCACAATATTACTCTGGACAAAGACTGGAGCTGTATCAGGTCCTAGCGGTCCGAGTCGATCAGGTCCTAGCGGTCCGAGTCGATCAGGTCCTAGCGGTCCGAGTCGATCAGGTCCTAGCGGTCCGAGTCGATCAGGTCCTTGCGGTCCGAGTCGATCAGGTCCTTGCGGTCCGAGTCGATCAGGTCCTAGCGGTCCGAGTCGATCAGGTCCTAGCGGTCCGAGTCGATCAGGTCCTTGCGGTCCGAGTTGATCAGGTCCTAGCGGTCTGAGTCGATCTTGACATTTGGGGGGGGGGGGGGGGGGGGGGTTTCTGTTGGGAGAATGGGGGTTCTCCCACTAGAACCACAGCAGCGGGTTCCCACAGCGGGGAGGCAGTCTGTCAGACCAGTTTGACTGCGGCGCTGCAGCTCCACACCTGAACGGAAGAGAGACGGGAGATTATCTACCAATCTGGAATGTTAACGTATAAATAAAACTCCAAAAAGCATGTCGGTATTACTGAATGCGAGGAATGCCTCAGATCCAGATGTGGACCTGGTTCAGTTGATCCTGGGTCAAACTGACCCAACAGCAGCTGCAGACCTGGTTCCGCCAGGTCCAGACCAGAGTTTTATCAGACACGGGACACGCCATTCTCACACCAATCACTTTATGATGAAGCCAGCAGCACCTCTCAGCTGCATCAGACGTGCACGTGAAAGAGCCGGAGTGCACGTGTGATATTTCTGACATTCCTGCAGAACAGGATCCTACATCACCAGTTTTCTTTCCTGCAGACCGCAGAGGGAAAAATGACTAATTCAGAGACGTTTCTACCAAGCAGCTCTGGACCAACGGCTCAGAAACCTCCAGAAACACCCGATGATCAAGTTTTACTTCTTATACACAGAAAATAAACCAACCTCAGGGAATTATCAGTGATTTTAGAAGAAACATCCATGTTGTTGACTCGTGGCTCAGAAACATGGAGGACGGCAGCTCTTCTTCCACGGTGATGGGAGGGGTTAATAAACGGTGCAGCAGCAGCTCGGTGCTGAACATCAACCAGGTGATCATTATGATCTAAAAGTCGGCCTGCCAACCATCTGATCCACTGTGGTTTGTTAGAGAAGAAACAGCTCCACAGAGCCGCACGCTGCTGCTCCTAACACCCAGCTAACAAACACGTTTCCACCCAAACAGCAGACATGACAGATGGAATCATACTGGTCATTTTCACATCCGTCCATCAGGTAACAAGAAGGTTACATTTGGAAAACATCATCATGATACTGTTATTTTTAACCCTTCAAACTCTACGAGATCACTGAGAAGAAACCGTAACCAGCCGTGTCACCCCTCGGCAATCTCTGTTAGTATATTCATCGTAGACTGTATATAAAAGATGGCTGTAGCCTCCGTCACATGAGGCTCGGTGGGCGGTTCCTACCATCACCATCTTGGCAGGCGCATGCGCGTCGTCTCGCCTGGAAAATACAAATATGGGCAAAGAGGTGGAACTGAAAGGGGGGCTGTGAGCGTCATGGTGGATGATTGACATCTAGCAAACTCCGAGCTTTCTGTAGCTAAGAGCTAACCGAGCTAACCACGAGATAACAGGAGCTAACCAGCTAACGGAGGTAAGCGGGCTAAAGCTAAGTCACGTTGTTAACCGGCTAAAAACCGCAGTTGTTCTACGTTCTTCTGACTTGAAGCGGGAGATCGGGTACCTGTCAATCAAAAGGACACGCCCCTAAATATGCCGAACTTCGAGATTAAATTACTTTTAAATGGGCGAGTTAGAAAAAATTTCATTCCCCCCACAGTTGTCATGAAGGTAAACCTGACCTATTAAACCTAAAATGGATGTTTGTACCAAACTGTAAACATGTTTATTCCTGCGGTAAACATGTTTATTCCTGATGTAAACATGTTTATTCCTGATGTAAACGTGTTTATTCCTGATGTAAACGTGTTTATTCCTGATGTAAACGTGTTTATTCCTGCGGTAAACGTGTTTATTCCTGCGGTAAACGTGTTTATTCCTGCGGTAAACGTGTTTATTCCTGCGGTAAACGTGTTTATTCCTGCGGTAAACGTGTTTATTCCTGATGTAAACATGTTTATTCCTGCGGTAAACGTGTTTATTCCTGCGGTAAACGTGTTTATTCCTGCGGTAAACGTGTTTATTCCTGCGGTAAACATGTTTATTCCTGATGTAAACATGTTTATTCCTGCGGTAAACGTGTTTATTCCTGATGTAAACATGTTTATTCCTGCGGTAAACATGTTTATTCCTGCGGTAAACATGTTTATTCCTGCGGTAAACGTGTTTATTCCTGCGGTAAACGTGTTTATTCCTGATGTAAACATGTTTATTCCTGCGGTAAACATGTTTATTCCTGCGGTAAACATGTTTATTCCTGCGGTAAACATGTTTATTCCTGATGTAAACATGTTTATTCCTGCGGTAAACATGTTTATTCCTGCGGTAAACGTGTTTATTCCTGATGTAAACGTGTTTATTCCTGATGTAAACGTGTTTATTCCTGATGTAAACATGTTTATTCCTGCGGTAAACGTGTTTATTCCTGATGTAAACATGTTTATTCCTGCGGTAAACATGTTTATTCCTGCGGTAAACATGTTTATTCCTGATGTAAACATGTTTATTCCTGATGTAAACATGTTTATTCCTGCGGTAAACATGTTTATTCCTGCGGTAAACATGTTTATTCCTGCTGTAAACATGTTTATTTCTGCTGTGAAGTTGGTCTTTTTAACATGGGAGTCTATGGGGATTTGCTCTGTTTTGCAGCCCCTAGTGGATGAAGGGGGAACTGCAGTACACGTTCACCGTGTCACGCATCGCTACATGTTCAACATGTTACTTGTCGCTACATGTTCTCAGTGTCATGTGATGTTACAACTTGTCCCTATTGTTAAAAAAAAAAAAAAAAGTGAACTTGAATGGACGTTTCTTCGTCATCTGGAGGATTTACTGAGGAACACCGAATCGTTTACGGGGTTATTAGACTGTCCTAATAAATCCTGGATGTTTCTTCATGTTTTGTCCTCATTTGCTTCCACACGGCGTCATCTGTGGCGATGTGATCAGACCTGACCTGCGTTTGCTTTATTTTTCTCCCCAGATGGTCTACAGAGTTTGGAACTGCAGAGAAATAATCCATTATTTTTGGGTAGAGAGACTTCAGAGGTTAACTCTGTTCTTCTTCAGGTTCAACTGGTAGGAGAACGAAGGCAGCAGACCCGGCTGACAGCTTCGCTCCCAGCTGCATATCTACACATTTCTGATCCTTCTGCATCTCCATGGCAACCCTCCTGGGAATATTTAAAGTATAAAAACAACCGTTTTCAGCAGAGGTGACCGACAGACAACAGTTCAGGAGCTGCAGAGTCGTCTCCTCGTCCTGCAGCTGACCGACCGCGTGTCGAAGAACATGCCTCGTGTGTGACGCGGCGCTGCCTTGTGTTTGTTGGCTTGTTAAATCTAATCACAGTTTGGGTTAAATTTAGTTCCAGCTTAATTACACGGCACATAAACCTAAAACCTCACAGTGCTAATCTGCCTCCCAGAAATATAAGAATAGTCCAAGTTTCCTGTCTGGTCAGCAGAAACCAGGCAAGGTTTGTTCTTTAATAAGAAGCAGAGACACCAGCTCCTCCATGTTCACATGGTTTCCAGCTCCGATGTTCTCCTCTCACAGGGTTAAATGTGTCCCGACTCCACGTAGCGGTACCATCATGTAGAACAAAAAGGCGACGTTACTCAGCCTGAAAGCATTCAGCACACACACCAACGTCCAGGAGAGAAGGAATGTGTATGACACTGATCCAGCAGAGCAGCACCGGGAACTAAAGGCACTCCTTTCATTTTCTTTCACTTCTTCTGCCACCGAGAAACAAAAAACCAGGAGGAGAAAGGAGCTGCAGAGAAAAGGGGGAATGGTTCATGCTTCCCTGATTCCCTCCCTGTTCATCTTCAGCACAGTGTGTGTGTGTGGTCATCTCCAGAGGCAGACTTTACATCAGCGATCCTGTTTGCAGGTAAAATGAAAGCTTTATGCATGTAAATATTTATCACATCCACTGTGGTTTAATGAACTTCCTGATTTCCATCTTTAACAGAAACACCTGTCGGTGTCATTCACTAAAAACACTGAAATGTTCGGTGTTTACAGCTTTCTGCTGCGGTTATTAAACCCTGTTAAGGTGTGTGTAGCATGTGACGTCTAATGGATCTTACTGCAGAGTTAAGCTGAGACGATGATGACACCCTGACCGGTTGGGGGGGGTTTACTGGCTGCTGTTGCTGCAGCGATGAAAACATCCCAATGTCTTGATGGTTATAAAACACGGTTTTCGCTGGTGAAATACCATTCCACACTGCAGTGTAGCCGCGGTGGGATCAATGGTCCAACTGGAGGACGGGTGTTGGACGCCGCTGCTCCTGCAGGCAGCAACGCAGGTGAAACCAGGAAGTCGTGACGTGTGAAACGTTTTGAAGGTGCGGTGCTGACGATGCCGCCGTGGCAGAAACAGCGTGGACGTCTGCGTTGGCAGACCTTCTGCTTACCGGAGTCCAAATGGAGACAACTTATAGGATACCGTCGGGCTGCGGCGAGACGCTTTAGCCCCAAATCCATTCGAATTTTTTGGGCGCAGATTTGATTTAAATTGCAATCCTCATGATTCTTTAATATTGCTGATATTTTATACTAAAAAATGTACAAAACTTTTTCTGCTCGTTGTTTTTTTTTTTCATTTCAAAGAGGAAAAAACAACAGCAGCCAGAGCATCATTCTGCTGCTTTAATGACCCAGAAGACAAGAAAAAGATCAATAAAAACAAAAAAAAATTACATATTTTAAAATGGATTATTTTTATTTGAAAAAAAAAAAGGATTTTTTAACAAAACAAATCTATTATAAAATTATGAAGCAAAAAATCCTGATATTCAATTTTTTTTATTCGATGTCCCTCGCCGAGGATACCCTACGCAACGGAAGGAGGGATTAATGCAGACAAACTGCACTGAAAGATTTTCAGGAATCTGATGAAACAAAACTCTTTGAAATGAGGTTGAAAATGTTTTGTATGTTTACAGCCTCCAGTGTTGCATCCCCTCCTTCTGGCTCTTCACCGCTCACCAACAGAGGTGTGTTTCAGCTGGAGACGGAAGACGGACACGCATACGGACAGTCTGGTTCGCCTCCTGCAGCAGCCGTCCGCCATGATTGGGTCCATTTAGCTTAACTAGCTTAACTAGCTTAACTATCAGTCCCTTCATGCAGAAAACGGGGCATCTTGGTGGCAGGACGGAGGTCCGTCGCCCACACGCAACTACTGAAAGGAACAAACCGGAGGCAGAAGACGACAGGGAAGGGCTTCAGAACAGCAAAAACAAAATGCTTTTATTCTTCTTCTTCTGGTGTTTCTGGACACATGTAAACAACAACAACAAAACATGGAGGTGACCTCTGAACGCAGCACTGCCCGCCAGTGTGTGAACGGACTTTACCACCACATGAAAACATCTGAACAGACGTCTGTATCTGCGTATGTAGGGGAGCATCAATGGGACTTAAACCTCCTGCAGAGACATTGTCACACCCTGATGAGCAACGTGCCAAACACTCAGGACTTTCTTTTTATCTGCTATGCTGCTCTTTACCTCTAAAGGGTGGAAGTGTGGCGAGTTAGACCAGACTAGATAGACGTGCACGTAGGGCTGCTCGATTATGACAAAAATTATAATTAGGATTATTTTGACTGAAACTGAGATCTGGATTATTTAACACAACTATCCAGTATTTATAAACAACGCTGCGCGTCGTGGTTTTCTAGACTCCGTGTCGTGCATTATAACCGTCTAATGGACGGTTCCGAGTTGCTTAATCCGCTTTTACTGCTTATATAGGAACTATTTTACGTCAGTCTGGATGTACGTTTTATGCCAAACAACCGCTGTCAGGCTGCAGCGCGTTTCTCTCATTCACCTGTTAAAAGACGGCTGATCTGAACCAGCTGGTTAACGCGTTGCTATGGTAACGCCCCGTAACGGAGGGATATTACAGTGTTTAACTGGCCGAACTATGTATAGGAAAATAATGCAGCCAGTTGTCACTGACAATGGTATAAAGTATGTTTAGGTGAACTTCCACAACCTACTGCAGTTATTCTACATGGACCTGCAGCCGGAGCCGACTGAGACTGGCCGCCTGGGAGTGCTTTAGGACGGGAGAGGCTCCCGCTGCTCCTTCCTTACAGTAACTGCAGAACAATATGTGCCTTCAAGTCAGTCGCCAAAACACCAGAAAAGTCTCTAATAACTCCAGTAAAAGCTGCTGGATTTGTCGCTTTTAACAAAAAAAGTCTCCAGATTTAGCGAGAAAGTCTCCAAGGTGGCAACAGTGTCTGAATGAAAGCAAAGCGGCTGTGGGAGGAGTTTACAGCACAGCGCTGCAACGCCAGAGACGCTCGATTAGCAGCTGAAGACAGCAGGAGAGGAAACTGCAGAGAGAAAAATAATCACACCCTTTTAGTTTTATCATCGATGGAAACCCAGATCGTAATAAAAATCCGATTAATCGCCCAGCTCTAACATGTACTGGTCTAGAATCAGCCTGATCTCCACTGCAATGTTGTTTTCAGTAAGACAGTCGAAGTCCAAGCTCTGAGCAGGAGCTTACAGAGCTCCTTCAACTATAATGTAGTGTCTGGAAACAGGCACAGAGCTCTGGATGTGGTTCAGGACCAAACCAGACATGAGTCCCGTCTAAAAGGCCAGATCAGATCTTTTCTTAATGTCATGTCCGACCCGGATCAGATCTCCTCAGACTCTCCAGGTCTCATTCAGCAGAGTGGCTTGTTGGGAGGAAGAACATGGCAACAACAAAAACGCCAGACTTCTGCACACACCAGGCCAACATGGACATGTTTGGTCCGAAGGCAGAGAGAAAGCTGCCATATGTCAGGTCACAATGGCAACCTGGGAGCTATTTTTTATCTGCGTTCCCATCTGAGCACAGCAGAGCGAAGCTCGGCGGTTCTCCTCAGAACCGTCTCCGTTCTCCGTGATGAGGTTTACATGGATCTGACTGGACAGCATGATCATTCTGCAAACAAAGGAATCAGATCCAGCCAATCAGAAGCTCCAAACGGATCCATCCTGCTGTCGGCTCGTACGGCACTTTCCCACCGCGACCGACACCTCGGGGCGTCTTCCATTATCTGGTGGCACCAGGCGAGCTGAGGGAAGCTGCTGATTGGTCAGGATGAGACATGAGGGGGACTCCTTTCTATCTCTGTTTACAGTCCAAACCTCCATCCTACAGATCCAACCTAACTGTTCAGAACAAAATCATTTCCCCGCAGAGATGTCCTCAGCGAGCCGGACACGACGGCAACGCCACGTCTACAAGTCACCTGGAAACCGCCGAGCTTCCGCTCAGACTGATGAAGAGGAAGAAGGAACTATTTTCTCTCAGGTTCAGTTAAAGCTCCAGAGTGGAACTCATTCGGCTTTTCATTCTTAAAAATCCAGTCAAATCCCAGTCACACCGCCGTCTGGGAAGAGTGTAGCTGAAAGGGGACAAACTTGTTCGCTTTTAGCCGTGAATCCCTGCGTGTTGTCCTGCGAGACGGAGGGAAAATGGCCGAGAGAAGTAAAAAGACGAGTCTCCGTGGGTGTAGCGTTTAGCAGATGGAGACAGTTCCTGATGGAGGCTGCAGCTTCCTGCAGGACGGTAAGTTCCTTCAGCCGAACAGTGAAGTTTATTTTGGCTTTATGTTAGAAACAGGGCAGGTAGTTCAGCAGCGACTTTGTCCTCCCGTTTGAGTCGCATCATTTACTGCTGGATAAACAGCAGAGATGCTAGTTTGTTAGTTAGCCTGCAGTGGAAAAGCTGCGTTTGCAGAAGTTGCTGTTCAGCTTGTTCCATCCTCCACGAGAAGCCAGAACTTTCTTCTGGTTCTCGAGGCTCCGAGAAGAAAATGACGTCATTTTGTTCTCGCAGGCGCTTTTATAGACAGTTCTCAACACAGAATCCGAGAAGTATCGTGTGATTGGTCGGACGGGCGTGGTTAACATGGGTGGGCGTGGTTAAAACGGAGAAAGCAGGAAGCGGAGTATTTGCTTCGCGTTTTTACTGTTGCAGGTAAAACGGATTGTTTTAATAACACAGTTGATCGAGGTGGTGAGAAAGTACCAACATTTTTACATGAAAGCACTCGGACCCAGCCGCGTGCACAACCCCCCCAGCACGACCCGCCCCGCCGCATACACGACCCGCCCCGCCGCGTGCACAACCTGCCCCGCTGCGTGCATGACCCACCCTGCCGTGTGCATGACCCACCCTGCCGCGTGCATGACCCACCCTGCCGCGTGCATGACCCACCCTGCCGTGTGCATGACCCACCCTGCCGTGTGCATGACCCACCCTGCCGTGTGCATGACCCACCCTGCCGTGTGCATGACCCACCCTGCCGTGTGCATGACCCACCCGCAGCGGACGAAGTTGGTCGGTGACCTTTTGAGTTATCTTGAGCATAAAGACGGTGGGAAAAACATGACCTGGTGGAGGTAACAACCGGGTTCATGGCACATAAAGCAGACATCGCCCCCGCAGTGATCCCTCCCCGCTGCAGACCTGCTTCTCCTGGAGGATGGATGGACCTGACAGACAAGAGGTTTTTTCTTGTTCCATCCACCTCGAGAACAAGAACTCAGTTCTTGCTTCTAGTGGAGGATGGAACAAGCTTTACTCTCCACAGAAGACGGAGCAGCAGGCCGCCGTACTCTGCTTTCACACAGTTTTTCTTCCTGTTTCATCATTCATTTCAGCTGTTTTTTTTTTAAGGGGGTTGGGGGTTGATGTCCTCCCTACAGCCACACCATGTCATACCGAGCCATCAGCTGTTAGCGTTAGCTTGGTCCCACATACATGAGGGCAGCTGGTAACGTATCTAGACCAATAATAAAACAAATGTGGCCGGAGCTTCAGCTTGGTTCTGTAGTATTCTTTTGTCACTAATGTTACGTGTCTGTACGTCAAACCTTGGACAAGCTGGCTTGAACCTTGAATTTCCCCTCAGGGATGAATAAAGTATCTTTGATTTGAATTTATTTATGTATCTATCTGCACCTCATCACCTGACTCCAACCTCATGTTGACATTTTCACGTTTCTGACTCTGCAGCTTCGGTAATAACGTGGCTAAACGGCGAGGCGCCGGGTAATATCGCGGCTAAACGGCGAGGCGCCGGGTAATAACGCGGCTAAACAGCGAGGTGCCGGGTAGTAACGCGGCTAAACGGCGAGGCGCCGGGTAGTAACGCGGCTAAACGGCGAGGCGCCGGGTAGTAACGCGGCTAAACGGCGAGGCGCCGGGTAGTAACGCGGCTAAACGGCGAGGCGCCGGGTAATAACGCGGCTAAACGGCGAGGCGCTGGGTAGTAACGCGGCTAAACGGCGAGGCGCCGGGTAATATCGCGGCTAAACGGCGAGGCGCCGGGTAATATCGCGGCTAAACAGCGAGGCGCCGGGTAATAACGCGGCTAAACGGCGAGGCGCTGGGTAGTAACGCGGCTAAACGGCGAGGCGCCGGGTAATATCGCGGCTAAACAGCGAGGCGCCGGGTAATAACGCGGCTAAACGGCGAGGCGCCGGGTAGTAACGCGGCTAAACGGCGAGGCGCCGGGTAGTAACGCGGCTAAACGGCGAGGCGCCGGGTAATAACGCGGCTAAACGGCGAGGCGCCGGGTAATATCGCGGCTAAACGGCGAGGCGCCTGGTAGTAACGCGGCTAAACGGCGAGGCGCCGGGTAGTAACGCGGCTAAACGGCGAGGCGCCGGGTAATAACGCGGCTAAACGGCGAGGCGCCGGGTAGTAACGCGGCTAAACGGCGAGGCGCCGGGTAGTAACGTGGCTAAACGGCGAGGCGCCGGGTAGTAACGTGGCTAAACGGCGAGGCGCCGGGTAGTAACGTGGCTAAACGGCGAGGCGCCGGGTAGTAACGCGGCTAAACGGCGAGGCGCCGGGTAGTAACGCGGCTAAACGGCGAGGCGCCGGGTAATAACGCGGCTAAACGGCGAGGCGCCGGGTAGTAACGCGGCTAAACGGCGAGGCGCCGGGTAGTAACGCGGCTAAACGGCGAGGCGCCGGGTAGTAACGCGGCTAAACGGCGAGGCGCCGGGTAGTAACGCGGCTAAACGGCGAGGCGCCGGGTAATAACGCGGCTAAACGGCGAGGCGCCGGGTAGTAACGCGGCTAAACGGCGAGGCGCCGGGTAGTAACGCGGCTAAACGGCGAGGCGCCGGGTAGTAACGCGGCTAAACGGCGAGGCGCCGGGTAGTAACGCGGCTAAACGGCGAGGCGCCGGGTAATAACGCGGCTAAACGGCGAGGCGCCGGGTAGTAACGCGGCTAAACGGCGAGGCGCCGGGTAGTAACGTGGCTAAACGGCGAGGCGCCGGGTAGTAACGTGGCTAAACGGCGAGGCGCCGGGTAGTAACGTGGCTAAACGGCGAGGCGCCGGGTAGTAACGTGGCTAAACGGCGAGGCGCCGGGTAGTAACGTGGCTAAACGGCGAGGCGCCGGGTAGTAACGCGGCTAAACGGCGAGGCGCCGGGTAGTAACGCGGCTAAACGGCGAGGCGCCGGGTAATAACGCGGCTAAACGGCGAGGCGCCGGGTAGTAACGCGGCTAAACGGCGAGGCGCCGGGTAGTAACGCGGCTAAACGGCGAGGCGCCGGGTAGTAACGTGGCTAAACGGCGAGGCGCCGGGTAATATCGCGGCTAAACGGCGAGGCGCCGGGTAGTAACGCGGCTAAACGGCGAGGCGCCGGGTAATATCGCGGCTAAACGGCGAGGCGCCGGAGGGTTAGCATACAATTAGCACACCGCTAGATGGGAGTGACACACTGGGGCTTTTACACTTATTAAAAAAATGTGAAATACATCTAAGAGCAGGAGATGAATAATGTTTAACAATCACCTGATCAGAAGCCAGCGTGATTGATCCGATCAGATGTCTGATGACGACCTCGCAGCCCAGCCCAGTCTGTTACAGGCGTCTGTGCAAAGTTCTGAGATTCCAGCTTTTTATCTCTAAAATATTATTAATCACATGAAGTTAATGATAAAACATGGATGAGGAAGCAGAGATCGCGGCTCTACCACGGCCTTCTGTACGTGCACGTCAGATAAGATCCAGTAAAATGCTGTAAATATGCAGAGATGTGCTGATAAACAAGTCCTGCACGGTTCTCTCCCTCCCTTTGGATCGGACTAGCAGCAGATGCTCAGTCACCTCCATGCATGTGGCGTCACAGAGATGACCTCATCCTCGCTGAGGTGGTGATGAACTGCGATGGAAAACATCCTGAAGCGAGTTGAGCGGAGCTCTGCACCATCCTCATCTCCGCGTTGGAAACACACAACAGTCGTCTTATCCGCTGCGTCCCTTCAGTTCGTTCAGACTCTCTCTCCCGTTCCGCGAACCCATTCCTCCAGACTGGCTCTGTTCTCCACCACTGCGCCCCCCCTTCTCTCAGAACTGGTTTGAGGTCAGCCGGCTCACGTGTCCATGTCTCCTGCTCCAGCAAGTGGGCCAAAAATTCCACCATCCCACCGTTTCAAATTGCATGTTTCCTGGCTCAAAACGACACTCAACTCGCCTGCTGCGAAAAAAAGGACAGAAAAACGACCTCATGCCTACAAAAATGCCTGTTGTTGACTTTTATGTGCAAACACACATGTCTGCTCCGTACGGCCGCGGGGCGCCTCCTCTGTCACCACGCGTTTCCCTGACTCCAATCGTCGCAGCTGATGGAGTGAGGCTTGTTCCTGGGATCACGTGAGCAGCTGTAACAACATAAACAACCTGATGAACTGCACCTGGAACATGAACAAGTTCTTTTCAGGGAATAATCTGACCCAGATGACCTGCTGTAAACTCCACCCTTCCTCCTGGTCCCCGCTGACGGCGGTGGACGCTGACTGTCGGCTGATTAAACCATCAGGGCAGATGCTGCAGAGCGGCAGAGCAGCCGGCTGCAGAGCGGCAGAGCGGCAGAGCTGCAGAGCTGCAGAGCGGCCGAGCTGCAGAGCTGCAGAGCTGCAGAGCGGCCGAGCTGCAGAGCGGCCGAGCTGCAGAGCGGCCGAGCGGCCGAGCTGCAGAGCTGCAGAGCGGCCGAGCTGCAGAGCGGCCGAGCGGCCGAGCTGCAGAGCTGCAGAGCGGCCGAGCTGCAGAGCTGCAGAGCTGCAGAGCGGCCGAGCGGCAGAGCGGCCGAGCGGCAGAGCGGCCGAGCTGCAGAGCGGCCGAGCGGCCGAGCGGCAGAGCGGCCGAGCTGCAGAGCTGCAGAGCTGCAGAGCTGCAGAGCTGCAGAGCTGCAGAGCTGCAGAGCTGCAGAGCGGCAGACAGGAGCAAACTGGGCCATGATGGGAGACCGAGTCGCCTGTAAAACCTCAGATTTTATTCTGCTTCACTTCAGAGGTGGCTTAAACTTCACATATTTTCAAAGCTTCCACATATTTGGAGCTGTGACTTTGAGGCCTGTTGCAGTAAACAATAAGTCAATCATTTTCCTTTGTCTTTCTTTTCTGCCGCATTTGTTTTTAAGACAATATTAACTAAACGCGGCAACACAACAAGCTTCCATCTGCACTTAAGATCTTAACAACCAGGCTAGCTCCATCTTCCCGACAGTCCTCGATCACTGAGGTGTTTAACCGACAGACCAACAGGACGGTGCAACATGGTGTGCACCCAGACAGCGCGGTTGGTAAAGCGGCGCTGCCCTTTACTGTTGGTAAAAAGGCGACATTTTGAAAGATGTTGCAAACATTTCAGCCAGCATGAATATCCTGGATGAACATTCATGTTACAATCAGCAATTCCACGACTTTACAATGACATGAAAAATGACATTTTACCATTCCACCTCTGGTCCAGTCCACACGTGTCCCCTTAGACCACCATAGACTACATAACTGTGTTACATGGTGTTTATAGACCACATGTTCCAGATAACCACGTTACCAAAACCCCGGGAGAAACCCTGATCTGTTCAGCAGACTGGATGAGTCGAGTCTGAACATCCAGCTGAATATTCTGTAGAAATTAAAGTATGTTGATCTTTGAAAGGCTGTATTTACTCTGGCTGTGACGATATTTGATGATATTGCTAACTTTTTTGGATTAATAGCAAAAAAAAAAAAAAAAAATGTATGAAACTTTAGTTTTGATTTCAATGAGGAAAAAAACAACCCAGTAGCCAGACCATCATTCTGCTGCTACAACGCCGTAGATGACAAGTTAAAAGATCAATAAAAATAATAAAAATGACAAAAATTTTGTAATGGATTATATTTATTTATTTGAAAAAAAAAAAAAAAGATTTTTTAACAACAAAATTGATTTTAAAATTGTGAAGCAAAAAAATCCTCTATGAAAAATTTTCGATTTTTCGATTTGATTTTCCCACCCCTAGTATTTACATTATGGCATTATTGTTATTTTAGTTGAAATTTGTCTCAAAATAACAACAATAATCGCTTAATATTATCGTATATCGCAATAATTTCTGAGACGATTAATCGCATGGCAGAATTTGTTATCGTGACAGGCCTTGTGACTCTGCAAAGATCCTGCAGAGTCCTCTCAGTGTGCAGCTAGACAACTTCAGAGACGAGGATGAAATGGAAACTCAGGCCTAAAGGTAAGGGCAGGGTCCTTACAGAGTGGACTGGACTTAGATGGACCATGATCTCCCTCTGAGGAAGTGTGTTAATACCTCCGTCTCCCTCCTGTGCAGGCAGACCGGGACAAGGAGGGAGGTGGGATTAAATGAAGTCAAACTTAACCTGACTGCTTGTTATCTTTGTTCAGCAGATCAAACTGCAGCCAGACGGCAGCTGGACTTCTGTGTCTCTGTGGTTTCATTTGACTGAAAACAAAGACGCATCAGAACGAGGAACTACGCCGTCACCAATAACATCCATGTTTTCTTCATCGTCGTCGGCAAATATTTGAGAATCCTCCCAAGGCAGCAGCATCCAGCTGCGAGTAAATAAACAAACCCACCAGAGAAAAATGTCCCAGACTGGGCGTTAATGAGCTGATAAAGAAGCAGCTTTGCTGATGGGACTGATGGAGAGCTGCAGCAGAGCCAACAGGATGAAATCAGAGTCACTGAAATCTTCACAGTTACTATTCAAACTGGGAGCGCCAGCAGCCGGCGGCCATGCAAATCTCCTGGCTCTGATGGCGGCGCGCAGGAAAGCCAGGGAGGTGAAGGAGGGGGTTCAGCTTGGTGGGAAAACAGCCCACCTCCACTCTGACAGCTGGAGAAGCAGCTGACCAGCAGGACCGGAAGGGTTCTGGGTGCCTACGGTACTGGGAATAAAATCCCAGTTCTGTTTCAACCACCAACGCTCTGACTCCAACAAGGAAAACTGGTAAAAACTTCTCTGCTGGAAGTGGGTCATGGAGACCGGACCAGCTGAGCGTTAGTCCGCCACGTTTCCCCAGTTTAACCTGCAGAAGAAGACAATCCTGTTTCCATCGTTTCAACTGGAAGTCAACTGGAAGCACCGCCAGCTTCCTGGGCGTCCACAAAAACCAGAGCAGGTCATTTCACACCAGCAGGTGCAGGAAAACGAGATCAACTCTGAAATCGGTTGCAGGTTCTGTGAAGAACCATTTAAAACCAGTTCGAGGAAATGTTAAAACTAAAACCAGACCAGTACCCAACTGGAACTAGTTTAGAACTTGACCTAGAACTCACGACTTCCAGCACTGGAACCAGTTAAAAGTCAAGCCCCTACTGGGGACGTGAAACAACCTCAGAAAAGCATCATTTTATAACTAAATAAATATTAAATAATAATCATTACTTTCCTTATTTTCTGATCACCTGTTGATCTTTGGCTGCTCCTGATTGGACGTTACCGTCAGTTTAAGCCCTCTGATTGGTGGAAAGTCTGACAGGAAGTGTCTTCATCATCATGTCCAGGTGGAAATAGAGGTCTCTTAGCAACATGGTAGTGATGGTGATGAAGATGTGATAAATAATGGTGGATTTACCATCTAGAGTCTCTGAATAAACACTACATCTGGATTGTAGACCTCCTGGACGGATAGAAACGCTGGAAAACCTCCGTAGACCAGCTGGAGGGTCACATGACCATCACAGAGCGACACGCTGCTGTTCCTGAGACACTGATGATTATAGAAGTGATGGCGCTCAGCGGCGCCGGAGATGTAGGCGAGTTTTCCTGGTTAACCTCCAGACGGCGACTTTAACCTCCTCTGTAAAGGTTCATGATCCAAATACTGCGGTTTGTGTCTTTAGCTGTGAGCTACAGTTGGCTTGCAATGCTACAAATATATCCACAAGTCTGTCCGAATGATGTGTGTCAGACCTGAATCACAAAGAACGAGCATGCAGACAGACTGGAGCTGCCCCCCCCATCATGCTGAAGCTGTCTGAGAGCTGTGAAATACTACAGAAAGACGACACACGGCGCTTCGCCGCCCTGCAGCCGCTCCAGCTGCATTCCAGCAAGGTGGAAAAATATCTCCGTGCACACAGAGACCAGCTTTCAGATGAGTCCAGTTCCACATCCCCCCTGCTGATCACCACGGAGACGGCGACATGATCAACCACATGATCAATAACCATTAATCACAGTCAGGAACGCCAAGGCACGAATCCTCCAGATTTCATTTCACCGCGGCTCTCCATGTGATCAGACCAGGAAGGAAAGGAAGGTAAACAACGTGTGTGTGTGTGTGTGTGTGTGTGTGTGTGTGTGTTTTCATGGGAAAGTACAGCAGAGGAAGAGTTATTTCCTCCAAACGAACAGATTAAATCATCCTGCAGGGATTTCTCTGCTTTCACGTCTCTGCAGCCTGCATGCAGCGTGTTTCACCTCCTGCAGGAGAACCAGCAGCTACACGGAGCTGAATTCACCTCCTGCAGGAGAACCAGCAGCTACACGGAGCTGAATTCACCTCCTGCAGGAGAACCAGCACCTCCTGCAGGAGAACCAGCAGCTGCACGGAGCTGAATTCACCTCCTGCAGGAGAACCAGCAGCTGCACGGAGCTGAATTCACCTCCTGCAGGAGAACCAGCAGCTACACGGAGCTGAATTCACCTCCTGCAGGAGAACCAGCAGCTACACGGAGCTGAATTCACCTCCTGCAGGAGAACCAGCAGCTACACGGAGCTGAATTCACCTCCTGCAGGAGAACCAGCAGCTACACGGAGCTGAATTCACCTCCTGCAGGAGAACCAGCAGCTACACGGAGCTGAATTCACCTCCTGCAGGAGAACCAGCAGCTACACGGAGCTGAATTCACCTCCTGCAGGAGAACCAGCAGCTGCACGGAGCTGAATTCACCTCCTGCAGGAGAACCAGCAGCTACACGGAGCTGAATTCACCTCCTGCAGGAGAACCAGCAGCTACACGGAGCTGAATTCACCTCCTGCAGGAGAACCAGCAGCTACACGGAGCTGAATTCACCTCCTGCAGGAGAACCAGCAGCTACACGGAGCTGAATTCACCTCCTGCAGGAGAACCAGCAGCTACACGGAGCTGAATTCACCTCCTGCAGGAGAACCAGCAGCTACACGGAGCTGAATTCACCTCCTGCAGGAGAACCAGCAGCTGCACGGAGCTGAATTCACCTCCTGCAGGAGAACCAGCAGCTACACGGAGCTGAATTCACCTCCTGCAGGAGAACCAGCAGCTACACGGAGCTGAATTCACCTCCTGCAGGAGAACCAGCAGCTACACGGAGCTGAATTCACCTCCTGCAGGAGAACCAGCAGCTACACGGAGCTGAATTCACCTCCTGCAGGAGAACCAGCAGCTACACGGAGCTGAATTCACCTCCTGCAGGAGAACCAGCAGCTACACGGAGCTGAATTCACCTGCTTCAGGAGGAGAACCAGCAGCTACACGGAGCTGAATTCACCTCCTGCAGGAGAACCAGCAGCTACACGGAGCTGAATTCACCTCCTGCAGGAGAACCAGCAGCTACACGGAGCTGAATTCACCTCCTGCAGGAGAACCAGCAGCTACACGGAGCTGAATTCACCTCCTGCAGGAGAACCAGCAGCTACACGGAGCTGAATTCACCTCCTGCAGGAGAACCAGCAGCTACACGGAGCTGAATTCACCTCCTGCAGGAGAACCAGCAGCTGCACGGAGCTGAATTCACCTCCTGCAGGAGAACCAGCAGCTGCACGGAGCTGAATTCACCTCCTGCAGGAGAACCAGCAGCTACACTGCACGGAGCTGAATTCACCTGCTTCAGGAGGAGAACCAGCAGCTGCACGGAGCTGAATTCACCTCCTGCAGGAGAACCAGCAGCTGCACGGAGCTGAATTCACCTCCTGCAGGAGAACCAGCAGCTACACGGAGCTGAATTCACCTCCTGCAGGAGAACCAGCAGCTACACGGAGCTGAATTCACCTCCTGCAGGAGAACCAGCAGCTACACTGCACGGAGCTGAATTCACCTGCTTCAGGAGGAGAACCAGCAGCTACACGGAGCTGAATTCACCTGCTTCAGGAGGAGAACCAGCTCCTCCCATCCAGAAAAGTGACCGATGTCTGAATCTCAGCTCGTTGACTGTTTTCCACCCGGACACTTTATGGGGACGGACCGGTCCGTCTCCCTGGACTGTCCTGACGCTTCCTGCCTCACCTTCCAGCTGCCTTCCTGTCATTTAGTTATGATGAACATGAAGGAACCTTAACTGAATCGACTCGTGTTGCGTGGATATGAATCGATTATTAGTGAATGGGTCTGTAGTTATTACCTCCACCCAGACGGAGGTCATGTTCTCTGCAGCGCTGTCTGTCTTCTTTATTATTTTTAGTCTTTTTATCCGGTTTTATTTCAGAGTAAAACAGCTAAAGGACATCTGGAAGTCTGAGCTAGCTGGAGGTTTTTCCTGCTTTCTAGAGATCCTCTGAGTGAACATGCAGGATTTATGTGTTCTGCTCAGCGGAGGACATCACATGTTTTTTACCTCACTGGTTCCTTTCCATCCGCCGTTCAACGAGGAAAATGCATAAAGACTTATGAAGAGTGTTCATGTAGCTTCACACAGTTACCGTGAGGAGAAATGACTTAATAACTGCTTCCAATTGTACCAGGAATATCTGCAATGGTGATATTGCTACAACACACACCTCCCAGCAGAAAGAGTGTGAGCAGAAGCAGAGCCAAGTCCTGTGTGTTTGTGGTGCAGATGAATGTGAGCGTGTCTCTGGCCGCGTTACAGACATCTGCTGGGGAGGTCAAGTTTCAGTCTGCGTGGAACCAATCAATGGAGCCAGCAGCAGAACACTCCTCCCTTCCTTCACACACACACACACACACACACACACACAGACCAGGCATTCATAAACCAATTATTATCACACACACACACATACAAACTCAAAGTTATCAGGCATACACAAACGAGTCCAAACACACCCACCTTTTGCACAATAGTTTGCTTTCAGCCAGTTTATTTGCTGACAAATCCCATCACACAATCCAGTAAACTCACACACACACACACACACACACACACACACACACACACACACACACACACACGAAAGCCACCAGGCGAGCTCAGCACACTCAGACAGGCACATGTGGAGAAGGAACCTTGCCCTAGATTCTCAAGGAACGGTCTCATGTTACCTCTGCAGCTCTTTGTGAAGCTGAGCGCGGAATCTGAGGACGGGAAGCAACGTCCGCGAACACTCAGGTCGACCCAACCTGAGCTTCACGCGTCCTGAAGAAACTTTAAAAAGACAACAAACCAGGCTGAGTGGAGGAGGAAGAAACAAGAGTGTGTGTGTGTGTGTAACAACAACATGGCAGGTCCTGCAATGCAGTCTGTCCATCTACGACCTGCTCACAGAGACAAGCAGTCCGTCCATTTCCGTTTACGGCTGCAGTCATAAAACAACATGAGAGAACGAAACATCTCAGCACAATAAAACCAAGCAATAAAACAATAAGAATAACTCAGAGACCGAACCGAACCTGTAACGTTAGGAGACATCAGATCGGTGAAGGCTCGTTGTCAAGAAGCCGGCAGGATGGCAGCTCCACCTAAAGTCACATTCAGGTCATCTGCTCAAAAAGTTCGCGATTTTTTCACTTCGTAATTTATATCGCAGGGTAAAAAAAAACAAAACACGTCATGCAGTCCAAAAAGAGACGCCGCCAATCAGAGGAAGAGCAACATTATTTTCTTCTCCTGTTACTCTTAATGAACATGTTGCTGTTCACATTCAGATGCATGAAGCAAAACGTTAGCTGTCCAGCGTTTGTGGTCGTCCAAAAACGTCAGAAACACGAGCTCTAAATCACACGTTATATATTAGTCTCTGCTGGACTAGACCGCATGTCCAGGAGACAGCAGGAGGTTCTACAGTCCAGAAGATGTTCGCAGACAGCAGGAGGCAGCAATGCTAACATGTAGCATAGCAACAATGTTAACACGTAGCATAGCAACAATGCTAACATGTAGCATAGCAACAATGCTAACATGCAGCATAGCAACAATGCTAACATGCAGCATAGCAAAAGCATAAAATCTCCACCAGCATCAGCATCCAGACTAAATTGTTCAAACCCCAAACAGGCAACATGACAACATCACTGTCCACATCTGATCATGTCTCCACACGAACAAGGTGTCATATGAAAGCAGAGACTCTGCTGGTTACAGAGACGTCTGTCTCGTCTCTGTGGGACAGAAACTCTGGAAGACGTCTGTCTCGTCTCTGTGGGACAGAAACTCTGGAAGACGTCTGTCTCGTCGCTGTGGGACAGAAACTCTGGAAGACGTCTGTCTCGTCTCTGTGGGACAGAAACTCTGGAAGACGTCTGTCTCGTCTCCGTGGGACAGAAACTCTGGAAGACGTCTGTCTCGTCTCTGTGGGACAGAAACTCTGGAAGACGTCTGTCTCGTCTCCGTGGGACAGAAACTCTGGAAGACGTCTGTCTCGTCTCTGTGGGACAGAAACTCTGGAAGACGTCTGTCTCGTCTCTGTGGGACAGAAACTCTGGAAGACGTCTGTCTCGTCTCCGTGGGACAGAAACTCTGGAAGACGTCTGTCTCGTCTCTGTGGGACAGAAACTCTGGAAGACGTCTGTCTCGTCTCCGTGGGACAGAAACTCTGGAAGACGTCTGTCTCGTCTCTGTGGGACAGAAACTCTGGAAGACGTCTGTCTCGTCTCTGTGGGACAGAAACTCTGGAAGACGTCTGTCTCGTCTCCGTGGGACAGAAACTCTGGAAGACGTCTGTCTCGTCTCTGAGGGACAGAAACTCTGGAAGACGTCTGTCTCGTCTCCGTGGGACAGAAACTCTGGAAGACGTCTGTCTCTGTGGGACAGAAACTCTGGAAGACGTGTCTCGTCTCTGTGGGACAGAAACTCTGGAAGACGTCTGTCTCGTCTCTGTGGGACAGAAACTCTGGAAGACGTCTGTCTCGTCTCTGTGGGACAGAAACTCTGGAAGACGTCTGTCTCGTCTCTGTGGGACAGAAACTCTGGAAGACGTCTGTCTCGTCTCTGAGGGACAGAAACTCTGGAAGACGTCTGTCTCATCTCTGTGGGACAGAAACTCTGGAAGACGTCTGTCTCGTCTCTGTGGGACAGAAACTCTGGAAGACGTCTGTCTCGTCTCTGTGGGACAGAAACTCTGGAAGACGTCTGTCTCGTCTCTGTGGGACAGAAACTCTGGAAGACGTCTGTCTCGTCTCTGTGGGACAGAAACTCTGGAAGACGTCTGTCTCGTCTCTGTGGGACAGAAACTCTGGAAGACGTCTGTCTCGTCTCTGTGGGACAGAAACTCTGGAAGACGTCTGTCTCGTCTCTGTGGGACAGAAACTCTGGAAGACGTCTGTCTCGTCTCTGTGGGACAGAAACTCTGGAAGACGTCTGTCTCGTCTCTGTGGGACAGAAACTCTGGAAGACGTCTGTCTCGTCTCTGTGGGACAGAAACTCTGGAAGACGTCTGTCTCGTCTCTGTGGGACAGAAACTCTGGAAGACGTCTGTCTCGTCTCTGTGGGACAGAAACTCTGGAAGACGTCTGTCTCGTCTCCGTGGGACAGAAACTCTGGAAGACGTCTGTCTCGTCTCTGAGGGACAGAAACTCTGGAAGACGTCTGTCTCGTCTCCGTGGGACAGAAACTCTGGAAGACGTCTGTCTCTGTGGGACAGAAACTCTGGAAGACATGTGTCTCGTCTCTGTGGGACAGAAACTCTGGAAGACGTCTGTCTCTGTGGGACAGAAACTCTGGAAGACATGTGTCTCGTCTCTGTGGGACAGAAACTCTGGAAGACGTCTGTCTCGTCTCCGTGGGACAGAAACTCTGGAAGACGTCTGTCTCTGTGGGACAGAAACTCTGGAAGACATGTGTCTCGTCTCCGTGGGACAGAAACTCTGGAAGACATCTGTCTCGTCTCTGTGGGACAGAAACTCTGGAAGACGTCTGTCTCGTCTCTGAGGGACAGAAACTCTGGAAGACGTCTGTCTCGTCTCTGAGGGACAGAAACTCTGGAAGACGTCTGTCTCGTCTCTGTGGGACAGAAACTCTGGAAGACGTCTGTCTCGTCTCTGTGGGACAGAAACTCTGGAAGACGTCTGTCTCGTCTCTGTGGGACAGAAACTCTGGAAGACGTCTGTCTCGTCTCTGAGGGACAGAAACTCTGGAAGACGTCTGTCTCGTCTCTGAGGGACAGAAACTCTGGAAGACGTGTCTCGTCTCTGTGGGACAGAAACTCTGGAAGACGTCTGTCTCGTCTCTGTGGGACAGAAACTCTGGAAGACGTCTGTCTCGTCTCTGTGGACAGAAACTCTGGAGGACGTCTGTCTCGTCTCTGTGGGACAGAAACTCTGGAAGACGTCTGTCTCGTCTCTGTGGGACAGAAACTCTGGAAGACATGTGTCTCGTCTCTGTGGGACAGAAACTCTGGAAGACGTCTGTCTCGTCAGATTCCTGATATTTGCGTCTCTACTGACTCCTGGACGTGTTTTTATTTCCAGGACAATGTCAGTCGTTCCGAGACAAGCTGAGCTGCTGTTCTCACCAACGTGGTTTTCTTTTCAGAGATAAACGTGTGAATTTACTCTGCAACACGCATGTTGATCGTGACACGCCTGTAGTGATGTCAGCTTTCAGTAGAGACCAGGTTAATGCATGCAGGCCGTGTTGTCATGGAGATGCACTTGGTTTACTTTGGGTTTTACGTTTCAGACAGACAGGCCTCGTGGTGAAGAGGTTAAATATGGCAGCAGCTTTTTCCCATTACAGCGTCTGCATAGGGGAACATGTAACAATGAGCTGTTGTAATGTCAACAGACTCTTTGTACCACACACACACATGAAATGTGATGTATACTACTCAGATAAAATGGATAAGACTGTGTCTTACAGAGTGAATTTGCTGAATAAAAAGATAAAAACAAAACGAACGAGGTGTAAAACCTGCAACCGAGGAACCTCTGGAAGTGTTGATGGTGCCGCCGTGAGGCAGGAATAAAGCCATCAAGCTGCTTTCAGGAAGACCCGTCAGGACTTCACTACCACGGCCACACCTTACTACAAAAACATGTGTCAGTGTGTGTGTGTGAGTGTGTGTGAGTGTGTGCTCCGACACACCCTGCAGCTTCTGCTTCAGGGTGGAGCTTTATTCCAGTGCTCCGTCCTTCTGCAGCGTTTCTGCGTGCAGGAATCGTTCAGAGCCACGCGAGGTCGAGTGACACGCCGCGGGGTGGGGGGGGCGGCGCCATCACTCAGACATGGTGAACAGAAAGTGTGTTTGTCCGCGGCTGTCGCTGCTGACCCGCTGCTCAAACACAACAACAACGATCAAACATGCAAACAGTCGACAACGCTGACGTGAAAATTCGTCGACGCGTCGTGTTATAAACGCCGTAACGGCTTTGCTAATAAAACGCTGCACCAGGCGACTTTACGCCGTTTACCAACCACGGCTTTTCAGACCGTATCAGATCTCCAAGCAAACGATGCAAAGCACCACAGGAAGCACTGGGGGCAGTGTCGTCATTTTGTTTAAACAACGAAGAAGAAACTGACGGCGGCGTAACCTGTTTCTAAAGTTTGGGGATATTTCACGCTAAACAAAGAGTCAAACAGGTGAAATGTGTCGTCTGCCACGCAGAGTCGGCGTACCACGGCAGCACGACGGTCATGCATTAGCATCTGGAAGGAAAGCAGCCGGAGTCATGGTTTCCAGCGTTCCTGATAGCAAAGTTAGCATTAGCTAAAGTTAGCATTAGCGAGTAGCGATGTGCTGTTGTTACCTCTGCCAAAGAGCTTTTTTACCGCCGTTTATCTGTTTGTGTTCAAGATAACTCAGAAAGTTATGGAGAGATTTTCATGAGATGTTCAGGAGTTGTTGGAAATGTGAAAAGGAAGAAGTGATTTAATGTTGGTGGTGATCCGGATCACCGTTTGGATTCAGGAATGTTTTAAAGGATTCTGGTCCTTGTTTACCTACAAAACAGGCTTTTTCAAGATGTAAATAATCATTTTAATGCAATTCTACAAAGATTAAGATGTTAAAATATTTTATTTATTTTATTTTCCTATTGAGGCAAATTCTATCCAGAAAGACTGTCGCTAAGTTTGGATGTTTCAGAATAAATTAGTAGTAAGCTGTTAAGCTTAATTCAATATTCAGCTGGTTCAGGAGTCGTTCTTTTAACTTCCTAAAGGACATGAGGTTGGGACTGACTGGGAATCAGGGGGACGTTCATATGTTGCAGATGGACAGAGTGGGGTAAAACATACTGGAACCAGTAAAAAGAGCCGCGTCAACTGGAAGCACAGATGGTGGGCGGGACAGAAATAATCAGGTCTAATTGAAAAAATTATTTACAGATCAGTTGACTGTTAAAATAATCAGTAGTTGCAGCCCTAAATGGAAAAAATAAAACCTGTCTCAGTCATGATGATGGCACGCGCGCACAGAGACGCGCACACCAGACCGGACCACCACCGCTTTCATCCTGAGGAAGGTAATCCCCCTGACACAGAAAAACATCCAACCTCGCCATCCTGGCTCGCTCAGACATCTCCCAAGGTCTGATGTGAACGTTTACTGTACATTCAGAGTAATTCAGTACAATTAGTAACTATTCTGTCTAAATTACTGTCCATGGAACAAACTGAACGTGTACATGTGACTGCTGGTGTTTGTCGTCTTGTTTACTAAATAAAAGTAGGGCAGCATTTCACAAGCACAATAAGATGTGGGAATTATTCATGTTAAAGAAGTTTAACTGGTGAGACGGTAAATGTAGGGAGGAAGTGTGAACAGGAATCAGTCCATTCAGAATTAAACACTCCTTTTAAACTCTTTTTTTTGGTGCCATTTTTACCTCATCAGTGTTTCTACCTCCAAGGTGTGGTGAGGCCGTCTGTATCTCGACATGTATAGAGCTTTTACTCTCCATATATATATATATATATATATATATATATATATATATATATATATACATACATACATATATACACTACTCACAAAAAGTTAGGGATATTCAGCTTTTGGGTGAAACTTCACAACAAGCCTAAAATGCATTCAAACCTGTACAGGTGAACTTAATGTGATCTTCTCTAAGCTTTTAAATGCACATGTCCAACTGTTAAATGTTTCAATAAATTTTGCCCAAGTTGCTGTTCTCTAACAAGGAGCTTAACGGCAAAAATCACGGCAGGTGTGTGATCCTTGAATTGGCCAATAAATGTCCTGGTTCAATTAGAGCTGGTGTTTAAACAGTTGTCCTCATCATGCTGTTCACATTTTGCCATCATGAGACCAAGACGACACCTAACAATGGAACAACAGTCCCTTGCCATTGCCATGCTTCAAACAGGACGTTCTCAGACAGAAGTGGCCACTGAGCTTGGAGTGTCACAGAGTGTCATCAGCAGGTTGCAACAGAGATATGGAGAGACTGGAAGAGTCACAGAAAGGCCTAGAAGTGGACGTCCTTTGGCCACATCCCGTGCTGATGACCGCTACATTGTGAACACTGCCCTGAGAAACCGGATGATGAATGCCACTCAACTCCAGGCACGTTTAAGAGAGGTGAGAGGCACCCAAGTGTCACGTCAGACCATTGGAAACCGTTTCCATCAGCGTGGTCTGCGTGCTAGACGACCTGCACAGGTACCTGACCACACCACCAGGCACAGGCATCATCGTCTTGCATGGGCCAGGGAGCATTTACGCTGGACGAGGACCCAGTGGGCCTCAGTGCTGTTCTCTGATGAAAGTCGATTCACACTGAGCAGAAATGATGGCCGGCAACGATGTTGGAGACGTCAGGGAGAGCGCTATGCATCAGCCACTGTTGTCACCAGGCCAGCTTTTGGTGGTGGCGGTGTTACAGTGTGGGCAGGGGAGTCCACTTGGTACAGAACTGCCCTACACTTTGTGAATGGTACAGTGACAAGCCCATACTACCTGAATAACATCATTAATCCAGTGATTGTGCCCCTACATGAACAGCACAGGCCTAATTTCATCTTCATGGACGACAATGCTCCTGCTCATCGAGGCCGCATCATCAGGGAACGGCTGTTGGAGACTGGTGTACCTCAAATGGAATGGCCTGCACTCTCTCCAGACCTGAATCCCATTGAAAACCTGTGGGATCAGCTGAGCCGTCGTGTAGAGGCTCGAGACCCTGCAGCCCAGAACCTCAATGACCTGAGGGCTGCCCTTCAAGAAGAGTGGGATGCCATGCCTCAGCAGGCAATAAGTTGCCTTGTGAACAGCATGAGACGTCGTTGTCAAGCTGTAATTGATGCTCAAGGGCACATGTCGAGATATTGAGACGTTCAAATTTCTTGTTGTGGTGTAACTACCATTGTTGTTACCTTTTGTGTTGAATGAATTTTTTGAGATGAGGAAATCAGTAGTGCATCCTTCTACTTAAATGTCTTACTTTTATGATATTATATCACTGTAGCATGAACATATTGCATTTTCCATAAATTTCACCTGAAAACCAAATATCCCTAACTTTTTGTATGTGTGTATATATGTATATATCATATATTATATATGTATATATATATATACATACATACATATAGTGGTGCATTAAAAATACCTATTTTTCCAGACACAATGAATAATCGTGATTACAATATTGCTTAAAATATTATTTTAATTATTTTGGTCATAATCATGCAGCCCTACTGTACAGTCGCAATGTTCACCTGCTGGAATTCTCACGTGTGATTGGCTGAGAAGGAGAAACTTGCATGCTGACTGGTTAGTCCTGGTCCTCGTGCTGAACTATTAAAGCCGTGTTGTTGAACTAGAAATGCTCCGCCAGGCTGGAAATCATCCCTTTCTGTTTTGGATCATGGTCCAGGTCTGTATGGGACAGATTCTGGGTCCAGACCCAGACCATGGTCCTCCAGTTAGTGACCTTCGGTATAAACCACAGGCCCAGAACTACAAACATGTTTATCATGGCTGCATCTCGTATTATGTGCCTGAAGGATCCTTGCTAATCAATGAGTCGCGCTCGCAAACTGTACTGTGAGAGTAACCAGTAGGGGGCCGTGTGGGGACCAGTTTGCCCAGTCGGACAGTCACATGGTTGACAGCGGGGAAATGGTGGAAACTTGGATTAAAGACGACAAGCTTGGTTTCAGGTCCAATTTATTCTTCTTTGCTCTCAGAACGAACCAATCCCCGACCAGCTGCCTCCATGTTTATCTTTGTCTGCGCCCCCTGGTGGAATCCTCAGGTAACAACAGATGAGAGCAGGTACACAGCAGAAAAGTACACAGGAAGTATCGTTTCTCCCACACAGTTGGTTGGCTACTAGAATAAGAAGTTAAAAAGTAAGTTTATACCCATCTGTCCTCATATTTCCAGTCTAAACCAAATATTTTTACTACTATGTAATAACCAGGTTAATACAGCCTCGTTTCAGACGATAATCGTTTCCATTTTGGCTCCTAAAGACTGAGAAACAAATCCACATGAAGAACATCCCATAGATGATAGATGAGCTATGATTGATTATGATTTCCCATTTGGATTGAGGATCAGTGAAACCATTGATGAAAACACACACACACTGCAGGCGTTAGGATGCAGCCGGAGCATCGTCGCTGCCACTGAATGTCTACGTAGAGACCCAGTACTGATTGGGTTTTGGGTGTTTACACAACGCAGTGGCTCGGGTGGTAGAGTGGTTGTCCTGAGACCTGAAGGCCGGCGGCTCGAGTTCTCTGAGAACGGTTCCCGAGCCAGAATAAAAGCAGAGGAAGGGCTCCCCTACTGGATCCGGGGGTCTTCAACTCGGACCTACGGGGTCCGCAATCCCGCAGCTTTCCCGTGTTTTCCTGCTTCAACACACCTGAGTCAAATGAAATGGATCTAACAGCCTTTCACACAAAGACTCATTCATTTGAGTCAGCAGTGTTGGAGCAGGGATACATGGAAAACCTGCTGGACGTCGCAGGACCTGAATCCCCCCGTGTCAAACAGCTGATTAATCATCCTGAACGCCGGTGGGTTTCCTGTTTCTGGCTGCACAGGAGCCGAACCTGTCACCGTAAACGGGATTCCATCAGAACTTAAACACTTCAAGCGGCGATAAAGCGACTGAAACGTCGATGGCGAATCCTTCGCTCAGCAGAGAGGAAGAGGAGGATGAGGAGGAAGAGGAGGAAGAGGAGGAAGAGGAGGAAGAGGAGGAAGAGGAGGATGAGGAGGAAGAGGAGGAAGAGGAGGAAGAGGAGGATGAGGAGGAAGAGGAGGAAGAGGAGGAAGAGGAGGAAGAGGAGGATGAGGAGGAAGAGGAGGAAGAGGAGGATGAGGAGGAAGAGGAGGAAGAGGAGGAAGAGGAGGAAGAGGAGGATGAGGAGGAAGAGGAGGATGAGGAGGAAGAGGAGGAAGAGGAGGAAGAGGAGGAAGAGGAGGATGAGGAGGAAGAGGAGGAAGAGGAGGATGAGGAGGAAGAGGAGGATGAGGAGGAAGAGGAGGAAGAGGAGGATGAGGAGGAAGAGGAGGAAGAGGAGGATGAGGAGGATGAGGAGGAAGAGGAGGAAGAGGAGGAAGAGGAGGATGAGGAGGAAGAGGAGGATGAGGAGGAAGAGGAGGAAGAGGAGGAAGAGGAGGAAGAGGAGGATGAGGAGGAAGAGGAGGAAGAGGAGGATGAGGAGGAAGAGGAGGATGAGGAGGATGAGGAGGAAGAGGAGGAAGAGGAGGAAGAGGAGGATGAGGAGGAAGAGGAGGAAGAGGAGGATGAGGAGGAAGAGGAGGAAGAGGAGGATGAGGAGGAAGAGGAGGAAGAGGAGGATGAGGAGGAAGAGGAGGAAGAGGAGGAAGAGGAGGAAGAGGAGGATGAGGAGGAAGAGGAGGAAGAGGAGGAAGAGGAGGAAGAGGAGGAAGAGGAGGATGAGGAGGAAGAGGAGGATGAGGAGGATGAGGAGGATGAGGAGGAAGAGGAGGATGAGGAGGATGAGGAGGATGAGGAGGAAGAGGAGGATGAGGAGGATGAGGAGGATGAGAGGAATCAGGGACAGACCGAGAAGTTTGGGTTGGAATCTGTCTTCTCAGGTAACAAGAGTTAACTTGTTTAATTACAGCTCACATTCCAGCTGACACACGTCAAATACCAGGTCTGAACACACACACACACACACACACACACACACACACACACACACACACACACACAGCAGGGTTAAAGCATTTTCAGCTCAGACATGAAGAAGAAGACTCTGCAGAGACACACATCATCACACAGAAAGTGTAGAGGCCTCTGTCACACACCGTGACCACATCTCAGGTAGCGCTGCATTTAGTGTCTTGCCCAAGGGCACTTCAACATGTGGTCTAGGGAAGTTGGGGATTAAACCACTGCCCTTCAGACTGACAAACGACTCTTCCTCCGAGGCTGAAACGACAAAGTCACCAGAGCAAAACGCGGATCTGAATACACCGACTCCTCGAGGACATTTCAATAAAACACACGTGGTTTATTAGCGTTAAACCCTCAACTTGACTTTTCTCTTAGTTCTACGTGTCCACAGAACACAAAGCCTTCCACTTCCACGGATGTCAGGATGTAAATAAAAACATGTCTCATTCACAAGAAAACTGAATAAGTAGTGAAACATCTCCAGCTGTGAAGGAGCAGGACAACAGCTGGCTGGAAGCAGAACAGCTGAGAGCACCTCGGAGAAGCAGAGTCTCTCAGGTGTTGAGATGAACAGAGCAGCTTTAGATTAATGGAAAACAGTTTGAACCTTCAATCATAACCATAGACTGTATATAAAAGATGGGCGGAGCCTCCGTAACGTTTACTGCAGTATTTTACGTCACGATGCGCTTTATGGCGCGCTGCAATACATAAACATGGAGGAAGACGGCAGCAGACGTGTTTCAGAGGATAATTCACTAAAAGATGAGCAGCCAACCCAAACTGATGAGCTTGTTCCTAAAAGAGAGAAATTTCTGTCTGGATGCAGTTTGGATATAAAAAGAGCGACGTGGAAGCGACAACAGACCAGCTCACAGTCCCAACAACGGACTCCGACACAACTAGCTCATTTTATCACCTGCAGGAATCAGGATAAAGAATCCAGAATAAAGAATAGAGTCAACCAGCAAAAGCAGCAAAAGCGGCGTCAAGTGGAGGCGAAAGCTCAGAATAAACTCCAGACCAAACGCTGCAGCAGGTATTTACCTGTGGAACGTCATACATAGTTCCCCCAGATGGAAGGAGATCACTGCTGCTGTTGCCAAGACAACATCTGACACATAACTGATGACTGACACAACGTTACACAGTTTTATATGGTTATGGGGATATAAAGTCGTGACATGAGATTTTGGTCGTATCGCCCAGCCCTATCTGAGATTAACAGGATCTAAACATTGTGGAACATTTTCAGACAGATGTGTGAGACCTAGAAGATCCTCCATGTACAGAGTAGAATATCATCAGAAGGTTCAGGATGCTGCTCTGTGGGAAACATGGGACTACTTTACGAGCCGCGTTTCTGCCGTCAGATTCATGAGAAGTTCCGTCTTTCAGCATTGGATGTTTCCTTTGTCCTGTTGGGAATGAAATCTGTGTTTGTGAGGTTTGCAAATGACTGCATTCTGCTGTTATTTACATTTTACACAACATCCCGACTGTTTGGGAGCTGTACGGCGGAGGAGCGGGGAGGAGGGGAGCGTTAACACTAAACCATCTGGAAAGAGTTAGCTCACTGTTGAACAAACAGAAAAGAGAAGGAGGGAAAGAAAACCTTTCTTCACTGTGTGGACAAGGAAGCTGTTCTACATTGTACCAGGGTTCCCAGTCCAACTTTTTCCCCCTGAATCCTCAGAACTCCTCGCTGAAAAGGGAAAAGCTTCGGGGAAAAGGCTACAGAAACATTTTCATGGTTTTTCTCTCTGGACTACATCAACGATTCGCTAATCTCAGGTTACGATTCGGAGGGAAGAAGCCATGATTTGAAGGGGGTCCTTATGATTGGTTGCATTCCTGGATAAAGGAGTGACTTGTGACCAAGCATGAGTCCAGTCCTCTGATCTATTGGTCCCTGATGGATCCAGAACCAGATCCAGAACCTGGACGTACGACAGGATAGGAATCTGGTGTGGGCTCCTCGGTCTGTTAGTCAATGCAGCAGCGGAGACAGAAAACATCTAACAAACGCTCAGACTCTCCCCCATCATTGCCTCAGGACAAGCTGCTCCGGGTGGGGGGGGGGTGGGGGGGTACGTAGTATAGTTGATTAGATAAGGCCGACTAGGTTAGCAGTAGGGATGTCCCGACTGCTTGATTCCACTCTTTACCGCTGCATCAGCATGAAGGGGGAATCCTTCCACCTCCTGCAGGAGGAGCAGCAGCTTTGGACAAGTCCTGCTGATGTTTCACTAACTTTACTTCACATTACCTTCGATCCTGTTTTCTGTCATTTTATCTTCCTGAACATTAAACTACACAGACGGAAAAAGGTGGATTCTCATGGATAGTTTTCTTGTTCAAACATGACAGATTTTCTTAGTCGTCAGAATGTTTTATTATCATTTCTATCCTCATCCTGCAGCAGCTGCAAGCCGAAGCCAGCTAGATGTTTTTCCTGCTTCCTGAAGAAATGTTTAAAAGCATCTTTATAATGTGGCTTCCTCCCTAGTCCAGGTAGAGTCTTATCATCCGTTTTATCTGAGATAGAAGACCTGTGATGAGTGTTTGTGTGATTTTACACACTTATGATGCTGTGGAATTAAAGCAGAATAATCAGGATTATTTCTCTGATAATAATCGCAGTAATAAAATGACCAATCGCAGCACAGGAGCAGATAATATCAGGCTGCTTCCCTTCAGAAAAGACGTCCATAAATGAGTGAATGTAGTTTCAGGTTTGAGATTCAGATGAATGTTTTCTGTTCACCATCTCAGCCTGAGCTTCCTGTCAGACCAGCCAGTCCCATTGGCAGCTTGTCTGACCTGCGAACCCTCCGGGATGTGCAGAGAGCTCCGGGACAACGGCGGCGGGTCCTGACCAGACGCTTCTACATGAACACGGCGCTGTGGGCACGTGTGCAGAGTCGTGTCTGCGGCCGGCCAGCAGACCGAAGGCTCAGCAGCGTGTTGGAGGGAAAAGAAAAGACATGAATGATCAGCTGTAAAAAAAAACTAAATAAATGAACGGTAAAGGCGCTGTTTTTAAACTTGTTGCCGTGGAGACTTTGTAAGCCGAGAGGCCGGCTGTGCAGATGAAGCACGTGAAAAGCCGTGATGTATTCTGTGGCGAATGGAGCTGTAATCTGGTGATGAAGGAGTTAAGTTCAATGCAGTGGGTGAACTCAAAGGAACTGGCGTTCACGTGGCTAAGCCGCTGTTGCTATGGGAGAAAGGCCAGACAGAGCAGAAAGAAAGCTGCCTCTTTCAGTCGCTCTCCCATTCCCGTTTTCTCCTCCGCTCTCTCGTTCCCTCGCCGCCTGAGAGCCTCGCTGGCTGGAAAACCAAACGACTAATGAGAGTACACAGCTCTTGAACTCTCTCCCTCTCCTTCTCTTCGGTTTTCAAAAGGCGTTCCCTCTCTCCTTCTCTTCAGCTCTCTCTTCCCTTCATCTCTCAGTCCCTCTGTGTTTCTCTAATGTTGAATGGCTGCCAGTGAGTCATGCAGCAGCAGCAGCACAAGGCCAGGATGAATACACCAGCAACATGAAGCCAGTGGTTCAGGCTCTGCCAGCCTCTTTACTGACACTTTACTCATGTGTGCACTTCAGAGAAGATCTTCAAACATGGTCACCGCTGCGTGGATCAAGGTCAGCACTAATTTAAAGACCAGGTTAAAGAGAGACGAAGCAACAAGAGCATCCAAACCTTCTGAAAGCGTTCCTCAAGCAACAAAAACCCTCGACTGATCTGAGCAACCAGACAAACAACTGGAGTCTGGGAAAGTCTGAAGAGTCGGTGAATCATCTCCATCATGTCGTCACAGCTTCAGCTGAAAGGTTTACTTCAGTCCTCAGAAGGGCTGAAGCTTCGTGTTGGCATCTTCATGTAAGGATGGATTCCCATCAGGATAGTCCGCTGGACCTGGTCCGGTTGTAGGGGGGTGTATCCATGCGGGCCGAGATCACGCTGCACTTTGGTCAAACCAGCCAAACCATTAGAATAATATATCTTTTCTTCTCTTTTCCTCTCTGTAATCCACTGTAAAACTCTGCATTTCGCCTCTGTTTTCTCAAAGTATGAAAAACAATGTTACCGTAGTTACGCTGATGACACACGAATCTACATACCCATCTCACCAGGAGACTATAGTCCGATCCAACTCTGATCAGAAGCGAGAATCAGATTTAAGACTGGATGCGCCAGAACTTCCTTCAGTTAAATGAAGACAAAACTGTAATAAGTTTTATTGTAGCCGAAGACGAAAGATTAAGGATGGATTCCCATCAGGATAGTCCACTGGACTGGGTCCAGTTGGGGACACTTTGGTCAAACCAGCCAAACCATTAGGATAATATCTCCCCATTCCCACCAGAGGTGGCGCTGCACCAGTATTTAGCAGAAGAGAGGACCAGACCGGCGTGAAGAAGAAAACTGTTTCCTCCACCTGCCAGTTAAACATGGAGACCAAACTATGGTTGTTTTGGGTTTTTATTGTGTCTTATGCAAGTATACTGCAGAAATCCACTGCAACAATGGACGCAGTATGAACACCAGACGAGGCAGAGGACCCTTAACGCCATCGCTATGGATTTACCCACAATGCAATGCTACGCCACATGCAGGAAGGGGCTTGTTTTTTAAAGTCCAATTCTTGTATTTGGTCCGTTTGAAACGGACTGAAATCTGTGTTTGTAGGCGGACCGAGTCTGGTTGTTTGGTCTGAATCAGAACTCGTTTGGCGTGTTCACATTTCCCCAAACGACGTGACTTTCCCAGCAAACGGACTCGGATTGGGATCAGGAATGCTGATGGGAACGTGTCCTAAAACTGTTCGCTAGGTTAGGTTCAGCAACTTCTTCATTTCTGCTGCTTTTCTTTGTGAAAGGAGCAACTTGAGGTAATGATGCTGGAAAATTCTGCTGAATCGTCACCAGAACTCGTTGCCCATCTCCTTTTGGCTTCGTCCGGGGAAATGTCTGCAGCGCTGGAGGAAATGGCCCAAATCGGACCTCTCTGTCCATCTGTCAGCCAAATCGCGTCTGAGGAGCAAATCTGATATTTCTCTTTAAATCAGACCCCAACTTCCACATGTAGTCTCAAATCAGATGCATTTCTGCCGTTTTCCAACATCACGTCATGTTTCAGTCGACGTCGGGGCTGCTGACCGTTCTGATGGAGGCAACGTCAACAACCAGGCTGGAAACGTGCAGATCGCAGTAGAAACTGACTTTAGGAAGATCTGCAGGGTAAATATAGCTCAATAATTAGTCATTTCAACCCAAGTTTCTCTATTTTTCAACCGGATCTTTGCTTTTCTATTGTTTTAATTTGACACTTTAATGCATTGACTGCTTCACTTCCTCTGATGTAAAATTCAACAATCAAATCTGGAGACTTCCCTTTTCTATAGAGAGTAAAAAATACTGCTTTGTTCGTAAATGAAACTGCTAGATTAGTCGACCACTGCAGCCTGACCATCAACATGAGGCGCCAAATCGCTTCTGACCGGCATGTAAAAGCAGGATTCTCCATCCCAACACATTCAGATCGGTATTGTGCTCTCGGTCTTCATGCTGAGATCATTAAATGCGTTCTTCCAACAAAACAACAGATTTTCTGCTCTGTCAAAGCCATTTACTTGATTTCATTTAACTTTCAGTGCTAAAGAAGAGCACAAACATTATTTGCATTTAAGTAGAGACAGTTTCCTCCCCCTGATCGTTCAGAGAAAGCAGCAGTCGTCTCCCTGCTGGCCTTACACCTCGTCTTCCTGTCCTGAACACAGCCGACCTCTTCCTCTTCTACCTGCCAGGTGTTGGGACTCAGAAACACATGAACCCTTCGGCAATTCTGCGTGTCCAGGCTGAATAATAATTACCACGTTATAGGGTGATGCCAAGCGACATTTCCTCGATGCCTGCAAACTTATGTTTACATCCTGCATGTGATGCACAAGCCCCAGTGTGACGCAACACACTTTTAGAAGAGACTAGGATTATAAAACCATTACGGATGCATCTCATTCCTCTGTGAGGCAGCTGGACTATTTCTACATTCTGAGTGGAAACGTGGTGCCTCAGATCCATCGTGACAAACAGAGGAGAAGAAAACCGGCTCATCTATAGGTTGATTCAGGACGACGTCTGTTTTAACCACATCATAGTAAAAAACACAGCGCTGCATCAGATCACATCGTGTATTTCTGTCACTTCTTCCTAATCACAGCCTTTACTGTGCTTAAAGACTGTAAATAAAGATGGGCGGAGCCTCCGTGATGTCACCTATAGGTTTCAGAGGAGCTGAAGTGAAGATCGTTGGGCAGTTGTCATTGGCGGTGTCGCATGTGCCATCGCTCCCTAAAAATATAAAAGCTAACAGAGGTAGGCGAGCTAAAGCTAAATCCTGCTGTTAGCCACCTAAAAACCGCAGTTGTGATTCATTGTGCCTTTTTGCAGCGGGATATCAGGTACCTGTCAATCAAAATATACAGAATTTCAACATGAAATTACTTTAAAACGCAAAAAAATTCACTCCCCCCACAGTTGTCATGAAGGTAAACCTGACTTATTAAACCTAAAATGTTTTTGTACCGTAAGCCTGTTCATTCCTACCGTAAGCCTGTTCGTTCCTACCGTAAGCCTGTTCGTTCCTACCGTAAGCCTGTTCGTTCCTACCGTAAGCCTGTTCGTTCCTACCGTAAGCCTGTTCGTTCCTACCGTAAGCCTGTTCGTTCCTACCGTAAGCCTGTTCGTTCCGACCGTAAGCCTGTTCATTCCTACCGTAAGCCTGTTCATTCCTACCGTAAGCCTGTTCATTCCTACCGTAAGCCTGTTTATTCCTACCGTAAGCCTGTTCATTCCGACTGTAAGCCTGTTCATTCCTACCGTAAGCCTGTTCATTCCTACCGTAAGCCTGTTCATTCCTACTGTAAGCCTGTTCATTCCGACTGTAAGCCTGTTCATTCCGACTGTAAGCCTGTTCATTCCTACCGTAAGCCTGTTCATTCCTACCGTAAGCCTGTTTATTCCTACCGTAAGCCTGTTTATTCCTACCGTAAGCCTGTTTATTCCTACCGTAAGCCTGTTTATTCCTACCGTAAGCCTGTTCATTCCGACTGTAAGCCTGTTTATTCCTACCGTAAGCCTGTTTATTCCTACCGTAAGCCTGTTTATTCCTACCGTAAGCCTGTTCATTCCGACTGTAAGCCTGTTTATTCCTACCGTAAGCCTGTTTATTCCTACCGTAAACCTGTTCATTCCGACTGTAAGCCTGTTCATTCCTACCGTAAGCCTGTTCATTCCTACCGTAAGCCTGTTTATTCCTACCGTAAGCCTGTTCATTCCGACTGTAAGCCTGTTTATTCCTACCGTAAGCCTGTTCATTCCGACTGTAAGCCTGTTTATTCCTACCGTAAACCTGTTCATTCCGACTGTAAGCCTGTTTATTCCTACTGTAAACATGTTTATTCCGACTGTAAGCCTGTTTATTCCTACCGTAAACATGTTCATTCCGACTGTAAGCCTGTTTATTCCTACCGTAAACCTGTTCATTCCGACTGTAAGCCTGTTTATTCCTACCGTAAGCCTGTTCATTCCGACTGTAAGCCTGTTTATTCCTACCGTAAACATGTTCATTCCGACTGTAAGCCTGTTCATTCCGACTGTAAACCTGTTTATTCCTACCGTAAACCTGTTCATTCCTACTGTAAGCCTGTTTATTCCTACCGTAAACATGTTTATTCCTGCTGTGAAGTTGGTCTTTTTAACATGGGAATCTACATGTTTGGGATGACAATTTTGGGACCGCCGCATGGCCTTTACTTTCGCCTGCTGGAGGTCGGGTTGTGCTATGTCCGACCGCTAACCACTTCTCCCAGCTATCACCCCACACATAATTATGTTTTGGTTCCATTTCATCCACTTCTTGGGTGTCAGCTGCATTTCACACGCCCCCACCGTGTTCGTTAGCTGCACAGGTTTGGTTGCTGCACTTCCACAATTTCCAGTTCCACCTCTCACGTACCGAAACATTGACTTATTTCCAGTTTAACATTTGGTTTTTTTTTTTTTTTTATTTCTTTGTAAATTAAATCGTCACAAAGCAGCTGCTGTATTTGTACCATCGTATCACAAACATGCAGGTGAGTTCAGATATTCCAACGTGTCTTCTCTCCATCGTCTTTACGCAGTCGGCCGTGTGACCTTACATACGGTCAAACTGCTCTCCACTGCCCCCTACTGGTTATCCACATACTGCAGTTCGGCAACATGTAGCGTCACCTTCCGAGGACGTGCACAAACAACGCAACACAAAACAACGTAGGCGTCCGTGACAAACACATGTACATGTAATTAAAAGCAGGTTTTTTTGCATCCTAAATGTTGATGCTCAGACGACAGAAACCGTCATGTTCTGGTCATATGCACAGCTAAACCACAGAAACTGGATTAACTGGTCCTTCCGACATGCAGAAATTTGGCGTTTTCATTGTCTCTAACACACAGGGTAACAAGGGCAGCGTTGCTGCTGGAAATGTGAGTTTTCAGAGTCTGGATCACATTTTTCCTCAGTGGAACAAAAACTTTTACAGCCTTCAGTCATTATTTATCCAGAAAGTGGCCGGAACATGCCCGTCTGTGGATGCTGCGAGGGGATAAACATGACTTCTGTTCAGCCTTTTGTCTTCAGACCTCAGAGACAGTGGCGAGGACTTTTCTACAGGAATCACTGTAGATGTCCAGCAGGAAGAAGATCAGACACCGCTTCGTCTCCGTTTAACCCTTAAAACTCTTTATTGCCATCATTGGTTTGCCTTCTCTTGGTTTATAAAAACCAGCCTGTAGAGGTTGAACGCTTTTACTCCCAGTTATCATCCAGACATGCAGATTCTGAGGCTAAAATGATGTAAAATGAACGTATGAACAGATAAAGCAGCATAAAGAAGTTTGTAGAAATAACACACAGATCAGCAGCGACCAAACCTTTTCCCATCTGTACATCATTCTGACTATGACAGGAAGTGTCTTCATCATCATGTCCAGGTAGAAATAGAGGTCTCTTAGCAACATGGTAGTGATACTGATGAAGATCTGATAAATAATGGTGGATTTACCATCTAGAGTCTCTGAATAAACACTACATCTGGATTGTAGACCTCCTGGACGGATAGAAACACTGGAAAACCTCCGCAGACCAGCTGGAGGGTCACATGACCATCCCTGCTGTTGCGGATGATGACAGCGGAGATGGTGCCTGAAGGTTCAACGCGGTCTAACCTGAGGTTCGGTTTAGCTGTGTCTAATCTTTGTTTTCAGACTGAACAGCTGAACTGAACCAGCTGATGACGGAGGGAAACAGTTCACGGATCTTAGTTCTGCAGCAGAACATTTCTGAGAGCTGCAGTTTCTGTTAAAGTGGAGCGAACTCATTCCTCAGGATCACTTCAAAGCAAAGTCCAAAGAAAACAGAAAAGCAGTGTTTAGTTATGGTCTCCTGTTGCAACACGCAGAACCCAGGAGCGCTCTGCTGGCAGCGTGAGCTGAAGGTGTCAACAGAGAGAGGAGGCGTGGCGAGATCTTTAGGAAGCCGTCTCCTCTTATCAGTTAAACACTTGATTTATTTCCTTTCTTCCTTTTTTAGCTGTAAACTCCAAACAAAGAGGCTGCATGTGGCACCGAAGCATTAGCAGCAAGCTAACATGTGAGTCACAGAGAGTAGAGCAGATGTCACGCTTTGTGCGGATCGTCCCGCATTTCTGACTTTTCACACGTCCCACAAAACGCGGCGCTGTCCCGCATCGTTACAACCAGGCTTCCCTTTGGTGAAGGAAAAAAACAAACAAAACAGGCTTTTACTAACTGTGTGTGGCAAACGATTTGATGGCGGTCACATCACACCACCTGCTGATTTGAGTTACACTCATGTCAATCAAACTAGGAGGCGGGACCTAATGCACATTTAGGATGCAGCCACGAACAAAAATAAGTAAATAAAAAACACTGATTGATCATGGAGGACGGGGAGACGACCGCAGCGAAGAAGAAAAGAGCGTTGTTACAACAAAGACTGGGAAAGCAGATATTCCTGGGTTAAACCTGTTCCAGGAGACTGTCAGACGGTGTTTCCGTGTCACACGGCGGGGAATATGACGGGAAACGGCACAAAAGTCCGAGTCATAAAAAGCGCGCTGCTCAGAGGGAGGATTTATAATCACAGATTTGTTATGTTAGTAATTTTATTATCAAAGAGCAGAAAAGAAAGTTTATGTCTTTAAAACTTTGTCATGGCAGAGTGGAATCAGTCTTTGTCCCACATTTGGTGAGAGAAGATCCGGTCGGCCCAACAGAGACGGTCCACAGCTGAGAGGAGTGCAGCTCAGCGCTGAAGATCCATCCCATCTCTGCCTGCGATCTTCGTAAACCCCCAAAAAAGTCAAGCGCACAATCTGTGTGTTTACACGGGAGTTTTAATTCCTCTTTAATCCAGAATAAAAGTTAATTCTGATTTAAACTGATGAAAAACGACCATGTAAACATTTAATTCCTGATGCGTGTTTCTATTGGGAATTAAACTTTCAGGTCTTTCTTCTCCTTCTCAGTTGCTGCAGAAAGTGAAGTAGTATGCTGGTGTTGAGCTGCTACTTCACATTTACAATAAAAACAGCAGTGAAACTGGAACTTATGATGTAGTTTTTACAATTATAACCGAAAAGACGAGACGCAGGGAGACAACTTTGTTTATTTCCGGTATACGCCTTACGTCACGTGCACCCTCTGTCCAATCAGAACTCTTCCCAACCCGCCGCTCTGAGAAGGGATTAAGTGTTTCATGTAAACGTTGATTCTGAATCATTATTTCCATGTAAACTTGTAGGCGAATACGTTAATTCCGAATTTAAAAAACACCATGTAATCGCAGCCTGTTGGGTAAACCGTGGTCGTCACAGCGGACACAAAAAGGACAGAAAAAAGACGCAGAAGGCTTGAAGGCAGCATTTCCCCACCTGTCCAAACGGAGCGGACTGTCTGGACACACAAACTGGAACTGGCAGCTCGATCTGGTCTTTGGATCAGGTTTACTGGTCTCTACTGATGCTGAACAAAGCTGCTTCTCACCAGGATGAGATCTTCCAGAAAGATGATTTACAGAACCAGAACCCGGTCTGGTTTCCGGAAGCAGAACCGGATCCCGGTCTGGTTTCCGGAAGCAGAACCGGATCCCGGTCTGGTTTCAGGAAGCAGAACCGGATCCCGGTCTGGTTTCCGGAAGCAGAACCGGATCCCGGTCTGGTTTCCGGAAGCAGAACCGGAAGCAGAACCGGATCCCGGTCTGGTTTCCGGAAGCAGAACCGGATCCCGGTCTGGTTTCCGGAAGCAGAACCGGATCCCGGTCTGGTTTCCGGAAGCAGAACCGGATCCCGGTCTGGTTTCAGGAAGCAGGATGATGCACCATGTCACAAAGTTCACATCATCTCCATGACGACGAGTTCTCCACCGTGGAGTAAAATGTGGAGAAGGACGTGACTTATGACTGAGTGATGATGAGACCTGCTGGATGCGGTCTGATAAGTGGAGGCGTGTGATGTGTCGACATCAGCAGGACACGCTGAGCGGTACCAGGACGCCGTCTGAAACACGGCGCGTCCCGTCCGCACGCCGTCTGCTGATAACCGTTTCTGATAACCTGCCTCTAAAACCTGTTTCCCTCTTCAGATCATGAAGAAAAGCTGCCCCCCCCCCCCAGTCCGGCAGGAAGGCTGCGGCTGAGCAGGACAGGAGCAGAACGGATCCCAGCTTCTCTGAACAGACTTAATGGCTGCTGTGTGCGGCAGGGTGGCGTAGCGCTCCAGCACACTGTGGTCTGTATGTCTGACAGGGTTGGGGGAAGGGTAGATCCAGCCGGCCCATCCTGGCCTCGGATTACATTCTGTTTCCTTAGGCACCAGAAAACAAACCGCTAACAGTCCGTGTCTCCAGTTACTGCACCTCCCAAACACCCCGCTGGCTGCACGTCACGCCGACATCCTGCAGCTCAACGCCTGAATAATGCCATCATCATCATCGTCGTCTACTTCCTGAACGGACCAAATTCATCAGCAAGAGTGTTGCTGGGGGGGGGGGGGGGTGACTGGGTTTCCCTGCTGAACTGTGTCCTCCATGACCCAACCTCAGGCAGGGGAAAACGGATAGATTTAGATTAAACTGGTTTAAAACTCCTGACATGCTAAACCAGCAAACCGACACACACACACACACACACACACACACACACACACACACACACACACACACACACACACACACACACAACGTACATCACAGTGAAAATAAAGCCTGGAAACGTCAAGATGCCGTCAAGAACACGTGCTTCTGTGGTCATATCAACCCCTAAAACCAGATCCACAAGCACTGATACCGCCAGCGTGGAACTCTGGGGTAGACCGTGGTGGAAATCTGAGCCGTTAGCGGATCTACGCGGGTTTTCCAGGTGAGTCGATCCCATCCAGGAGGTTTACGATCCAGACTCTAGCTGGTAAAGCCACAGCGATCCACCATAACAACATTATTTATCACATTTTTATTATAAAAAGATGAACAAGTGATGAGAAAAGCAGGAAAATAACGGTCGTCTACGGCTGGAATAAAGCCGCCGCCACGTTCCTGATGCAGCCAGGTGGAGGCGTGAGGACAGCAGGTCCACGCTAGGACTTACAACAAACATGTAAACTAGTTAGAGCTGAGCGATGAATCAGATTTTAATCTCAATACGATCTGGGTTTCCATCGATCATAGAAATAAAAGAGTGTGATTATTTTTCTCTCTGCAGTTTCCTCTCCTGCTGTCTTCAGCTGCTAATCGAGCGTCTCTGGCGTTGCAGCGCTGTGCTGTAAACTCCTCCCACAGCCGCTTTGCTTTCATTCAGACACTGTTGCCAACTTGGAGACTTTCTCGCTAAATCTGGAGACTTTTTTTGTTAAAAGCGACAAATCTAGCAGCTTTTACTGGAGTTATTGGAGACTTTTCTGGTGTTTTGGCGACTGACTTGAAGGCACATATTGTTCTGCAGTTACTGTAAGGAAGGAGCAGCGGGAGCCTCTCCCGTCCTAAAGCACTCCCAGGCGGCCAGTCTCAGTCGGCTCCGGCTGCAGGTCCATGTAGAATAACTGCAGTAGGTTGTGGAAGTTCACCTAAACATACTTTATACCATTGTCAGTGACAACTGGCTGCATTATTTTCCTATACATAGTTCGGCCAGTTAAACACTGTAATATCCCTCCGTTACGGGGCGTTACCATAGCAACGCGTTAACCAGCTGGTTCAGATCAGCCGTCTTTTAACAGGTGAATGAGAGAAACGCGCTGCAGCCTGACAGCGGTTGTTTGGTATAAAACGTACATCCAGACCGACGTAAGATAGTTTGTATAATTTAGTGCATTTAGAAAATGTTGTAAAGAAGAAATACAACTTTGTTATAAAATGTTTACTGGGGTGGAAAAACGTAATTCTGGATTTTTTTTGCTTCACAATTAAAAAAAAAAATTCAATTTTTTTCCCAATTATTTTCTAATAAATAAAAATAATCCATTCTAAAAATGGTCATTTTTATTATTTTTATCTATCTTTTTACTCGTCTTCTTGGGCGTTATAGCAGCAGAATGATGGTCTGGCGACTCGGTTGTTTTTTTTTTTTCCTGATTGAAATCAAGAAAAATGACGAGGAAAAAAAGTTCTATACATTTTTTTGTTTTTAAATCTACAATAATCAGCAATATTGAAGAATTGTGAGAATCGCAATTTAAATCAAATCGGCACCAAAAAATATCAAATCGGGACAAAAGCGTATCATCACAGCCCTGATGTTTACTGTGTGGGATCAGGCTATAAGCGGATTAAACGCCTCCGTGCATCAGACGGTTATAATGCACGACGCGCAGCGTTGTTTAATCCTTATATTTATTCACTTTACATCAGTATTTGCACTTTGTCACGACAAAGCTTCATGTTTGTTTTCTAAAATATGTGGAATCCTGAAGACATTGTTTAAAAGCCACGGTTTAATGTAAACTATATTCATGGTATTAAAGATGACGGATAATCGTGTTAAATAATCGAGATCTCAGTTTCATGCAAAATAATTGTGATTATAATTTTTGCCATCATCGTTCAGCGCTTAAGCTAGTGTTCCTCCTGAAAGGATGACCATGTGAATTTTTAAATAAAAAGAACCATAAAGGCATGTTTACGCGGAGGAAATCCCTCCAATCAGGTTGCAGCTCCAGTCTGACCGGTTCTGTTCGCGTGAAGCGTGAAAAGTTACTGATTAGGATCAGAAACAGCAGAAGAAGAAGAAGCGGTGGCGTCCACCGCCTGTGTTTACTGCCGCCTCCCCCAGCTCCGCCCATCCTCCTGAAGCCCTTTAAAACTGGTTCGGTTTTAGTCCTGTCCCAGTCGTACCGCCGGGCGACGGCTCATGTACTGGGCATGCTCAGTAAGGATCATCTCTTTTGTTTCCATGGCTGCAGATGAGAAGAAAAATGGAAAAACTTTGCCAGACCGGATCAGAACATTCCCATTTAAATCTTTACTGGACATATTTTTACTCCAGTCGGGCTTTTAATCCAAACACTTCGTCCATTTACTACTTCCTGCCAGCTTCCTTGTTTTCATCCCTGTGTGTGTCCTGGTCCAACGCTCCCAGTCTGCTCCAGTCGCTGGGAGATACAGCTGACTGGGAACAACTGGGAATATATTTTACCTGCTGTGGAGCGGCGGTTCGGACTTACAGAAGGTGGGCTGAGCGTGGTTTACAAAGCCAGAATGTTAAATTCAGCGCTGATTTGTTTACGTTCCGTCGTTTTCCCGGCTTCGTCTCCGGGAGCAACACGCCGCCTCCATGTTGCAGCGCTGCAGTAACCAAACATGGACGCATGTGGAAGGTTCTTCAGTCACTGCCGGTCACTTTCTGCTGATCAGACACATGAACCTCCGGCCACCGCACTGCAAACAAACTGACAGCAGGGCTACTGTACACACGTGCGCGCGTGCGTGTGCGTGTGTGTGTGTGTATTGGACTGTAAAGTAAAACAGAAGCTCCTGTAGGCAGTGACCAGACTATTCATCTATTCATGGCCGATCCAGATGAGAGAAGCAGTTTCGTAGCACAGAACCGGTGAAAAGCTTTCTGGTCCGGGTCCATCCGGAACCAGGTCGGTCCCAAACCAAAGTACCGGGTCCGGATCGGACGATGAGCGCGATCCCACTAAACGGAGCAACTGTTGGAAAGTCACCGCTCACATGAGCCGACCTCAACAGAAGCAGACGTCAAGCTGGGAGGAAATCATCGTTGCCAGGGAGACGAGGACTGGAGCTGCTCGTCCGCCAGCGAGCAGGTAGTCCCGCCTCCAGACGGCCAGCAGGTCGTCCCGCCTCCAGACGGCCAGCAGATCGTCCCGCCTCCAGACGGCCAGCAGGTCGTCCCGCCTCCAGACGGCCAGCAGATCGTCCCGCCTCCAGACGGCCAGCAGATCGTCCCGCCTCCAGACGGCCAGCAGATCGTCCCGCCTCCAGACGGCCAGCAGATCGTCCCGCCTCCAGACGGCCAGCAGATCGTCCCGCCTCCAGACGGCCAGCAGATCGTCCCGCCTCCAGACGGCCAGCAGATCGTCCCGCCTCCAGACGGCCAGCAGATCGTCCCGCCTCCAGACGGCCAGCAGATCGTCCCGCCTCCAGACGGCCAGCAGATCGTCCCGCCTCCAGACGGCCAGCAGATCGTCCCGCCTCCAGACGGCCAGCAGATCGTCCCGCCTCCAGACGGCCAGCAGATCGTCCCGCCTCCAGACGGCCAGCAGATCGTCCCGCCTCCAGACGGCCAGCAGATCGTCCCGCCTCCAGACGGCCAGCAGGTCGTCCCGCCTCCAGACGGCCAGCAGGTCGTCCCGCCTCCAGACGGCCAGCAGGTCGTCCCGCCTCCAGACGGCCAGCAGATCGTCCCGCCTCCAGACGGCCAGCAGATCGTCCCGCCTCCAGACGGCCAGCAGATCGTCCCGCCTCCAGACGGCCAGCAGCTAGTCCCGCCTCCAGACGGCCAGCAGCTAGTCCCGCCTCCAGACGGCCAGCAGCTAGTCCCGCCTCCAGACGGCCAGCAGATCGTCCCGCCTCCAGACGGCCAGCAGATCGTCCCGCCTCCAGACGGCCAGCAGGTCGTCCCGCCTCCAGACGGCCAGCAGATCGTCCCGCCTCCAGACGGCCAGCAGCTAGTCCCGCCTCCAGACGGCCAGCAGATCGTCCCGCCTCCAGACGGCCAGCAGCTAGTCCCGCCTCCAGACGGCCAGCAGATCGTCCCGCCTCCAGACGGCCAGCAGATCGTCCCGCCTCCAGACGGCCAGCAGGTCGTCCCGCCTCCAGACGGCCAGCAGGTCGTCCCGCCTCCAGACGGCCAGCAGGTCGTCCCGCCTCCAGACGGCCAGCAGATCGTCCCGCCTCCAGACGGCCAGCAGATCGTCCCGCCTCCAGACGGCCAGCAGATCGTCCCGCCTCCAGACGGCCAGCAGCTAGTCCCGCCTCCAGACGGCCAGCAGCTAGTCCCGCCTCCAGACGGCCAGCAGCTAGTCCCGCCTCCAGACGGCCAGCAGCTAGTCCCGCCTCCAGACGGCCAGCAGCTAGTCCCGCCTCCAGACGGCCAGCAGATCGTCCCGCCTCCAGACGGCCAGCAGATAGTCCCGCCTCCAGACGGCCAGCAGCTAGTCCCGCCTCCAGACGGCCAGCAGCTAGTCCCGCCTCCAGACGGCCAGCAGGTCGTCCCGCCTCCAGACGGCCAGCAGATAGTCCCGCCTCCAGACGGCCAGCAGCTAGTCCCGCCTCCAGACGGCCAGCAGCTCGTCCCGCCTCCAGACGGCCAGCAGATCGTCCCGCCTCCAGACGGCCAGCAGATCGTCCCGCCTCCAGACGGCCAGCAGCTAGTCCCGCCTCCAGACGGCCAGCAGCTAGTCCCGCCTCCAGACGGCCAGCAGATCGTCCCGCCTCCAGACGGCCAGCAGCTAGTCCCGCCTCCAGACGGCCAGCAGATCGTCCCGCCTCCAGACGGCCAGCAGATCGTCCCGCCTCCAGACGGCCAGCAGATCGTCCCGCCTCCAGACGGCCAGCAGATCGTCCCGCCTCCAGACGGCCAGCAGATCGTCCCGCCTCCAGACGGCCAGCAGATCGTCCCGCCTCCAGACGGCCAGCAGGTAGTCCCGCCTCCAGACGGCCAGCAGGTAGTCCCGCCTCCAGACGGCCAGCAGGTAGTCCCGCCTCCAGACGGCCAGCAGGTAGTCCCGCCTCCAGACGGCCAGCAGGTAGTCCCGCCTCCAGACGGCCAGCAGGTAGTCCCGCCTCCAGACGGCCAGCAGATAGTCCCGCCTCCAGACGGCCAGCAGATAGTCCCGCCTCCAGACGGCCAGCAGATAGTCCCGCCTCCAGACGGCCAGCAGGTAGTCCCGCCTCCAGACGGCCAGCAGGTAGTCCCGCCTCCAGACGGCCAGCAGGTAGTCCCGCCTCCAGACGGCCAGCAGATAGTCCCGCCTCCAGACGGCCAGCAGATAGTCCCGCCTCCAGACGGCCAGCAGATCGTCCCGCCTCCAGACGGCCAGCAGATCGTCCCGCCTCCAGACGGCCAGCAGATAGTCCCGCCTCCAGACGGCCAGCAGGTCATGTTCCTGGTGTTCCATTATTCCCTTTCGGAGACTAAAAGCAGAAAAACTGTCCCGACTGCAACGTGAAACACAGACTGAAGCGGAATAATCCGGATTTCTGGAATAAAATGAGAGAATTCCAACATGACAGCGTGGAGACGAAACCCGGAGAAACGTTGGTTTTTGATTCCGTCACAAAGAAGGTGATTCTGTCCGTATGAATAAGAGAAGCGCCGCCGACAGACTGTCTGCAAATTCCCCGTTTTTATCTTTTATGCAATAAAAGGTGGACGAAAGCGGCTTCCACCCTCCAGGAGAATATCCGCCTGCAACGTGGCGAGGGTCGCTGCAGCTGGAACGAGAGCGGCGTCCGGACGGGCTGTGCACGCCACTGCTTCTTTAAATGCCAAGAGTTGGAACTGTGTCTGCACGTCCTCGCCACCTCCATCAGCTGTTTGAAACCCTCCGCTTCACGTGTTAGCCACGCCCACCTCAAACGTCCCACCAATCACACCACACTTCCTGGAGCCCCTCAAGAAGAAAGACACAACCACGCAACATGGCGTGGTTCTGGCAGCCTGGAGACCACGAAGCGCTCGAGTCCGACTCGCGGCTTAAACCGTCATTCACGACGGTGCAATCAGCAAATCACAGCGCAGCGCGCGGCGGCGATCTGACCCCGGTTTCAGCCTGTAGCCGCCACAGCGGTCCACCATGTTCATCCGCAGCGCCCAATCCTTCCATCCTGCGTCCTGTCAGACACATAAACGCCATGTGACGGCGGACGGATTGTCCCTGAAACATGGAGGACGTGTGGACGGTCCTGATGAAGACAATAAATCTTCAGATCTCAGATAAACATGGAAATAAAACCTACAAACCGGCACGTTTACGTCCCGCTTAAAGCCCAGATGTGTGTCAGCTGGAGGAAGACACGTGCTGTCCCATGTTGTCCCACATGAGGACAGACACCAGGAGCTGAGGTAGGAAACGAGGAGCTGAGGAGGGAAACGAGGAGCTGAGGTGGGAAACGAGGAGCTGAGGTGGGAAGGAAACGAGGAGCTGAGGTAGGAAACGAAACGAGGAGCTGAGGTAGGAAACGAGGAGCTGAGGTAGGAAGGAAACGAGGAGCTGAGGTAGGAAGGAAACGAGGAGCTGAGGTGGGAAACGAGGAGCTGAGGTGGGAAACGAGGAGCTGAGGTAGGAAACGAGGTGCTGAGGTAGGAAACGAGGAGCTGAGGTGGGAAACGAGGAGCTGAGGTAGGTGGGAAACGAGGAGCTGAGGTAGGTGGGAAACGAGGAGCTGAGGTAGGAAGGAAACGAGGAGCTGAGGTGGGAAACGAGGAGCTGAGGTAGGAAACGAGGAGCTGAGGTAGGAAACGAGGAGCTGAGGTGGGAAACGAGGAGCTGAGGTGGGAAACGAGGAGCTGAGGTGGGAAACGAGGAGCTGAGGTGGGAAGGAAACGAGGAGCTGAGGTGGGAAGGAAACGAGGAGCTGAGGTGGGAAACGAGGAGCTGAGGTAGGAAACGAGGAGCTGAGGAGGGAAACGAGGAGCTGAGGTGGGAAACGAGGAGCTGAGGTGGGAAGGAAACGAGGAGCTGAGGTGGGAAGGAAACGAGGAGCTGAGGTGGGAAGGAAACGAGGAGCTGAGGTGGGAAGGAAACGAGGAGCTGAGGTAGGAAGGAAACGAGGAGCTGAGGTGGGAAGGAAACGAGGAGCTGAGGTGGGAAACGAGGAGCTGAGGTGGGAAACGAGGAGCTGAGGTGGGAAACGAGGAGCTGAGGAGGGAAACCAGGAGCTGAGGTGGGAAACGAGGAGCTGAGGTAGGAAACGAGGAGCTGAGGTAGGAAACGAGGAGCTGAGGTGGGAAGGAAACGAGGAGCTGAGGTGGGAAGGAAACGAGGAGCTGAGGTGGGAAACGAGGAGCTGAGGTGGGAAACGAGGAGCTGAGGTGGGAAACGAGGAGCTGAGGAGGGAAACCAGGAGCTGAGGTGGGAAACGAGGAGCTGAGGTAGGAAACGAGGAGCTGAGGTGGGAAACGAGGAGCTGAGGTGGGAAACGAGGAGCTGAGGTGGGAAGGAAACGAGGAGCTGAGGTGGGAAGGAAACGAGGAGCTGAGGTGGGAAGGAAACGAGGAGCTGAGGTGGGAAGGAAACGAGGAGCTGAGGTAGGAAACGAGGAGCTGAGGTAGGAAGGAAACGAGGAGCTGAGGTGGGAAGGAAACGAGGAGCTGAGGTGGGAAACGAGGAGCTGAGGTAGGAAACGAGGAGCTGAGGTAGGAAGGAAACGAGGAGCTGAGGTAGGAAGGAAACGAGGAGCTGAGGTAGGAAGGAAACGAGGAGCTGAGGTAGGAAGGAAACGAGGAGCTGAGGTAGGAAACGAGGTGCTGAGGTAGGAAACGAGGAGCTGAGGTGGGAAACGAGGAGCTGAGGTGGGAAACGAGGAGCTGAGGTAGGTGGGAAACGAGGAGCTGAGGTAGGAAGGAAACGAGGAGCTGAGGTGGGAAACGAGGAGCTGAGGTAGGAAACGAGGAGCTGAGGTAGGAAACGAGGAGCTGAGGTGGGAAACGAGGAGCTGAGGTGGGAAACGAGGAGCTGAGGTGGGAAGGAAACGAGGAGCTGAGGTGGGAAGGAAACGAGGAGCTGAGGTGGGAAACGAGGAGCTGAGGTAGGAAACGAGGAGCTGAGGTAGGAAGGAAACGAGGAGCTGAGGTAGGAAGGAAACGAGGAGCTGAGGTGGGAAGGAAACGAGGAGCTGAGGTGGGAAGGAAACGAGGAGCTGAGGTGGGAAGGAAACGAGGAGCTGAGGTAGGAAACGAGGAGCTGAGGTAGGAAGGAAACGAGGAGCTGAGGTGGGAAACGAGGAGCTGAGGTAGGAAGGAAACGAGGAGCTGAGGTAGGAAGGAAACGAGGAGCTGAGGTAGGAAACGAGGAGCTGAGGTAGGAAGGAAACGAGGAGCTGAGGTAGGAAGGAAACGAGGAGCTGAGGTGGGAAACGAGGAGCTGAGGTGGGAAACGAGGAGCTGAGGTGGGAAACGAGGAGCTGAGGTAGGAAACGAGGTGCTGAGGTAGGAAACGAGGAGCTGAGGTGGGAAACGAGGAGCTGAGGTAGGTGGGAAACGAGGAGCTGAGGTAGGTGGGAAACGAGGAGCTGAGGTAGGAAGGAAACGAGGAGCTGAGGTGGGAAACGAGGAGCTGAGGTAGGAAACGAGGAGCTGAGGTAGGAAACGAGGAGCTGAGGTGGGAAACGAGGAGCTGAGGTGGGAAACGAGGAGCTGAGGTGGGAAACGAGGAGCTGAGGTGGGAAACGAGGAGCTGAGGTAGGAAACGAGGTGCTGAGGTGGGAAACGAGGAGCTGAGGTGGGAAGGAAACGAGGAGCTGAGGTAGGAAGGAAACGAGGAGCTGAGGTAGGAAGGAAACGAGGAGCTGAGGTAGGAAGGAAACGAGGAGCTGAGGTGGGAAGGAAACGAGGAGCTGAGGTGGGAAGGAAACGAGGAGCTGAGGTGGGAAACGAGGAGCTGAGGTGGGAAGGAAACGAGGAGCTGAGGTGGGAAGGAAACGAGGAGCTGAGGTAGGAAACGAGGAGCTGAGGTAGGAAACGAGGAGCTGAGGTGGGAAACGAGGAGCTGAGGTGGGAAACGAGGAGCTGAGGTGGGAAACGAGGAGCTGAGGTAGGAAACGAGGAGCTGAGGTAGGAAACGAGGAGCTGAGGAGGGAAACGAGGAGCTGAGGTGGGAAACGAGGAGCTGAGGTGGGAAGGAAACGAGGAGCTGAGGTGGGAAGGAAACGAGGAGCTGAGGTGGGAAGGAAACGAGGAGCTGAGGTGGGAAGGAAACGAGGAGCTGAGGTAGGAAGGAAACGAGGAGCTGAGGTGGGAAGGAAACGAGGAGCTGAGGTGGGAAACGAGGAGCTGAGGTGGGAAACGAGGAGCTGAGGTGGGAAACGAGGAGCTGAGGTAGGAAACGAGGAGCTGAGGTAGGAAACGAGGAGCTGAGGTGGGAAGGAAACGAGGAGCTGAGGTGGGAAACGAGGAGCTGAGGTGGGAAACGAGGAGCTGAGGTGGGAAGGAAACGAGGAGCTGAGGTGGGAAGGAAACGAGGAGCTGAGGTGGGAAGGAAACGAGGAGCTGAGGTGGGAAGGAAACGAGGAGCTGAGGTAGGAAACGAGGAGCTGAGGTAGGAAGGAAACGAGGAGCTGAGGTGGGAAGGAAACGAGGAGCTGAGGTGGGAAACGAGGAGCTGAGGTAGGAAACGAGGAGCTGAGGTAGGAAGGAAACGAGGAGCTGAGGTAGGAAGGAAACGAGGAGCTGAGGTAGGAAGGAAACGAGGAGCTGAGGTAGGAAACGAGGTGCTGAGGTAGGAAACGAGGAGCTGAGGTGGGAAACGAGGAGCTGAGGTGGGAAACGAGGAGCTGAGGTAGGTGGGAAACGAGGAGCTGAGGTAGGAAGGAAACGAGGAGCTGAGGTGGGAAACGAGGAGCTGAGGTAGGAAACGAGGAGCTGAGGTAGGAAACGAGGAGCTGAGGTGGGAAACGAGGAGCTGAGGTGGGAAACGAGGAGCTGAGGTAGGAAACGAGGAGCTGAGGTGGGAAGGAAACGAGGAGCTGAGGTGGGAAACGAGGAGCTGAGGTAGGAAACGAGGAGCTGAGGTAGGAAGGAAACGAGGAGCTGAGGTAGGAAGGAAACGAGGAGCTGAGGTGGGAAGGAAACGAGGAGCTGAGGTGGGAAGGAAACGAGGAGCTGAGGTGGGAAGGAAACGAGGAGCTGAGGTGGGAAGGAAACGAGGAGCTGAGGTAGGAAGGAAACGAGGAGCTGAGGTGGGAAACGAGGAGCTGAGGTAGGAAGGAAACGAGGAGCTGAGGTAGGAAGGAAACGAGGAGCTGAGGTAGGAAACGAGGAGCTGAGGTAGGAAGGAAACGAGGAGCTGAGGTAGGAAGGAAACGAGGAGCTGAGGTGGGAAACGAGGAGCTGAGGTGGGAAACGAGGAGCTGAGGTGGGAAACGAGGAGCTGAGGTAGGAAACGAGGTGCTGAGGTAGGAAACGAGGAGCTGAGGTGGGAAACGAGGAGCTGAGGTAGGTGGGAAACGAGGAGCTGAGGTAGGTGGGAAACGAGGAGCTGAGGTAGGAAGGAAACGAGGAGCTGAGGTGGGAAACGAGGAGCTGAGGTAGGAAACGAGGAGCTGAGGTAGGAAACGAGGAGCTGAGGTGGGAAACGAGGAGCTGAGGTGGGAAACGAGGAGCTGAGGTGGGAAACGAGGAGCTGAGGTGGGAAACGAGGAGCTGAGGTGGGAAACGAGGAGCTGAGGTAGGAAACGAGGTGCTGAGGTGGGAAACGAGGAGCTGAGGTGGGAAGGAAACGAGGAGCTGAGGTAGGAAGGAAACGAGGAGCTGAGGTAGGAAGGAAACGAGGAGCTGAGGTAGGAAGGAAACGAGGAGCTGAGGTAGGAAGGAAACGAGGAGCTGAGGTGGGAAGGAAACGAGGAGCTGAGGTGGGAAGGAAACGAGGAGCTGAGGTGGGAAACGAGGAGCTGAGGTGGGAAGGAAACGAGGAGCTGAGGTGGGAAGGAAACGAGGAGCTGAGGTAGGAAACGAGGAGCTGAGGTAGGAAACGAGGAGCTGAGGTGGGAAACGAGGAGCTGAGGTGGGAAACGAGGAGCTGAGGTGGGAAACGAGGTGCTGAGGTGGGAAACGAGGAGCTGAGGTGGGAAACGAGGAGCTGAGGTGGGAAACGAGGAGCTGAGGTGGGAAACGAGGAGCTGAGGTAGGAAACGAGGAGCTGAGGTAGGAAACGAGGAGCTGAGGTGGGAAACGAGGAGCTGAGGTGGGAAACGAGGAGCTGAGGTGGGAAACGAGGAGCTGAGGTAGGAAACGAGGAGCTGAGGTAGGAAACGAGGAGCTGAGGTGGGAAACGAGGAGCTGAGGTGGGAAACGAGGAGCTGAGGTGGGAAACGAGGAGCTGAGGTGGGAAACGAGGTGCTGAGGTAGGAAACGAGGAGCTGAGGTGGGAAACGAGGAGCTGAGGTGGGAAACGAGGAGCTGAGGTAGGAAGGAAACGAGGAGCTGAGGTAGGAAACGAGGAGCTGAGGTGGGAAACGAGGAGCTGAGGTGGGAAACGAGGAGCTGAGGTGGGAAACGAGGAGCTGAGGTAGGAAGGAAACGAGGAGCTGAGGTAGGAAGGAAACGAGGAGCTGAGGTGGGAAGGAAACGAGGAGCTGAGGTAGGAAACGAGGAGCTGAGGTGGGAAACGAGGAGCTGAGGTGGGAAACGAGGAGCTGAGGTGGGAAACGAGGAGCTGAGGTAGGAAGGAAACGAGGAGCTGAGGTAGGAAGGAAACGAGGAGCTGAGGTGGGAAGGAAACGAGGAGCTGAGGTGGGAAACGAGGAGCTGAGGTGGGAAGGAAACGAGGAGCTGAGGTAGGAAGGAAACGAGGAGCTGAGGTAGGAAACGAGGAGCTGAGGTGGGAAACGAGGAGCTGAGGTGGGAAACGAGGAGCTGAGGTAGGAAACGAGGAGCTGAGGTAGGAAACGAGGAGCTGAGGTGGGAAGGAAACGAGGAGCTGAGGTGGGAAGGAAACGAGGAGCTGAGGTGGGAAGGAAACGAGGAGCTGAGGTGGGAAGGAAACGAGGAGCTGAGGTGGGAAGGAAACGAGGAGCTGAGGTGGGAAGGAAACGAGGAGCTGAGGTGGGAAGGAAACGAGGAGCTGAGGTGGGAAACGAGGAGCTGAGGTAGGAAACGAGGAGCTGAGGTAGGAAGGAAACGAGGAGCTGAGGTAGGAAACGAGGAGCTGAGGTGGGAAACGAGGAGCTGAGGTGGGAAACGAGGAGCTGAGGTGGGAAGGAAACGAGGAGCTGAGGTGGGAAGGAAACGAGGAGCTGAGGTGGGAAGGAAACGAGGAGCTGAGGTGGGAAGGAAACGAGGAGCTGAGGAAGGAAACGAGGAGCTGAGGTGGGAAGGAAACGAGGAGCTGAGGTAGGAAACGAGGAGCTGAGGTGGGAAACGAGGAGCTGAGGTGGGAAACGAGGAGCTGAGGTGGGAAACGAGGAGCTGAGGTGGGAAACGAGGAGCTGAGGTAGGAAGGAAACGAGGAGCTGAGGTGGGAAACGAGGAGCTGAGGTGGGAAACGAGGAGCTGAGGTGGGAAGGAAACGAGGAGCTGAGGTGGGAAACGAGGAGCTGAGGTAGGAAACGAGGAGCTGAGGTAGGAAACGAGGAGCTGAGGTGGGAAGGAAACGAGGAGCTGAGGTGGGAAGGAAACGAGGAGCTGAGGTGGGAAGGAAACGAGGAGCTGAGGTGGGAAGGAAACGAGGAGCTGAGGTGGGAAGGAAACGAGGAGCTGAGGAGGGAAACGAGGAGCTGAGGAGGGAAACGAGGAGCTGAGGTGGGAAGGAAACGAGGAGCTGAGGTGGGAAGGAAACGAGGAGCTGAGGTGGGAAGGAAACGAGGAGCTGAGGTGGGAAGGAAACGAGGAGCTGAGGTGGGAAGGAAACGAGGAGCTGAGGAGGGAAACGAGGAGCTGAGGTGGGAAACGAGGAGCTGAGGAAGGAAACGAGGAGCTGAGGTAGGAAGGAAACGAGGAGCTGAGGTAGGAAACGAGGAGCTGAGGTGGGAAACGAGGAGCTGAGGTGGGAAACGAGGAGCTGAGGTGGGAAACGAGGAGCTGAGGTGGGAAACGAGGAGCTGAGGTAGGAAGGAAACGAGGAGCTGAGGTAGGAAGGAAACGAGGAGCTGAGGTGGGAAGGAAACGAGGAGCTGAGGTGGGAAACGAGGAGCTGAGGTGGGAAGGAAACGAGGAGCTGAGGTAGGAAGGAAACGAGGAGCTGAGGTAGGAAACGAGGAGCTGAGGTGGGAAACGAGGAGCTGAGGTGGGAAACGAGGAGCTGAGGTAGGAAACGAGGAGCTGAGGTAGGAAACGAGGAGCTGAGGTGGGAAGGAAACGAGGAGCTGAGGTGGGAAGGAAACGAGGAGCTGAGGTGGGAAGGAAACGAGGAGCTGAGGTGGGAAGGAAACGAGGAGCTGAGGTGGGAAGGAAACGAGGAGCTGAGGTGGGAAGGAAACGAGGAGCTGAGGTGGGAAGGAAACGAGGAGCTGAGGTGGGAAGGAAACGAGGAGCTGAGGTGGGAAACGAGGAGCTGAGGTAGGAAACGAGGAGCTGAGGTAGGAAGGAAACGAGGAGCTGAGGTAGGAAACGAGGAGCTGAGGTGGGAAACGAGGAGCTGAGGTGGGAAACGAGGAGCTGAGGTGGGAAACGAGGAGCTGAGGTAGGAAACGAGGAGCTGAGGTAGGAAACGAGGAGCTGAGGTGGGAAACGAGGAGCTGAGGTGGGAAACGAGGAGCTGAGGTGGGAAGGAAACGAGGAGCTGAGGTGGGAAGGAAACGAGGAGCTGAGGTGGGAAGGAAACGAGGAGCTGAGGTGGGAAGGAAACGAGGAGCTGAGGAAGGAAACGAGGAGCTGAGGTGGGAAGGAAACGAGGAGCTGAGGTAGGAAACGAGGAGCTGAGGTGGGAAACGAGGAGCTGAGGTGGGAAACGAGGAGCTGAGGAAGGAAACGAGGAGCTGAGGTGGGAAGGAAACGAGGAGCTGAGGTAGGAAACGAGGAGCTGAGGTGGGAAACGAGGAGCTGAGGTGGGAAACGAGGAGCTGAGGTGGGAAACGAGGAGCTGAGGTGGGAAACGAGGAGCTGAGGTAGGAAGGAAACGAGGAGCTGAGGTGGGAAACGAGGAGCTGAGGTGGGAAACGAGGAGCTGAGGTGGGAAGGAAACGAGGAGCTGAGGTGGGAAACGAGGAGCTGAGGTAGGAAACGAGGAGCTGAGGTAGGAAACGAGGAGCTGAGGTGGGAAGGAAACGAGGAGCTGAGGTGGGAAGGAAACGAGGAGCTGAGGTGGGAAGGAAACGAGGAGCTGAGGTGGGAAGGAAACGAGGAGCTGAGGTGGGAAGGAAACGAGGAGCTGAGGAGGGAAACGAGGAGCTGAGGAGGGAAACGAGGAGCTGAGGTGGGAAGGAAACGAGGAGCTGAGGTGGGAAGGAAACGAGGAGCTGAGGTGGGAAGGAAACGAGGAGCTGAGGTGGGAAGGAAACGAGGAGCTGAGGAGGGAAACGAGGAGCTGAGGTGGGAAACGAGGAGCTGAGGAAGGAAACGAGGAGCTGAGGTAGGAAGGAAACGAGGAGCTGAGGTAGGAAACGAGGAGCTGAGGTGGGAAACGAGGAGCTGAGGTGGGAAACGAGGAGCTGAGGTGGGAAACGAGGAGCTGAGGTGGGAAACGAGGAGCTGAGGTAGGAAACGAGGAGCTGAGGTGGGAAACGAGGAGCTGAGGTGGGAAACGAGGAGCTGAGGAAGGAAACGAGGAGCTGAGGTAGGAAACGAGGAGCTGAGGTGGGAAGGAAACGAGGAGCTGAGGTGGGAAGGAAACGAGGAGCTGAGGTGGGAAGGAAACGAGGAGCTGAGGTAGGAAACGAGGAGCTGAGGTGGGAAACGAGGAGCTGAGGAAGGAAACGAGGAGCTGAGGTAGGAAACGAGGAGCTGAGGTGGGAAGGAAACGAGGAGCTGAGGTGGGAAACGAGGAGCTGAGGTGGGAAGGAAACGAGGAGCTGAGGTGGGAAGGAAACGAGGAGCTGAGGTGGGAAGGAAACGAGGAGCTGAGGAAGGAAACGAGGAGCAGGTAGAAACCAGAAGACGCCTCAGCGTTTGGCTCACCATGCAGGTCTCAGCTTCACGTGGAGCACGGAGACGTTTGATGTTTCCGGCTCTTCAGACTAAAACCGAAGCTGCAAGTTAAAAGATTCAGGCAGAAAAAAGACGACTGGGTTGGTTTTTAACAGAACTGGTCCAGTCTGACTGCAGGACGCCGTGGACTGGCGGGACACGCCTCAGACGTCCTGCAGTTTCCTGAGAGGAGATTTGCTGCGGTCGGAGGAGTCCGGCTTTTATTGGACAGTCTGGAAAGGAAGCGATGAAGAGTTGGGACTCGACCACGTGGCGCGTTCGCCTGGTTCCATGTGAACTTAGCCCGACAGACATGTTTACCATGATTTCAACTGTCTCAGACTCACCGACACGTTCCTTTGTTTTGTTTTCATACCGTGTGAACGTGCTCATTACGCCGGTGTCCGTGCACCGTGCACGTTCCCTCCATCCAAGGATCCCGCCAGAAAACCGTGGTAAACAAGAGGAAGAAGAACAGGACAAAATCTCATCCAAACACACAGATGTGCAAACCGTCCCGCTCCATGTGGTTCCAATCGGACCCCCGCTACGTGATCCGGAGTGGTTCTGGTTAGTCAACCACCAACACGCTGAGACTGGACTCCTCCAGAGGACTAAACGGGTCAAACTCTACCTGGAGCAGAAGAGACCTGTAACCTCAGCCACAGTTCCACTTTCTGATTGGGTTAAAAGAACAGTCTGTCTCTGAAAATGTCCTCTGATAGTTTAAAAGAAAGAAAAGAAGAGTTTTACAGAGGCTTAGCGGGCCGTGTCACACTCGTCTATCCAACCCTGACAAAGCCCTGACAGCTTGGCTTGACACACTTCTAATCTAATCTTGAATCCTTCAGCGCTGCGTTCAGTCAGCCAGTTAAACCCCCCACTAATGAGACTGTACCCCATGGTATGGATTAAACCACAACACTACTATTTGCCTAAATCACGTCGCACACGAGGACCAGTTCTACGGGGATTTGGGAAGCCGGGAATGTGTTGCCATACAAACATTGCAGTCAATACAATTATGGCCGATAGGAGCGTTTAGCCACGGCACACTTATCGATTTATGGAGTTGTGTCACCTCACCGCTGTCAAAAACACAAACAACTTCAATCCAGAGGAACAGAAAGCAGGAATACTGAGAAATCAGAAGGTTAGAATATGTGCCGTGTGCGTTGGCCAAGTTTCCCGCCGTAACATCGGCTGATCAACATGTAAGAACCAAACCACAACACATCAGACACAAAGAATGAGCCCAACACACAGCTTTGTCAGCGTTAGATGGTGATATTTCCGGTGAGATTAAATATCTGATGAATGTTTGTCTGCAGCAAATGCCACACATGCACACGGAGCTGTGCTCAATGATCAAATGGGAACTGTGCTGGCGTTTGCTCAGTTATCTGCACAGGCAGATAGAAGGAGTCTGGGAACAAAAGAAAAGCGAGGACACACACTCCTCTGTACACCGAGTACTGCCTGACACTGAGTACGAACCAGCCGAGGGCTTGTCAACACACACTTTTCACATTTCGCTGCTTTTGGTTCGCCTGTTAGGATTAGAATTACTAATAAATGAAAAATACCTTTTTTTTTTGTTTTTTTGGGTTTTTTTTTTTTACAGAGAGGGGTGTCAAAGACCACAATAAATCCAAAGTGTAATCTGATGATGACGACACATGGACCAGGGGAGATCTGTACTGGGAGGACTGCAGGCATGTTCTCCATGAAACACACACAGAGACAATACTTTTCCATGAAGACACACGGGCCATTGTTCAGCCTGCAGCTTGATGTTTTTACAAGTCCCAGCATTCCTGCAACCCCCAGCATCCAAGTGGACGGCTTCATCTCCATGCACATGGAGCTAGATGTCTGATTAGGCCCCAGACAGCACTGGGAACAATAACAGCCAGCTAATCAGGATTAGTTGAACGTTAAGTCTGCAAGGAAGGGGAATAAGTGTGGAAAGCTAACCTGTCAGCTGATTCCCCACATTTTCCACGCTCACATTCCTGCACATGCCATGATGACAACACCACCTGCCAGGTGTCCGTCATCATGTGGACGTTTCAGGTCGGTTTGATGCCAGCATGAACTAAACATGAGGCTGGAACATCTCCGTCCATGTTGCATGGTGGAAATAACTGGGTCTGACTGGCTGCACGGTGGGTCTGCTGGAAAGGACTGGTGCTTTCCATGACCCCCCTCCCGGTAGCCTGCCTCCCTCTCATCTGCTTATCTAAATGCATGAAACAGACTTTTAATAAACCACAACAGACACAGACTTCCCCGCTTCCAGGCTCCGCAACGAGCCGCTGAATCTGCAGCGCAGATTTCCCCGCTGGCGCTGCGGGAACACACCGCAACAGGGAGGACAAAGTCGGCGTCGCTCCTACCGTCAGCTCCGCGGCGTCGCTGCGGCTGTTCACGGCTCGGATGACCCCGGACCTCCACGGCCAGCGACCGATGTCGCCGATCTCCGGTGGCTCGTCCCCGCTGACACAGAGGAACCGCTTCCCGACCAGCTCCGGCCGAGCCTCGCCTGCCATGGCCCTGGTCAGACCCCCCCACCCCCCCTAGAAAAACTTCCCGACAACGACGCCCTTACAGACCCGTCATTTACGGCATTAAAGTTGCGGTAGAGAATCCAGCGGCATGAATAAAATAAAAAAGCTGAAGTTGTTGGTGGGTAAACCGTGGAAAAAGTGGGCCGGGGGGGTTAAATGTGAGCAGTCTCCACCCGCTCGAGCGTCAGTCTAGTTCCTACGAGCCAGAAAAAACCGTGGAACACTGAGCCGCATCACTGCTGACATCCATGCGTGTGTTGCTCCGCGGAATCCCGGAGCTTTCACAGACAGCGGGATGGCTGTATCCCTCCGCCCAGCCGGAGCCATCGGAGCGGGGCTATTTTTTCTTTCTCTGTTTTTCTTTCTTTTTTTTTTTTTTTTGCCAGGACACAGCTACAACTGTTTGTTCTTGTACAACTGCCACGAGTTGAATGTCCCCGCTGTGACAGGAGAGAAAGCTCTGCTCTGAATCCATTGTTCCCTCAGCACGACTGCTGTCTGCTGCCGGAGGTACTACCTCTTCTTTTTAAAGAAGAACCAGACATTCCTGCTACAAGGCTAAAAGAATAGCGTGAAAAGAACAAAATAATTCACATGCTGCAGTTAATGCATGAATACATTTTACGTATGATCCTGTAAAACCAGCAATCGTAAAGTTTACTCATGATCCACTTTAAGGCAAATGCACTCCTCCCTTTATTTCTCCATCTCAGATTCAACAAGGTGGAAACATTCCTCTGAGATTTTGATACATATTTACATGAAGCATCACACAGTTGCTGCACATCACGATGAGAATCTCCCGTTCCACCTCATCACCATGAGAATCTCCCGTTCCACCTCATCACCATGAGAATCTCCCGTTCCACCTCATCACCATGAGAATCTCCCGTTCCACCTCATCATGATGAGAATCTCCCGTTCCACCTCATCACCATGAGAATCTCCCGTTCCACCTCATCATGATGAGAATCTCCCGTTCCAACTCATCATCATGAGAATCTCTCGTTCCACCTCATCACCATGAGAATCTCCCGTTCCACCTCATCACCATGAGAATCTCCCGTTCCACCTCATCACCATGAGAATCTCCCGTTCCACCTCATCACCATGAGAATCTCCCGTTCCACCTCATCATGATGAGAATCTCCCGTTCCACCTCATCACCATGAGAATCTCCCGTTCCACCTCATCACCATGAGAATCTCCCGTTCCACCTCATCACCATGAGAATCTCCCGTTCCACCTCATCATGATGAGAATCTCCCGTTCCACCTCATCACCATGAGAATCTCCCGTTCCACCTCATCATGATGAGAATCTCCCGTTCCACCTCATCACCATGAGAATCTCCCGTTCCACCTCATCACGATGAGAATCTCCCGTTCCAACTCATCACCATGAGAATCTCCCGTTCCACCTCATCACGATCAGAATCTCCCGTTCCAGCTCATCACCATGAGAATCTCCCGTTCCACCTCATCACCATGAGAATCTCCCGTTCCACCTCATCACCATGAGAATCTCCCGTTCCACCTCATCATGATGAGAATCTCCCGTTCCACCACATCACCATGAGAATCTCCCGTTCCACCTCATCACCATGAGAATCTCCCGTTCCACCACATCACCATGAGAATCTCCCGTTCCACCTCATCATGATGAGAATCTCCCGTTCCACCTCATCACCATGAGAATCTCCCGTTCCACCTCATCACCATGAGAATCTCCCGTTCCACCTCATCATGATGAGAATCTCCCGTTCCACCTCATCACCATGAGAATCTCCCGTTCCACCTCATCACCATGAGAATCTCCCGTTCCACCTCATCACCATGAGAATCTCCCGTTCCACCTCATCATGATGAGAATCTCCCGTTCCACCACATCACCATGAGAATCTCCCGTTCCACCTCATCACCATGAGAATCTCCCGTTCCACCTCATCACCATGAGAATCTCCCGTTCCACCACATCACCATGAGAATCTCCCGTTCCACCTCATCACCATGAGAATCTCCCGTTCCACCTCATCACCATGAGAATCTCCCGTTCCACCTCATCACCATGAGAATCTCCCGTTCCACCTCATCACCATGAGAATCTCCCGTTCCACCTCATCACCATGAGAATCTCCCGTTCCACCTCATCATGATGAGAATCTCCCGTTCCACCTCATCACCATGAGAATCTCCCGTTCCACCTCATCACCATGAGAATCTCCCGTTCCACCTCATCACCATGAGAATCTCCCGTTCCACCTCATCATGATGAGAATCTCCCGTTCCACCTCATCACCATGAGAATCTCCCGTTCCACCTCATCATGATGAGAATCTCCCGTTCCACCTCATCACCATGAGAATCTCCCGTTCCACCTCATCACCATGAGAATCTCCCGTTCCAACTCATCACCATGAGAATCTCCCGTTCCACCTCATCACGATCAGAATCTCCCGTTCCACCTCATCACCATGAGAATCTCCCGTTCCACCTCATCACCATGAGAATCTCCCGTTCCACCTCATCACCATGAGAATCTCCCGTTCCACCTCATCATGATGAGAATCTCCCGTTCCACCACATCACCATGAGAATCTCCCGTTCCACCTCATCACCATGAGAATCTCCCGTTCCACCTCATCACCATGAGAATCTCCCGTTCCACCTCATCATGATGAGAATCTCCCGTTCCACCTCATCACCATGAGAATCTCCCGTTCCACCTCATCACCATGAGAATCTCCCGTTCCACCTCATCATGATGAGAATCTCCCGTTCCACCTCATCACCATGAGAATCTCCCGTTCCACCTCATCACCATGAGAATCTCCCGTTCCACCTCATCACCATGAGAATCTCCCGTTCCACCTCATCATGATGAGAATCTCCCGTTCCACCACATCACCATGAGAATCTCCCGTTCCACCTCATCATGATGAGAATCTCCCGTTCCACCTCATCACCATGAGAATCTCCCGTTCCACCTCATCATGATGAGAATCTCCCGTTCCACCACATCACCATGAGAATCTCCCGTTCCACCTCATCACCATGAGAATCTCCCGTTCCACCTCATCACCATGAGAATCTCCCGTTCCACCACATCACCATGAGAATCTCCCGTTCCACCTCATCACCATGAGAATCTCCCGTTCCACCACATCACCATGAGAATCTCCCGTTCCACCTCATCACCATGAGAATCTCCCGTTCCACCTCATCACCATGAGAATCTCCCGTTCCACCTCATCACCATGAGAATCTCCCGTTCCACCTCATCACCATGAGAATCTCCCGTTCCACCTCATCACCATGAGAATCTCCCGTTCCACCTCATCACCATGAGAATCTCCCGTTCCACCTCATCACCATGAGAATCTCCCGTTCCACCACGTCCCAAAGCTGCTCTGCTGGATGTAGATCTGGTGACTGTGGAGGCCGTTGGAGGACAGTGAACTCATCGTCATGGTGGAGATGATGTGAGCTTTGTGACATGGTGCATCATCCTGCTGGAAGTTTCCATCAGAAGATGCTACACTGTGCTCAGAAAGGGATGGACATGGTCAGCAGCAGGACTCAGGTAGGCTGTGCTGGTTAAACCATGTCATGTTGATCCAAGACAAAATGGATTCGTGTTTTCATGATATTTCCACCAGACTTGGAGCCGACCAGGCAACGTTTTCCCTCCATGATTTATATAAAGCATTCTGGGTTTTAGTTTCCACATTTACCAATTTCAAAAACATTGTAACTTTTGGTGTGATAGATTCTCTCATTTGAGTTTTGACTATCTTTTACACTTAACTTTTCTACACCATTTGTCAATTTCAATCATACATTCACTTTATTTACCGTTTAGTCTAGTTAATGGTCCCGGGAAGCTGGAGTCTATTCCAGCAGCCATTGGGTGAGAGGCAGGTACACCAGTCCACATCACCATCGGTTAGCTGTTTTTTTGTCCAACATAGTTTGCATAAGTGCATGAAAGTGCATTTGAATGACCTCAGTTAGACACCACAAACCACTTGTTGTCCTCCACACGTCCATTGTTTTCCACTTTGTGTAGAGTTGACGGTAGGTTAGTCATGTCAGAGCAGAAATCAGGACATATGGGATTTGCATTCTTGCATGAAGGACTGAGAACGTTTGGAGTTTGCTGTGGGAATTTACTGTCATATGTAAATGAAGTAAAAACGCGGCCTGTCTAAGATAACATGAAGCTCAAAGCGGTTTTGCTTGTTTGTTCTTTTATCATTTCTCAGATTAAAAGTGAAATTCACTTCTGGTTCACTATATTCAGTCACATCTGCGATATTTTAAACGGCTGCAAATGTTTTGACTCATCCATGCAGAGCAGACGGAGGAAGAACGACCGTCTGTGATCTGAGCCCTGTCAAACGTTTCCTGCAGGTCACAACTCTGCTCTCAACCATTCAGGTGATACTCAGGTGTTCACATTTAGTTTACCTTTAGAAATGGGCTTCCCTGTCAGTGGACAAGTCAATTCCACCGAAATTAAAACCGACTAAAAGAAGAAGCTGGACTCTGAGGTCCTTCTGGACTTTCAAGCTACGGGGTCTGCAGGATCCAGTATGGTCCACAGAAACCCCATGAAACAGCCCACAGGACCCAGAAATCCTGGCTTCAGACACTGGAGGACCCCTTCCCATGTCCGGCGGTCTGATAACTGAACAGGCCGCTTTGCATCCGACAGCAGAGCTGATGTTTGGAAGTTTGAAGAGAGCAGCAGGTCATGAACAACTCTCTCATCCTGGAAACTCCTGCTGCAACCTTGTGACAAACACGTCTCTAAAGAGCTGAAGCTGGTGTTATACTGGGTGTTTCATACGCTTTCAGAGACCTTCTGCATGACTTTCCGGTCGGTGAAAGCTTTGCTCTCATCTCTGCTGAGAACCGTCTGCTGCTTGTCTTCTGCCCCCTGCTGGAGCCAGAAGGCAGCGCAGCTCTTCTGTCATTTCACACAGTAAGAAACGGCAAAAACACTGCCTTAATTATGTTTTGCATTTAGTTAAAGGGACAAATAAATACTTCAGATTAAAGGAGTGAAATGTTTCACTTAGCTTTCTGCTGGTTTGGACTTTAAACGTTGGAAAAAAAATAAAAATGAAAAATGTGGAAAAAGTTACTTTCATTTCTTAAACTATTATTTACCATCACATCATTCCTGCCCCGTCTTTCTGGACGGAGACAGGAAAGTGGACAGAACCAGAACCAGAACCTGTGACTAGAACCATTCAGCTGGCATCCAGCTGTGCCAGAGAGACCTGTTTGTTTTCTTCCTCTCAGATTCCACAGCATCGTCTTCCTCTCAGACGTCCCTGACACACAGAAACCAGTCAGAGCCGCTTCACAACACACAGGAGGAAGATCTCTGTGTTTTCTGTCTGTGTGACGCTCAGTCCAGAACTGTGCTTGTTCTGTGTTTACTGGCTGGTGGTAAATCAAGTTGGAGAGTTCCTTGGCTGAGATGCTGGGAGAGGAAGAGACATAAAGGCTGAGATGGAGCGACAGCTACAACTCTGTAGAGAGAAGCAGTGAAAGATGTAATGTTTTACTGGAGCAGCAGGGATGGAAGAGGAACGAGGCTGAAGGAAAGGACGAGGTGCATTTCATCTTAACCCCAACAAGATGAGTTACACCACCCTGATGCTACATTTACTGATATACTGGGAGTACTGGAGTCTTCTTTAACTGGACAGATTACAGCCACAGAAAGCCTTCTAACTGAGGTGAATTCAGCAATGAGTACAATCCCTACAGCAACCAGCAAGAAAACCAATGAGCTGATCAAAGACCGTATCTGAAAGATGGACGGAGCCTCCGGCAGTTAAAAGTGAAGCCTATGCAGAAGTGCATAAAACTGCAGTTCCCCCTTCATCCACTAGGGGCTGCAAAACAGAACAAATCCCCATAGACTCCCATGTTAAAAAGACCAACTTCACAGCAGGAATAAACATGTTTACAGCAGGAATAAACATGTTTAGAGCAGAAATAAACATGTTTACAGCAGGAATAAACATGTTTAGAGCAGAAATAAACATGTTTACAGCAGGAATAAACATGTTTACAGCAGATATAAACATGTTTAGAGCAGGAATAAACATGTTTACAGCAGGAATAAACATGTTTGGAGCAGGAATAAACATGTTTACCGCCTGGTACAAAAATCCATTTTAGGTTTAATAGGTCAGGTTTACCTTGTGGGGGAGTGAAAAGTAAATTAATCTCGAAATTTGGTATATTTAAGGGCGTGTCATTTTTATTGACAGGTACCCGATCTCCCGCTTCAAGAACGTAGAACAACCGCGGTTTTTCGCCAGTTACCAACGTCACATAGCTTTAGCCTGCTTACCTCCGTTAGCTGGTTAGCTCCTGTTGTCTCCGGGTTAGCTCGGTTAGCTTTTAGCTACAGAAAGCTCAGAGTACGTTCGATGTCAATCATCCACCATGACGCTCACAGCCAAGCTCCACCTCTTTGCCCATATTTGTATTTTCCGGGCGAGACGACACGCATGCCCCTGCCAAGATGGGGATGGTAGGAACCGCCCACCGAGCTTCAGTTTAGCTCTTCAGAAACCTACGGGTGACGTCACGGAGGCTCCGCCCATCTTTTATTTACAGTCTATGGAGCTGATATACAGCACAGCAACAGTGATCCTGGAGAAGCTTGGCCGACATAACATCAAGGGCAAGAAGGAGACACCAATGAAGAGGTTAGAAACCAAGACCAAGGCAACTCGAAGGGAAGTTAGTCAACTGTCAGGACTCCAGAAGGACACAACAATGAAAAGGGTATCAGGGAGGTACAGCCAGATATCCATACCTGAGGTCCTGGAAACTGCCAAACAAAGACTCCAAGCATCGCCTGTGCAACTGAAGAGATACACAAGAGAAGTCGAGGCCAGAAGAATAAACTGGCTGTTCTGAACTAACCCAGCTAAAGTGTACTCCCAGAGGCTGGGTAATACTACAGGAACTGACCCACCAAGGCTGGAGACGGAACAATACTGGAGTTACCATCACAGTGGCAGATATCCAGCATAGACTCTAAGGTATGAAGAACTGGTCAGTGCCATGCCTGATATGATCCATGCCTACTGGCTAAAGAGGCTGACTTCACTCCATGAACACCAGACAGCACAAATAAACCAACTCCTGAGGGATGGGACTCCACCTGAACGGCTGATCAAGGGCCAAACAGTCCTGATACTGAAAGACCCCCATAAGGGATGGGGGTGGCTGTTCATCTCTCAAGTTTGGGTTCTCTACCAGAGTCCTGGGAGCTTGAGGGTCCTACGCAGTATCTTAGCTGTTCCTAGGACTGCACTTTTCTGGACGGAGATGTCTGATGTTTCACCAGGTATCTGTTGGAGCCACTTCTCCAGTGTGGGGGACACGACCCCCAATGCTCCGATCACTATGGGTACGACTGTTGCTTTCACCCTCCAGGCCTTCTCCAGTTCTTCCTTTAGGCCTTGGTACTTCTCCTGTTTCTCACCAATATATTTATATATATATATATATATATATATATATATATCCATCCACTGGTTTCTCTGCTTTTACTGCAGAAGATCACCAGCATCCAGCCTTGTCCTGTGCGTACAGAGATTCCTCCTGATTCTCTGAATCTTTTGATGATATTCTACACTGTAGACGGTGGATCTTCAGAGTCTCAGAAACATTTTGCTGAAATTCTTCCACAACTTTCAGATACAGTTCATCTCAGACTGGTGAAGCTCTGTCCATCTTTCCATCTGAGAGACTCTGCCTCTCTGAAATGCTCCTCCAGCCTTTTGTTGCTCCTGTTCCAGCTGTTTACAGATGTGTCGCTGCATCAGATTCACAATCAGCTCATATTAGCTGGAACTGGATCTGTATAATGTAACTTTATTAAACAATCTTTCCTGGACGTTTGTTTCTGTTTGGGGATCCCTGCTTTGCTAAACATTGTGCTGTATTTGGAGGAAGTCAGTTTGACAGCTGAAGGTTCGGTGTTCTGTTCAGCTACGTCTGTCGGATCCTGTCCCGGACTGACTGTGTGACAGCAGAAGCTCCGCTGGGAATCTCCTTCACGCTGCAGCAGCTGCCCTCATGAATAACAACAAGCTATGGATCCACGCCGCCTCCTTGACCTAATCCATACACACATGGCCATGCATGGATAGGCAAAGTACACACAGCTACACGTGTGTCAACGCTCAAACACACATGCATTACGTGCTATTATACACATGAACTGATGCATGTACAGTACACACAGAGACAGGCATGCAGAGACTCAGAAGTCTGTTAGATCAATGTGCTTTATGTTCTGATGCCACAGCAGCTGTATTTCAGGTATCTACTGGTTGATTCTGATGCATCTTAAATGAATTCATTCATAAGTTTAGTTCATTTTATTTTTAAGGGTCAGTGAATATCAACAAACATTACATAAAACATGCTATATAAACTAGCCTGGATTTGAGCAAATCTGTTGTCTGGGGAAAATAAATAAAGATTTATTTTATTCACTGCAGAAGGCAGCAGTGTCATACCAAGAGTACAGCTGGTTGCAGATAAAGATGGTGCGTCAAGAAGCCTGTTTGTTCCCATGTCTGCATCAGACGGTTATCAGTTTTATTATCATATCAAAAAAATGTTTTTTATTTTTTATTTAGTCACTGACATATTTTATCATTTCAACATTCAACATTTACCCACTTCTAAACAACCTGTGATGCTGTTTTTACAGGTAAAATGTTTTGGGAAATTTGCATTGATACAACACTGGTACAATTTAGGATGAAGATGTCAAAAATGTGCCTTTTTGTGTCCTCATAAACATGAAAGGATTCCACCTGGGGATGGAATCATGAATAGTTTACTGAAAATGCATAGTTGTCTTTTAGCCAGTTTTGGTTTAATAATTTTCTAAGTTTTCCTTCCTGAGACCAAAGAGCAGAAATTATGTGACAATAAGCAAATATAAACAAAAAATAAAAAAAAAAAAAGAAAAACTAGTCTTACATGTTACTTTTACTGAAACAGTTTTTATAGGCTACTTTCTCTCTCTTTTTAAAAAAAAAAAAAAAAAAAAAGGCAAAAACCTGAGAGTATACCCACTTCATGAGGGACCACTTGACCGCTAGTAAAATGTTGGTATCACTCATACCTACCTTTATATGAACACAGAGCTTTTTGTCATGCTGTTTGGCCTTGAAAAGATGACATTACCTAAACAGAGCATGTTTTTTCCTGCCTAGCAACAGCAAACATGGACTCTTTATGCAGGACGTCTAACTTCATTCTGCTGGATAACGATGCACCGTCTCTTGGATCATCTTAACACGCTTCACTTTTGTGACCTCATGCCAGGGCCGGATTAAAAGTGCACCGGCCCCTGGGTCCAGAGTGTTCAAGGGGCCCTGTTCCACAACAAAACCTTGTAAAAATTGTTAATGATAAACTGTGAAACTAGATTTCTAACAAGTGGTACCAATAGCACTGATCTCCCGTTCTACCTCACTAGTAGAGTTTACCACTAGTTACTGTGGTGCAACTATCTGGCTTTGATTTACATTTTATCTCATGTCCCAACTGCCGGTGTTTGCCCTACATGGGCCCCACATGGGCGCCCAATGGATGTTGGCCCCTGGGCCCATGCCCATAATGCCAAATGGATAATCCTGCCTTGCCTCGTGCATGACATCAGAAGACACCGATCATGGACCTCTATCAGCAGATCGTACTGAACCTGTCATACTGCACTCTGAAAAGCAAAACCAGCTCTTTTTTTATGTGCTTATAAACGTAACAGCGTGAAAATCCAACATATTCACTGTTCTTGCTGGATGGTTGCCATTCAACTTAAAGTGGCAGCAGACCAATCAGAACACAAGTAGCTAGATTTAAAATTCCTCTTCGAGCAAGCGGTCCACCAATCAGAGACGCGTTTTCTTTGTAAACAGACTCGGCTGGCCAATGGCAGGTCCGGAAGGCCGTTCTTTCTGCTAACGTCATCGCGTCTCCGAGGCGTCTGTGACAGGAACCGAGCAGCAAAGCGGAGAAAACACGCAGAGAAAACAGGATCCTCCTGGAAAAATACGCGTTTTACTGCGGAGATATGAGCCCAGCGAGCGCGCAGTGACACCCAAGGCCCCACCGACGTTCCGGCTGGTCCGTGAAGGATGAGATAAGTCTCCGTTTCCTGGATTAGCGCATCGAAGTTTGGCTGGAAGAAGTTTACAGCTGCGGGGCTGGAGACGGTAACCAGCGGGGCTAGCTTCCTCTGACACGCGCTCCACGCACTCCACGCAACAAAGCCTCCAGACATGGTGTCCTGGATCATCTCCAGAAGCGTCGTGTAAGTAAAAACAGAGCTTTTTTTGTCTGCTGGATGAGTTATTTTAACTTTAGGAGGAGCAGCTAACGGGCTGGGCTTTGTTAGCTTAGCTAACCTGGGCTCGTGGTTTAGCTAAGTGTTGACCTTAGTCCCCCAGATCATACATGATCTGACGTCATCATACATGATCTGACGTCATTATACATGATCTGACGTCATTATACATGATCTGACATCATCATACATGATCTGAGATTATCATACATGATATGAGATCATCATACGTGATCTAACATGATCATACATGATCTGACATTACAGCATAAACATGGCAACAAGCTGCAAAAATCCACCATACATACATATATAAACATGCACACACACACACACACACACATACATACATACATACATACATACATACATACATACATACATACACAGACACACACACACATATATATATATATATATATATAGTAAAAAGGAACAAGAACTCCTTTTTCCTGAAGTTGTAAATAATAACAATAACTAAAAATTTGCAAAAATATAAAACTCATAAAGTAATATTTAGTTGAACAATCCTTTAATGTTTCCGCTCCAGTCAGGTGTTTTCTGTTCCTCTCAGTCAGACTTCTGCATCTGTTGACAGGTATTTTGTCCCACTGTTCAACAGAAAAGTCTCTAATTCGTCCAGGACACATTTGTTTGTTTGTTTTTCTTTCTTCAACTCAATTAAATGAAAAAACAGTGTCTAATATTACTAAATAATATTTTTGCAAATTTTTAGTTATTGTTCCTTTTTTAAGTCTCCAGTTATTGGAGTGACTGTTGTAAATTCAGCCTTTTCTTTAATGAAAGGAGATGAAGACATATGAGCACAACTGTATATATATCTTTTTTATTTTATGTGTATTTGTGTGTTTTCTCTTTCTGTGCTATAACATAAACCTGACTTGAGTGCGTTTAATACATTTTATTGTGATTGTGACATATATAATGGGTGTGTGTGACTTGTTTGAAGTGATGTTGAGTCATCTGTGAGAAATCTTTACTTTTGTCCTCTACCTACCTGTTCAGTCAGTTCAGGTGTTATTCAACAGGCCTGACCCTGGTCACGGGAAGACGTCCTTTGCATGAATTTGTTTGGTTTGTGATTTGCTAATAGTTTCCTCCTGACATGCCCTTTAAACGTCTCGTGATGAAAGGGAAGTTAAAGCTCTAAATTCAGTGCACCGGAGACACAAGACAAGTATTTCTCTTGGGATAAAGAAGCAGAATCAGACCCAACATTCCTCCTCCTCAGCCTGTGATTGTCTGTGTGTATACATGCAGGAGCAGTAATTATATAATCCAGAGTAATGGGGATAGGAATGTGGTGGAAAGACCACAAGGGAGTGGTGAGAAGGGAAAACTGCTCCCTGTTGACTAAACTTCGCCTTCCAGCACACGTCCTCTGATATGTGGGAATGAAGACGTGGCTGTGGAAGCCTGTTGTCAGTCAGAAGGCATGTTTTATACCGTCACTGAGCAACAGATTGTCTCTGCCAGACGGATGAAGAAATATTCTTTTGTCTGGTGTTACGGTGATGCTTGGTTAACACGTTCATGTTGATGCGGAGCCATTTGGGTGAAATCAGGACCTCGAGGTGCTGCTGTTACTGTGGAACAGACTGGTGTGGAATGCAGGGTGTTTAAGTCTTCAGCCGGTGACTTCCCGTCTCACTCAGGTGCAGGGCGGCTGCTCCTGGGTTTGGTGAAATGTGCTGTGGGCGTATGTAGCCCTTCCCTCTGCCTGCAGCAGGAACCAAGCAGCCAGTTTTCCTCTCTGGGGGGGGGGTGTAATGTCTCAGAGGTGTAACAACAGAGTGGCTGGAAGCTCTGAACGCAGCTCTACAGGAGGACGGGACGTTCCACTCGTCCTCCCTGTCCTCCTCCCTGCTGGAAGCTCCAGCTGCAAGTTGCAGTGGTGGATGTGTGTGTTCTGGGGTGTTGCTGACATGTGAGCCGTGTGTGTTGAGAAACAGGCCGCAGGTTTGATGCCGTCCTCTTCTTCACGTTAGTCTTCGCTTCCTTTCTCCGCAGCGCCTCCATGACACGTGTGGGACGGTTATCTGTCATCACCGGTGGATAGAAGTAGAGGTTGGGGGGGTCGGCCCCACCAGGGGCGTTGCCTGCTTGGCCTGCAGGGTTGTTGCCATGGTAACCATCCTTATCTGGGGGGCTAGAGTTGTGCACTGCAGCCTTTTAGCTGTGGGGTGGACTCCTGCCCTGATCTGGGGGGTTTCCAGGGGTTTTGCCCTCTGTGGGGGGGTCTGGTTGCCGGCTCCTGGTGAGAGCGGATCAGTTAGATCATTTCCACACAGCAGTGCATGTTGTGTGTGTGTGTGTGTGTGTGTGTGTTTCAGAAGATTGTGATCAGGTGTGTGATTGTTTTGTTTTGCTCGTGTGCTTCTTGTTGGCGCGGCGCTTCATGAATGAAATTAGATCAGATAAAACGCCGTCTGTGTGACAGGTTGATGCTTCCGCCGTGAGCTGCAGCGTTTGCAGACGGCGACTTTCCCGTCAGATGCGCACGGTTTTCCCCGCTGCTACTCTTTTCCTGCTTATCCAGGTGTGAGCACCTGGCTGAGACGTTCCGCTTCCCAGTGTGGAAGCCGTGAAACCAGGAGGGGCTCACACGTCTGATTCCCTGTCAGACGGTGTTTTTTCCATCGTGGTCACTCTTCCTGACATGACGCAGGAGTCGTCGCAGCAGGGTTTACACTTCCTGATGACGTGCAGCATCTTTTCCACACCGAAGCCGCCGATGTCTCCGTTGGGATTCATCATTCCCATGTTTACTTTGTTCCTTTGTTTTTCTGACATAAACCAGTCTGGAGAGGCTGAAGCCTCTCCTCCCAGTCAGCCTGCGGACCTTCCCAGTCAGCCTGCAGACCTTCCCAGTCAGCCTGCGGACCTTCCCGGTCAGCCTGCGGACCTTCCCGGTCAGCCTGCGGACCTTCCCAGTCAGCCTGCGGACCTTCCCGGTCAGCCTGCGGACCTTCCCGGTCAGCCTGCGGACCTTCCCGGTCAGCCTGCGGACCATCCCGGTCAGCCTGCGGACCATCCCGGTCAGCCTGCGGACCATCCCGGTCAGCCTGCGGACCTTCCCGGTCAGCCTGCGGACCTTCCCGGTCAGCCTGCGGACCTTCCCGGTCAGCCTGCGGACCATCCCGGTCGGCCTGCGGACCTTCCCGGTCAGCCTGCGGACCATCCCGGTCGGCCTGCGGACCTTCCCAGTCAGCCTGCGGACCATCCCAGTCAGCCTGCGGACCTTCCCAGTCAGCCTGCGGACCTTCCCGGTCGGCCTGCGGACCATCCCGGTCGGCCTGCGGACCTTCCCGGTCAGCCTGCGGACCATCCCGGTCGGCCTGCGGACCTTCCCGGTCAGCCTGCGGACCATCCCGGTCGGCCTGCGGACCTTCCCAGTCAGCCTGCGGACCTTCCCAGTCAGCCTGCGGACCTTCCCAGTCAGCCTGCGGACCTTCCCGGTCGGCCTGCGGACCTTCCCGGTCGGCCTGCGGACGTTTTTTCCCAGTATGTTTTACCCCTCTCTCTTCATTGCATCATATGAATGTCACCCAGATTTCCAGTCAATCACAACATAATGTCCTTTGGTAAAGTAAAATGACTCCTGAACCAGCAGAATATCAAATATAAGCTTAACAGCTTACGACTAATTTATTTTTAAACAAATATTTGTAATGTCACATCCAAACTACAGAATTTGCCTTAAAAAGAAAACAAAATAAACAAAATATTTTAATTGTACAATCATGTCGGTTTATTTTCTCCCCGTTTCATAATCCTGGAAATTTCCGGGAAAATAACAAACTGAGAAGGAGCGGCAAAGACGCCTAAAAAAACGGGAGTTTCTGGGTCAAAACGGGATACTTGACACGTATGACAAAACTACGTAACTACTCGGTAATGCTGGCAGAAACCATGACTCCAGGATGCTTTCTCTTCACATGCATAACTGTCGTGCTGCCGTGGTACGGCCACTCTGCGTGGCAGACGACACATTTCACCTTTTTGGACAAAACTCCCAAACTTTTGAAGCACGAGGTCTAAAGCTGTTTTGACTGGACTGTTCAGGTTGCGCCGCCATCGGTCTAGAGTTGTTCTTCGTTGGTTAAGAAGACGCTGCACAATGTGACGATACTGCCCCCTGCACTTCCTGTAGGGCTTTGAGTCATTTACTGGATGTTTTTAGTTCTTATACTGTCTGAAAAGCCGTGGCATTAAGTTGCTACTGGTCAGAAACCAGTTTGTGTCTGGTTCCTGCTGACGGCTACTGGTCAGAAACCAGTTTGTGTCTGGTTCCTGCTGACGGCTACTGGTCAGAAACCAGTTTGTGTCTGGTTCCTGCTGACGGCTACTGGTCAGAAACCAGTTTGTGTCTGGTTCCTGCTGACAGCTACTGGTCAGAAACCAGTTTGTGTCTGGTTCCTGCTGACGGCCACTGGTCAGAAACCAGTTTGTGTCTGGTTCCTGCTGACGGCTACTGGTCAGAAACCAGTTTGTGTCTGGTTCCTGCTGACGGCTACTGGTCAGAAACCAGTTTGTGTCTGGTTCCTGCTGACGGCTACTGGTCAGAAACCAGTTTGTGTCTGGTTCCTGCTGACGGCCACTGGTCAGAAACCAGTTTGTGTCTGGTTCCTGCTGACGGCTACTGGTCAGAAACCAGTTTGTGTCTGGTTCCTGCTGACGGCTACTGGTCAGAAACCAGTTTGTGTCTGGTTCCTGCTGACGGCTACTGGTCAGAAACCAGTTTGTGTCTGGTTCCTGCTGACGGCCACTGGTCAGAAACCAGTTTGTGTCTGGTTCCTGCTGACGGCTACTGGTCAGAAACCAGTTTGTGTCTGGTTCCTGCTGATGGCTACTGGTCAGAAACCAGTTTGTGTCTGGTTCCTGCTGACGGCCACTGGTCAGAAACCAGTTTGTGTCTGGTTCCTGCTGACGGCTACTGGTCAGAAACCAGTTTGTGTCTGGTTCCTGCTGACGGCTACTGGTCAGAAACCAGTTTGTGTCTGGTTCCTGCTGACGGCTACTGGTCAGAAACCAGTTTGTGTCTGGTTCCTGCTGACGGCTACTGGTCAGAAACCAGTTTGTGTCTGGTTCCTGCTGACGGCCACTGGTCAGAAACCAGTTTGTGTCTGGTTCCTGCTGACGGCTACTGGTCAGAAACCAGTTTGTGTCTGGTTCCTGCTGACGGCCACTGGTCAGAAACCAGTTTGTGTCTGGTTCCTGCTGACGGCTACTGGTCAGAAACCAGTTTGTGTCTGGTTCCTGCTGACGGCTACTGGTCAGAAACCAGTTTGTGTCTGGTTCCTGCTGACGGCTACTGGTCAGAAACCAGTTTGTGTCTGGTTCCTGCTGACGGCCACTGGTCAGAAACCAGTTTGTGTCTGGTTCCTGCTGACGGCTACTGGTCAGAAACCAGTTTGTGTCTGGTTCCTGCTGACGGCTACTGGTCAGAAACCAGTTTGTGTCTGGTTCCTGCTGACGGCTACTGGTCAGAAACCAGTTTGTGTCTGGTTCCTGCTGATGGCTACTGGTCAGAAACCAGTTTGTGTCTGGTTCCTGCTGACGGCTACTGGTCAGAAACCAGTTTGTGTCTGGTTCCTGCTGACGGCTACTGGTCAGAAACCAGTTTGTGTCTGGTTCCTGCTGACGGCTACTGGTCAGAAACCAGTTTGTGTCTGGTTCCTGCTGACGGCTACTGGTCAGAAACCAGTTTGTGTCTGGTTCCTGCTGACGGCTACTGGTCAGAAACCAGTTTGTGTCTGGTTCCTGCTGACGGCCACTGGTCAGAAACCAGTTTGTGTCTGGTTCCTGCTGACGGCTACTGGTCAGAAACCAGTTTGTGTCTGGTTCCTGCTGACGGCCACTGGTCAGAAACCAGTTTGTGTCTGGTTCCTGCTGACGGCTACTGGTCAGAAACCAGTTTGTGTCTGGTTCCTGCTGACGGCTACTGGTCAGAAACCAGTTTGTGTCTGGTTCCTGCTGACGGCTACTGGTCAGAAACCAGTTTGTGTCTGGTTCCTGCTGATGGCTACTGGTCAGAAACCAGTTTGTGTCTGGTTCCTGCTGACGGCTACTGGTCAGAAACCAGTTTGTGTCTGGTTCCTGCTGACGGCTACTGGTCAGAAACCAGTTTGTGTCTGGTTCCTGCTGACGGCTACTGGTCAGAAACCAGTTTGTGTCTGGTTCCTGCTGACGGCTACTGGTCAGAAACCAGTTTGTGTCTGGTTCCTGCTGACGGCTACTGGTCAGAAACCAGTTTGTGTCTGGTTCCTGCTGACGGCTACTGGTCAGAAACCAGTTTGTGTCTGGTTCCTGCTGACGGCTACTGGTCAGAAACCAGTTTGTGTCTGGTTCCTGCTGACGGCTACTGGTCAGAAACCAGTTTGTGTCTGGTTCCTGCTGACGGCTACTGGTCAGAAACCAGTTTGTGTCTGGTTCCTGCTGACGGCTACTGGTCAGAAACCAGTTTGTGTCTGGTTCCTGCTGACGGCTACTGGTCAGAAACCAGTTTGTGTCTGGTTCCTGCTGACGGCCACTGGTCAGAAACCAGTTTGTGTCTGGTTCCTGCTGACGGCTACTGGTCAGAAACCAGTTTGTGTCTGGTTCCTGCTGACGGCTACTGGTCAGAAACCAGTTTGTGTCTGGTTCCTGCTGACGGCTACTGGTCAGAAACCAGTTTGTGTCTGGTTCCTGCTGACGGCTACTGGTCAGAAACCAGTTTGTGTCTGGTTCCTGCTGACGGCTACTGGTCAGAAACCAGTTTGTGTCTGGTTCCTGCTGACGGCTACTGGTCAGAAACCAGTTTGTGTCTGGTTCCTGCTGATGGCTACTGGTCAGAAACCAGTTTGTGTCTGGTTCCTGCTGACGGCCACTGGTCAGAAACCAGTTTGTGTCTGGTTCCTGCTGACGGCTACTGGTCAGAAACCAGTTTGTGTCTGGTTCCTGCTGACGGCTACTGGTCAGAAACCAGTTTGTGTCTGGTTCCTGCTGACGGCTACTGGTCAGAAACCAGTTTGTGTCTGGTTCCTGCTGACGGCCACTGGTCAGAAACCAGTTTGTGTCTGGTTCCTGCTGACGGCTACTGGTCAGAAACCAGTTTGTGTCTGGTTCCTGCTGACGGCTACTGGTCAGAAACCAGTTTGTGTCTGGTTCCTGCTGACGGCTACTGGTCAGAAACCAGTTTGTGTCTGGTTCCTGCTGACGGCCACTGGTCAGAAACCAGTTTGTGTCTGGTTCCTGCTGACGGCTACTGGTCAGAAACCAGTTTGTGTCTGGTTCCTGCTGACGGCTACTGGTCAGAAACCAGTTTGTGTCTGGTTCCTGCTGACGGCTACTGGTCAGAAACCAGTTTGTGTCTGGTTCCTGCTGATGGCTACTGGTCAGAAACCAGTTTGTGTCTGGTTCCTGCTGACGGCTACTGGTCAGAAACCAGTTTGTGTCTGGTTCCTGCTGACGGCTACTGGTCAGAAACCAGTTTGTGTCTGGTTCCTGCTGACGGCTACTGGTCAGAAACCAGTTTGTGTCTGGTTCCTGCTGACGGCTACTGGTCAGAAACCAGTTTGTGTCTGGTTCCTGCTGACGGCTACTGGTCAGAAACCAGTTTGTGTCTGGTTCCTGCTGACGGCCACTGGTCAGAAACCAGTTTGTGTCTGGTTCCTGCTGACGGCCACTGGTCAGAAACCAGTTTGTGTCTGGTTCCTGCTGACGGCTACTGGTCAGAAACCAGTTTGTGTCTGGTTCCTGCTGACGGCTACTGGTCAGAAACCAGTTTGTGTCTGGTTCCTGCTGACGGCTACTGGTCAGAAACCAGTTTGTGTCTGGTTCCTGCTGACGGCTACTGGTCAGAAACCAGTTTGTGTCTGGTTCCTGCTGACGGCTACTGGTCAGAAACCAGTTTGTGTCTGGTTCCTGCTGATGGCTACTGGTCAGAAACCAGTTTGTGTCTGGTTCCTGCTGACGGCTACTGGTCAGAAACCAGTTTGTGTCTGGTTCCTGCTGACGGCTACTGGTCAGAAACCAGTTTGTGTCTGGTTCCTGCTGACGGCTACTGGTCAGAAACCAGTTTGTGTCTGGTTCCTGCTGACGGCCACTGGTCAGAAACCAGTTTGTGTCTGGTTCCTGCTGACGGCTACTGGTCAGAAACCAGTTTGTGTCTGGTTCCTGCTGACGGCTACTGGTCAGAAACCAGTTTGTGTCTGGTTCCTGCTGACGGCTACTGGTCAGAAACCAGTTTGTGTCTGGTTCCTGCTGATGGCTACTGGTCAGAAACCAGTTTGTGTCTGGTTCCTGCTGACGGCTACTGGTCAGAAACCAGTTTGTGTCTGGTTCCTGCTGACGGCTACTGGTCAGAAACCAGTTTGTGTCTGGTTCCTGCTGACGGCTACTGGTCAGAAACCAGTTTGTGTCTGGTTCCTGCTGACGGCTACTGGTCAGAAACCAGTTTGTGTCTGGTTCCTGCTGACGGCTACTGGTCAGAAACCAGTTTGTGTCTGGTTCCTGCTGACGGCTACTGGTCAGAAACCAGTTTGTGTCTGGTTCCTGCTGACGGCTACTGGTCAGAAACCAGTTTGTGTCTGGTTCCTGCTGACGGCTACTGGTCAGAAACCAGTTTGTGTCTGGTTCCTGCTGACGGCTACTGGTCAGAAACCAGTTTGTGTCTGGTTCCTGCTGACGGCTACTGGTCAGAAACCAGTTTGTGTCTGGTTCCTGCTGATGGCTACTGGTCAGAAACCAGTTTGTGTCTGGTTCCTGCTGACGGCCACTGGTCAGAAACCAGTTTGTGTCTGGTTCCTGCTGACAGCTACTGGTCAGAAACCAGTTTGTGTCTGGTTCCTGCTGACGGCTACTGGTCAGAAACCAGTTTGTGTCTGGTTCCTGCTGACAGCTACTGGTCAGAAACCAGTTTGTGTCTGGTTCCTGCTGACGGCCACTGGTCAGAAACCAGTTTATGTCTGGTTCCTGCTGACGGCTACTGGTCAGAAACCAGTTTGTGTCTGGTTCCTGCTGACGGCTACTGGTCAGAAACCAGTTTGTGTCTGGTTCCTGCTGACGGCTACTGGTCAGAAACCAGTTTGTGTCTGGTTCCTGCTGACGGCCACTGGTCAGAAACCAGTTTGTGTCTGGTTCCTGCTGACGGCTACTGGTCAGAAACCAGTTTGTGTCTGGTTCCTGCTGACGGCTACTGGTCAGAAACCAGTTTGTGTCTGGTTCCTGCTGACGGCTACTGGTCAGAAACCAGTTTGTGTCTGGTTCCTGCTGATGGCTACTGGTCAGAAACCAGTTTGTGTCTGGTTCCTGCTGACGGCTACTGGTCAGAAACCAGTTTGTGTCTGGTTCCTGCTGACGGCTACTGGTCAGAAACCAGTTTGTGTCTGGTTCCTGCTGACGGCTACTGGTCAGAAACCAGTTTGTGTCTGGTTCCTGCTGACGGCTACTGGTCAGAAACCAGTTTGTGTCTGGTTCCTGCTGACGGCTACTGGTCAGAAACCAGTTTGTGTCTGGTTCCTGCTGACGGCCACTGGTCAGAAACCAGTTTGTGTCTGGTTCCTGCTGACGGCTACTGGTCAGAAACCAGTTTGTGTCTGGTTCCTGCTGACGGCTACTGGTCAGAAACCAGTTTGTGTCTGGTTCCTGCTGACGGCTACTGGTCAGAAACCAGTTTGTGTCTGGTTCCTGCTGACGGCTACTGGTCAGAAACCAGTTTGTGTCTGGTTCCTGCTGACGGCTACTGGTCAGAAACCAGTTTGTGTCTGGTTCCTGCTGACGGCTACTGGTCAGAAACCAGTTTGTGTCTGGTTCCTGCTGACGGCTACTGGTCAGAAACCAGTTTGTGTCTGGTTCCTGCTGACGGCTACTGGTCAGAAACCAGTTTGTGTCTGGTTCCTGCTGACGGCTACTGGTCAGAAACCAGTTTGTGTCTGGTTCCTGCTGACGGCCACTGGTCAGAAACCAGTTTGTGTCTGGTTCCTGCTGACGGCCACTGGTCAGAAACCAGTTTGTGTCTGGTTCCTGCTGACGGCTACTGGTCAGAAACCAGTTTGTGTCTGGTTCCTGCTGACGGCTACTGGTCAGAAACCAGTTTGTGTCTGGTTCCTGCTGATGGCTACTGGTCAGAAACCAGTTTGTGTCTGGTTCCTGCTGACGGCTACTGGTCAGAAACCAGTTTGTGTCTGGTTCCTGCTGACGGCTACTGGTCAGAAACCAGTTTGTGTCTGGTTCCTGCTGACGGCTACTGGTCAGAAACCAGTTTGTGTCTGGTTCCTGCTGACGGCTACTGGTCAGAAACCAGTTTGTGTCTGGTTCCTGCTGACGGCTACTGGTCAGAAACCAGTTTGTGTCTGGTTCCTGCTGACGGCTACTGGTCAGAAACCAGTTTGTGTCTGGTTCCTGCTGACGGCTACTGGTCAGAAACCAGTTTGTGTCTGGTTCCTGCTGACGGCTACTGGTCAGAAACCAGTTTGTGTCTGGTTCCTGCTGACGGCTACTGGTCAGAAACCAGTTTGTGTCTGGTTCCTGCTGACGGCTACTGGTCAGAAACCAGTTTGTGTCTGGTTCCTGCTGACGGCTACTGGTCAGAAACCAGTTTGTGTCTGGTTCCTGCTGACGGCTACTGGTCAGAAACCAGTTTGTGTCTGGTTCCTGCTGACGGCCACTGGTCAGAAACCAGTTTGTGTCTGGTTCCTGCTGACGGCTACTGGTCAGAAACCAGTTTGTGTCTGGTTCCTGCTGACGGCTACTGGTCAGAAACCAGTTTGTGTCTGGTTCCTGCTGACGGCTACTGGTCAGAAACCAGTTTGTGTCTGGTTCCTGCTGACGGCTACTGGTCAGAAACCAGTTTGTGTCTGGTTCCTGCTGACGGCTACTGGTCAGAAACCAGTTTGTGTCTGGTTCCTGCTGACGGCCACTGGTCAGAAACCAGTTTGTGTCTGGTTCCTGCTGACGGCTACTGGTCAGAAACCAGTTTGTGTCTGGTTCCTGCTGACGGCTACTGGTCAGAAACCAGTTTGTGTCTGGTTCCTGCTGACGGCTACTGGTCAGAAACCAGTTTGTGTCTGGTTCCTGCTGACGGCTACTGGTCAGAAACCAGTTTGTGTCTGGTTCCTGCTGACGGCTACTGGTCAGAAACCAGTTTGTGTCTGGTTCCTGCTGACGGCTACTGGTCAGAAACCAGTTTGTGTCTGGTTCCTGCTGACGGCCACTGGTCAGAAACCAGTTTGTGTCTGGTTCCTGCTGACGGCCACTGGTCAGAAACCAGTTTGTGTCTGGTTCCTGCTGACGGCCACTGGTCAGAAACCAGTTTGTGTCTGGTTCCTGCTGACGGCCACTGGTCAGAAACCAGTTTGTGTCTGGTTCCTGCTGACGGCTACTGGTCAGAAACCAGTTTGTGTCTGGTTCCTGCTGACGGCTACTGGTCAGAAACCAGTTTGTGTCTGGTTCCTGCTGACGGCTACTGGTCAGAAACCAGTTTGTGTCTGGTTCCTGCTGACGGCTACTGGTCAGAAACCAGTTTGTGTCTGGTTCCTGCTGACGGCTACTGGTCAGAAACCAGTTTGTGTCTGGTTCCTGCTGACGGCTACTGGTCAGAAACCAGTTTGTGTCTGGTTCCTGCTGACGGCCACTGGTCAGAAACCAGTTTGTGTCTGGTTCCTGCTGACGGCTACTGGTCAGAAACCAGTTTGTGTCTGGTTCCTGCTGACGGCTACTGGTCAGAAACCAGTTTGTGTCTGGTTCCTGCTGACGGCTACTGGTCAGAAACCAGTTTGTGTCTGGTTCCTGCTGACGGCTACTGGTCAGAAACCAGTTTGTGTCTGGTTCCTGCTGACGGCTACTGGTCAGAAACCAGTTTGTGTCTGGTTCCTGCTGACGGCTACTGGTCAGAAACCAGTTTGTGTCTGGTTCCTGCTGACGGCTACTGGTCAGAAACCAGTTTGTGTCTGGTTCCTGCTGACGGCTACTGGTCAGAAACCAGTTTGTGTCTGGTTCTGACACCAGGTCATATCTGCTGGGAACGCTCCATGCTCATCCTGCACCTCTGCAGGACGTTGCAGGTGTTTTTCAGGGAGCGTTGCAGACCAGTGTTCCCAGTATAAACCATCAGCAGCGTTTCCTCGTGTAGAAACTTCCCCCAGCAGCTCCAACAATCCGGCCGCCGTGTTTTCAGAGGAAAAGACGAGTAATCAGATTCTTTTTCCTGAAGCTCAAACCAGATGCTGGGAAAACCTCAGCGATCCTCCCCTTTCCTCCTTCCTCTCCTCCCGCCGCGTGTCTCCTGCTCGCTTTCCCCTCTTTCTCCTCTTTTCTCTCTTTTCTCACTTTCCCGTCTTTTCTCTCTTTCCCGTCTTTTCTCTCTTTTCTCGCTTTCCCGTCTTTTCTCTCTTTTCTCTCTTTCCCGTCTTTTCTCTCTTTCCCCTCCTTCTGCCTGTTCTGGGCTCGCCCCCCTTCATCTGGTCGGGGGTGTTGGGTGTCAGGAAACCAGGGAACTGACCTGCAGCCCCGAGCCGAGGCCTGCCTACCGGGAGTGTTTTCTCAGCTGCATGGAGGCGGAGGGGGGGGGGGTGATGGAGAGGTGCTGGAGCCCCTATGAAGGAAGGGGCCCTGTCTTTTATGTTGTTTCAAGAACATTTTCTGTTCAGCCAACCTTATTTTATGCATGAGCGCGGAGAGTCTGTTTCTGTGGAAGAGTATTAGGACCGCTGAATGAAAAAAGTTAATTCTGTGGAAAAAAAGTCAGAATTGTGACTTTCATCTCAGACATTTAACTACAAACTAAGACTACAAGTTTAACGCCTGTGTTTTCAGGAGCTGTGTTGCCATTCCATTCTTTCGTAAAATGAAAGCAACATTTGTCAGGTTTGACAAAAAACAATTGTGATTTGCAGGTGTTTCCATTGAGCTGTGTAAGCCTCAGTTCAGAATGGTGAGAATTGCTGCTTATGCAAGGTGCGTGGCTACTCAGAAATCAGAGATTAAAGTCAGAAATCTGAGAAGAAAGTCAGAAATCTGAGATTAAAGTCAGAAATCTGAGAAAAAAGTCAGAAATCTGAGATTAAAGTCAGAATTCACGAAGTTATTCTTTTTTTAATTCGGTGGCCCTAACAGTCTTCCGTCCGTTTCAGACATGTTGTTGACACGGAAATGGAAACTCAGATGAGGATCGGAAAGCTTCATGTGTTAATATACTGGTAACTCTGGTGACTGTTTACACCAGTAACACCACACGGTCCAGTACGTTGTCCCGTCTGACTGGTTCCAGGCTGCTGTGATGGATTGAACAGGTTGTTGGGAGATTTTGCTCCATGCTGGCATGACACCATCACACCAGCAGCAGCCTGAAGCCTTGATCCTGACGGCAGGATGGATCCATGTTGTCATGATGTTTCCAGCAGATTCTGATCCTACCATGTGAATGTGGAGCTGAACTGGAGACCCATCAGACCAGTTTCTCCATCTTCTATTGTCCAGTTCTGGTGAGTCTGTGTGAATTGTAGCCTCAGTTTCCTGTTCTTACTGACAGGAGGGAACCCGCTGTGGTCTTCTGCTGCTGGAGACCATCTGCTTCCAGGCTGGATGTTAGGGCTGTGACGATGCGCTTTTGTCTGGATTCGTTTCCGATTTTTGTAGATTAAAGACAAAAAAAATGTATAAAACTTTTTTCTTTTGCTCGTCATTTTTATTGATTTCAATGAAGAAATTCAACACAGTCGCCAGACCATCATTCTGCTGCTATAATGCCCAAGAAAGCAAGTAAAAAGATCAATAAGAACAATAAAAATTTTATAATGGATTATTTTTATTTATTTGAAAAAAAAAATCGATTTTTTAATTTTTCAAAATTTGTTCAATTTTTCAAAATTTGTTCAATTTTAAAATTGTGAAGCAAACAAATCCAGATTTTTTAATTTTTTAATTTTTTTTTATTTCTCCCCTGACTGTTGTGTATCTGCATAATAGGGCTGCACAATTAATCGGACTTTGATTGCGATCACGATTTTGGTGTCCACAATTAAACCAACCTGATCGTCAACAATATTTACATTCAGAACGCAGCTCTGCTGCAGCGTCTCTGATCCCTCAGGTTCTATACCAGCAGTCTGCCGACCACCAGGGGGCGAACGCGTGGTTAAGGCTTCATTAAGCTGCCTAAATATCAAGCGCACACATTTTACCAGCAGCCAGTTAAGTATCGTTGGATTGGTTGGACATTTCAGGTCCACATTTTTCCTGTTGCAGGTAAAACTGATTGTAGCAAACATGGCCGCCCGCATTGATCCCTCCCGGCTTCAGACGGAGCTTCTTGTGGAAGATGGAACGAGCTTTAGACTGATGAAGTCATGTTGAGAATGGAAAATACAGCTGCATTAAAACACTGGATAAGAAATATGAGATCCCTTCCTGTAATTATTTCTCCAAAGGGGCGTTTCCTGCGCTGTATGGATTAGGTAGGTTGTTTACAAGTGGTGCAATAAAAATACATGTTTTTCCAGACACAACGAATAATCGTGATTAATAATCGTGATTACAATATTGCTTAAAATCATCGTGATTATTATTTTGGTCATAATCGTGCAGCCCTACTGCATAAACCTCCTTTCTTGCTCATCCTGATGAGCAGTTTGAACTCCAGCAAGTCGTCTTCACCCCGTCTACATGTCTACATGCTGCCGTGTGATTGGCTGCTTAGAGGGTTGTGTGAACAGGTGGAGCTGATAACGTGGATGGTGGGAGTAGATTACAGGTTGAATGACCAGTAAAGACACTTAAAGAAATGATAATGACGCTTTCACGGTGCATTTGTCCTTTATTTTCTTCTGCCTGGGTGAGAAAGAATCTTTGAGTTAAAAACAACCTCTGGAAATGCAGCTTTATGGAGTTAGCTTGCAGATTTACTCAACGCCTCCTTCTCTCCACACCCAGCGCACAGCGATGTGAAATTACAGAGCGTGACACACAGTGAAGACATGAGGAAAGAGACCAGGAGCTTTGGCAGCTTTTCAGTTTCTATAGCAACAGCAGGGAAATAAACTGCTGTGGTTGGAGACTCGGGGAGCGTGTTTAGAGTCAGAGTGTACCTGGAGGCTGCCGGCATTGTGGAAGGCTTTTATGTTGAACAATGACTGGATGCATTCATGTGTCCTCTGCAGCCTGTCAAGTAGTAGCAGGAGATCCACGGGTCTGATCCCCATAGCAACCGATGGCGGCAGAGCTTTTACCCAAATCCCATGTGAAAGTTCAGCAAAGAGCCAGACATGTTCCAGGTCATGTGATTATTTGTCAGATGTTTCCAGTAACTTCCGGATCGTATTTGGTCTGAAAATAAATTATATTAACTTATTATTTATTCAGGCAGCAGCATCGCTCCGGTAATGGGAGTGTTTTCGTACTGAGTGTACACCAAGCGGCAACCTCCGGCGACAAAAAGTGAAGCCTATGCAGAAGTGCCGCAATCTGCAGTTCCTACCTCCTCCACTAGGGGCTGCAAAACAGCGAATCCCCATAGACTCCCATGTTTAAAAAAAACAACTTCAGAGCAGAAATAAACATGTTTACAGCAGAAATAAACATGTTTACAGCAGAAATAAACACGTTTACAGCAGAAATAAACACGTTTACAGCAGAAATAAACATGTTTACAGCAGGAATAAACATGTTTACAGCAGAAATAAACATGTTTACAGCAGGAATAAACACGTTTACAGCAGGAATAAACACGTTTACAGCAGGAATAAACACGTTTACAGCAGGAATAAACACGATTACAGCAAAACTAAACATGTTTACAGCAGGAATAAACACGATTACAGCAAAACTAAACATGTTTACAGCAGAAATAAACATGTTTACAACAGAAATAAACATGTTTACAGCAGGAATAAACATGTTTACAGCCTGGTACAAAAACCCATTTTAGGTTTAATAGGTCAGGTTTACCTTCATGACAACTGTGGGGGGAGTGAAATTTTTTTCTTACTCGCCCGTTTAAAAGTAATTTAATCTCGAAGTTCGACATATTTAGGGGCGTGTCCTTTTGATTGACAGGTACCTGATCTCCCGCTTCAAGTCAGAAGAACGTAGAACAACCGCGGTTTTTAGCCGGTTAACAACGTGACTTAGCTTTAGCCCGCTTACCTCCGTTAGCTGGTTAGCTCCTGTTATCTCCGGGTTAGCTCGGTTAGCTCTTAGCTACAGAAAGCTCGGAGTTCGCTAGATGTCAATCATCCACCATGACGCTCACAGCCCCCCTCTCAGCTCCACCTCTTTGTCCATATTTGTATTTCCCGGGCGAGACGAGACGCATGCGCCTGCCAGGATGGTGATGGTAGGAACCGCCCACCGAGCTTCAATTCAGCTCTTCAGAAACCTACGGGTGACGTCACAGAGGCTCCGCCCATCTCTTATATACAGTCTATGGCTGGGACCAAACACAGCTGTTTCCTGTTCGGCGTCTATATCTCTCTTCAACCTGTAAATCAGAAGCAGCTTATCAGCATCAACCTCTCCTCTCTGCAGACTCCACACGTCGCAGATAAAGTCCGCCTCGCCCCGCACGGGAAGTCATCATTTAACCTGATCAGCAGGATTAATCAATCGCCGTCTTTAATCATGCTGGTTATTGTGGAACTGAGCCTTCATGTCATCGCTAGCTCAGATTAGCTTCCAGAGGAGCCGGAAGAGGTCCGATTCATCTCCTGAGACGCTCCGGAAGCGTCCCTCTGGGAGGAGGACCTGGATGGTCTCGGCTGAGCCGGTTTTCCTGGTAGCATGTCGCTGTTTCTCCTCTTCAGTGGCATGCAGTGGAAACTCAGTGTGTGTTTACACACAGTCATGGCTGCAGGTTGGAGACGAACTGATGATGCAGGATTGATGAGTACCAGCTCTGCTGCTGTAAAAAGCTGTAAAACCCGCTGGTTTTTCACCAGTCTGATGCAGATTCTTCACCGAGACGCAGCAAATCATGTCGGGTGTCTTATTTAGAGATTTTAGGGAAGTCCAGTCGTCCTTTTGTTTCCTGGGAAAGAAATCTGATGTGATTTCCGCCTCATGCATCAGCGTTTCAGTCATGAGAGCAGTTAAATGCAGGAGTGTAATGCAGGGACATCGTGATCTCATTCCAGCACCCGTTTGCTGTCCAGTTCACCTCCGCCACTCTCCATGAGGCTGGACGAGCAGCTTTCCTTCAGCTCATCACATCCACCTCCTCTCCAGTAAGATCTTCTGACCCACGTCCTGGAGAAACACCTCTGTTCCTCCTCACTGGTGGTCTCCAGCAGAGCCACCCTGCATCCAGGACAGTCGGACCGTTCATGTGAAGGTCACATTTAAGTATACAAAACCCTGCAGTTCTCACCTGTAAGCGTCCTGTTGATACAGCAGATACAAGAGAAGAAGAAGCAACCCTAACCTAACCCCCCCACTTCACCGCTCTTCATCTGCACACACACCTCCTCACTCAGACCGGCTGGTCTGTCAGGATCGTCAAAGCAAACACACCAACATGTTCGCTCTTATTGCACAAACTGACGTCTGGTTTGTAGACATAACACACAGATCAGCAGCGACCAAACCTTTTCTCATCTGCACGTCATTCTCTCCCGTCTCACCGTTTCCATGTTTCCACACGTCTTCTTGCTTCTATCTGCCTGCTCTCCTCACTGCAGCACCTCCACCTCAGCTGCATCCCAAACGTCTTCTTGGCTTTATTCCAGCCATAGAGGATCATTATTTTCCTGCTTTTCTCATCACTTCCTGATCTTTGGCTGCTCCTGATTGGACGTTAGTTTAGTTTAAGCTCTCTGATTGGTGGAAAGAAGTTAACAAAGAAAAAAAAGTAACATTTGCTGAAAGGTTCCTGGCTGAAGCTGATCAGAAAGAGACATTTCAGAAGCTGACAGACTTTAGAGAAGTGACTGGTGTCCAGGTTGCGTTGCAGCTCGGGAGATAAGTGGGACTGTGTCCAAACGGGGACACGCTGAAGGCTCCAGCATAATATAGAAGCATTGATTATTTACAGGCGTGTCTGGACATGTTTGTCAGTAAAATGCTGACATGTTGAGCGGATACTGTTGCTGCGTCGGTGCATGAACTCTGATGGGGCTCAGCTTCGTCATGACTCATAAAAAGCCATAAAACATGTTGGTGTGAGTTCTGTCAGAGTCAGAGAGGTGTTTCCTGGCTGAGCACCATCTTTATGCACCAGAACAGCCGGTAAAAACGGCTTTTAGTGGTGAATGTTGCAGACAGTCCAGCTCCGGCCCCGGAGACCCACGCTCCCGCAGCTTTCAGACGCATCCCCCTCCAACACACCTGCACGAAGTGACCCTGTCGTTACCAGGTCTCTGCAGAGCTGGACGACACACGGAGGAGGGAAATTAGACATTCATGTGTGTTGTAGCAGGGATGCATGTGAAAGAACACCATCGGTCAGTTCAGCTCCGAAGCACTTGGACCGCAGCCCTGCAGGTTTGTCCCTGCTCCAACACACCTGACTCAAACGAGTCACTTTGCAGAAATTCAGGTTGTTGGGTCCATTTAAATAGGTGTGGGGAGTTGGAGCAGGGATACTTTGAAAACGGCGCTTTAGGACTCGTCATCCAACCTGACTGAGATGCTTCTGCTCACCGCGGTGTCGGTGCTCAGCAGATCCAGGCGCTACGTGTGTTCTGCTTAAAGCTGCAGAGAACACACTCTGCTGTACACTGGGTGAGCTCAGTGTGAGGGGGGAGGAGGGGGAGGAGAGGGAGGAGAGGGAGGAGGGGGAGGAGGGGGAGGAGAGGAATGCTGGACGAAGGAGGAGTGATTCAGTTGTTTTTCCAGCTCACTCTGTAGTTGTGTCAGGGAGAATAAATGGTCTGAGAGCACTGTGTGTGTGTGTGTGTGTGTGTGTGTGTGTGTGTGTGTGTGTGTGTGTGTGTGTGTGTGTTTACATGATGTGTGTGAGTCAGTCTTCTTATCGAGGGACCACCTGATTCTTCATCAGAGTTTCTCTCCGGCTTCTTCGTCCAGTCGATACATTGACACGGCTACTGGGCCGCTTAATGGTTTGTCTCCTTCTCCCAGTAAACCAGTGCAGGACTCAGGAGCTCTACTGGACTGTTTCACAGCTATCATGTCCCTGTCCTCCTCTTCACCGGGTCGGACCGCTCTCACCCAGCAGTCCATCTCCTCGTGAACCGGCCGGGCCGTGCAGCACCGGGGCCCGTTTGGAACGAACCGGCCGGGCCGTGCAGCACCGGGGCCCGTTTGGAACGAACCGGCCGGGCCGTGCAGCACCGGGGCCCGTTTGGAACGAACCGGCCGGGCCGTGCAGCACCGGGGCCCGTTTGGAACGAACCTGGGAGCCTCTGGCTTCCTGCTCGCCTCCTGGGAAAGTTGAAAAGAAAAGCCAGTTTTAGCTGAAGCGTTGGACGGATCCATGATGTTTCCAGCAGGTTCTGATCCCACCATGTGGTTGTGGAGCTGAAACTGGACTCATCAGACCAGCAACGGGTCCAGATCTAGTCTAACTACAGCATTATCAGGAGTTATCAGGGTGTGAGGGCCTGATTCAGTGAAACTACAGGTTTGCCTGCATGTCTGACTGGAAACCAGCATGATGCTCGTCAGCGTAGCAGGGTGTGGTGGAATGTCAGCGAAAGGCTTCGTCTTCCTTTATCAGATACTTTCACTCCTTTCTCTGGCGACGGAGTATAAATCCCACTCAATCTGTTGGTTTCCTTATATAGGCTGTTATGAATTGGCTTTCATTCTGGTTTTTTTCCTGTCTGTAAAACGTCTTGAGATGGCGTTGCCGTGATTGGACGCTATATAAATAAAACTGAATGGAATTGACGCTAGAATAAACGACAGCTCAGGTCCTGCCATGGACTCCGTGGAAAAACCAGTTTGTTGGCTCAACCGCCAGCTATGTTCTAACCTGTAAAACTCCCGAACACAGTGAGGCGTGGAGTGTAGACCCACTGTGGATCTGTGTGGCAGGAATCGGCACATGTGGGTCGTTCACCAGCTTCAGTCAGGAGACATATGAGCACACGGTTAGGCCTGTCACGATAACACATTCTGCCTTGCGATTAATCGTCTCAGAAATTACTGCGATAAACGATAATATTAAGCGATTATTGTTGTTATTTTGAGACCAATTTCAACTGAAATAACAATAATGCCATAAAAATGTAAATACAGCCTTTCAAAGATCAACATACTTTAATTTCTACAGAACATTCAGCTGGATGTTCAGACTCGACTCATCCAGTCTGCTGAAACAGATCAGGGTTTCTCCCGGGCTTTTGTGTGCTTATCTGGAACATGTGGTCTCTAAACACCATGTAACACAGTTATGCCTCTTTTCCACCAGTATCAGCTTGTCTCAACTTAACTCGCCTCAACTGGTCTCAGCTTGGTCTGGTTTCTTTTCCATTAGCTCTTCCACCAGCTCTGAATAAGGCAGGGTTTGTGTGAAATCACTGTGATGTCAGTGTTGTGCATGACAAGCTCCTTAACAGAGGTGTCAAACTCCATTCCTAAAGGGCCGGTATCCAGCAGGTTTTTGTTGTGTCCTTCTACAAACACAGCTGATTCAAATCAAATGCATCCAGCAGCTTCTTGTCAATATATTTATAGATTTTGGTCAGGTGTGTTGGAGCATGGAGACAACAAAAACCGTCTGGATACCGGCCCTCGAGCACTGGAGTTTGACACCCAGCACCGGGGCCCGTTTGGACCTAGAGGCAACCTGCAACATGGTCTCAGCTCGCTGGTCGCCGACCATAAATCGTCTCCATCTGTTGGAACCACTTCCAGTCTCGTCTGTCTGATCCACTCCGACCATCGTGGTCCTTGACCTGCTGATAATCACTTTTAGCTTTTACAGCTTCTCTTGACACTGCTGAAAACTCTGCTGCTACCCGTAGACATGGAGTCGGAAGACTCTTGATAGATTTTTTTCATTTCGTGTCGCTCCATCTTGTTCCCTCTGTATCCTTTCCTCAGCAACCAAGCAAAGAAATGTCTCCACCTCAGAGTTGGACCACACGGAACAGACTTTTGTTGCGCCATTGCTTATCGCTTAATGTAAACAACTTGCGAGTTGGAGTCGCTCTTCCAGTGATGTCACTCCCTGACCTCTGATTGGCCCGATTTGGACGCGCCCATGCAGTCTGGCAACGTCACACACAACCCAACTCAGCTCACTTAGAACCTGGGTTGAGGAGTTAAATTAAACAGTACCGGTAAACGGGTCCAAAAGCCGAGTGGAAAACCCTCCAAACCGAGCCGAGGCGAGTTAAGCTGAGACCAGTTGATACTGATGGAAAAGGGACATAACATAGTCTATGGTGGTCTAAGGGGACACGTGTGGACTGGACCAGAGGTGGAATGGTAAAATGTCATTTTTCATGTCATTGTAAAGTCGTGGAATTGCTGATTGTAACATGAATGTTCATCCAGGATATTCATGCTGGCTGAAATGTTTGCAACATCTTTCAAAATGTCGCCTTTTTACCAACAGTAAAGGGCAGCGCCGCTTTACCAACCGCGCTGTCTGGGTGCACACCATGTTGCACCGTCCTGTTGGTCTGTCGGTTAAACACCTCAGTGATCGAGGACTGTCGGGAAGATGGAGCTAGCCTGGTTGTTAAGATCTTAAGTGCAGATGGAAGCTTGTTGTGTTGCCGCGTTTAGTTAATATTGTCTTAAAAACAAATGCGGCAGAAAAGAAAGACAAAGGAAAATGATTGCGTCTGGCAAACTCATTACATGCATTGTTTCTTACCGTGCGATTAATTGCCACAGGCAATAAGCAATAAGTGTTTATTAGGTGTTTATTAGGGCTTTTCTCCCGATTCGGTTTTTAATGATTGTTTTTGTGCCGATTTGATTTAAATTGCGATTTCTCAGTAGATTTTATTTAGTTTTTCAAACATCAGACCACGTGAACAAGTTGTGTAATGACCAAGTTTACAGACTTTAGCACGAGCCAGATTTCCCAAATTAAAACATCAACTGTGAGTTTGCAAACAGCTTTTCCACATGCAAAAACAGACTTTTGACTTAAAAGGTGAAGGTAGATGATTTATCTCTGCACATTTAGCAGGACGCTATTCTCCGTCTTCTGTTTACGTGTTTTCCAAACGGATAAAACGTCATGTTACTGGACAGTCGAAGAGAAACATGTCGAGAAAAGCGGAAACTGCTTCTCCATCTGATATCTAAACATAAAAACATTTAAAATAGGAAAAAATGGTTTTCGACTCCAAAAAAATGTATTTAAAACTTGTAAAATGTGAATGTATTTTTGTGTTTATGTAATGCAAAAACAGCTGGTGAAAACTACATGTTTACACTCACACAGCGGCAGTTCTGTCTGCTTCTGTGTGGCGAGACGCTGAAGATGTCCTCGTGGTGACGTCAGTGTTTCAGTGTCAAAGCCGAACCGAAGCGGTTGGAGGTGAAAACACCGACGGCGTGCCGCAGAAGGGAAGAACGGGGCTTACAGACACTTTGGGGTAAATGTGGAAAACTGCAGTGTAGCAGATGAAGAAACAACCCCCACATTTGCCCCAAACCGCTGCTGAGCAGCACATTACAGAGGAAACACTGAGTCATTGTGTTGCTGCGGTTCTGGGACGCCGGGTCAGGACCCGGCTCTCCGCTGGAGCATGACTCAGCAGATCTGTGAAGCTTTCCAGCGTGTTCAGGTCCACAGGCTGAAGATGTGTCATCGCTGTGGGGAAAGATGTGGACACAGATGTTGCGGGGGATGTGAGGGGGTGTGAGGGGGGGGGGGGGGCGGATGGGATGGAGGTGGAATAACGGGACCGTCTCATGATGTGGGTTCTCTGCTCCAACAGGCTGCTGTTCGGGACCCTCTATCCTGCTTATTACTCCTACAAAGCCGTCAAGACCAAAAATGTCAGGGAATATGTAAGTTACACACACGCACACACACACGCGCACACACACACACACACATCAACCGAGTCATTATAAGTCATGATGAAGAGTGGAGGTTTACTGGTGCTGACTGGTCCAGCACAGGTTCTGCATCCCTTCTCTGCAGGGTTTATACTCGGCTACGTCGAACACATTTCAGCCGACGCCTGCCGCCATCACCAGTCCTCCCAGTAGTTTCCCTGTAGTGGTGGGCGAGGTGGTCGAACAGTAACCTTCGTTCTGTAGACTAGACTCGCCATCATCCTCTACGTCGATTGACGGGTTTCTGATCACTGATCACTTACATCATGCTTTAGGTCCATGGTAACGCCATGTCCACCACTGGTGACGGCGGCGGCGCCCTGGCTGACGCGTGAAGCCGATGGCGTGCAGAAGCTGGTGACGGTGGCGGCGTCCTGGCTGACCCGTGAAGCCGATGGCGTGCAGAAGCTGGTGACGGCGGCGGCGTCCTGGCTGACGCGTGAAGCCGATGGCGTGCAGAAGCTGGTGACGGCGGCGGCGTCCTGGCTGACGCGTGAAGCCGATGGCGTGCAGAAGCTGGTGACGGCGGCGGCGTCCTGGCTGACGCGTGAAGCCGATGGCGTGCAGAAGCTGGTGACGGCGGCGGCGTCCTGGCTGACACGTGAAGCCGATGGCGTGCAGAAGCTGGTGATGGCGGCGGCGCCCTGGCTGACGCGTGAAGCCGATGGCGTGCAGAAGCTGGTGACGGCGGCGGCGTCCTGGCTGACGCGTGAAGCCGATGGCGTGCAGAAGCTGGTGACGGCGGCGGCGTCCTGGCTGACGCGTGAAGCCGATGGCGTGCAGAAGCTGGTGACGGCGGCGGCGTCCTGGCTGACGCGTGAAGCCGATGGCGTGCAGAAGCTGGTGACGGCGGCGGCGTCCTGGCTGACGCGTGAAGCCGATGGCGTGCAGAAGCTGGTGACGGCGGCGGCGTCCTGGCTGACACGTGAAGCCGATGGCGTGCAGAAGCTGGTGACGGCGGCGGCGTCCTGGCTGTTGCTGGGTTTTATTGAGAAGAACGGCAGAAAAACAGAACGTTTGTTCCGTGTGAACCAGGCTGGAATGGGTTCCACACGCTGCATGCAGATGCTGGGTGTTGTCGGGGTGGATGATGTCATCGATGTTAGAGAGGATGACATCATCGTCCAGCAGCTCCCAGGCTGTAACACAGATGAGTTTTACCTTCCTCCTCCTTCCCATCGTCTTCCTCGCTGTCTGCCTGATGCAGGTCGGTCGCAGCTACAGGGGAGGTCGAAGAACATTGTTACCATGGTGACACAATACAACACAAGCAGAAACATGGAGGGATGGGGGAACTTGAAGATCTTCAGAACATTTCAGGACACCAGTACACGTGTGTGTTCCTACCAGTTAAACCCAGTGCTTCGTGTTATTGGCTGGCGGTTACTCACAAATGTGGACGATGTCGCCACCAGCACTGGAAGGATGGGGTGAGGTGAGGATGGGGTTGGAGAGCAGGAGAAGACAAGTGGAGGGAGGGAGCTCCTCTCCAGGTGGTGTGGAGCTGTCGCTCTTCTCACACCGGCCGCCTTGCAGTGTTTGTAACCACAGTGTGGAAAATGTAAGAACACAGTGGTGTGACGCTGAGCCGCCATTAACCAGCCGCCCAGCTGGAGCGGCGGCTGGTTAATGGGGGGGGAGGCAGCGGCTGGTTAATGGGGGGGGCAGTGATTGGTTAATGCGGGGGGTGGCGGTAGGTTACAGCCTGGAGGGGATGTCTTTGATCAATGATTTATTTATGGGGGGGGGCTGCGGTGAGGGGGGGTTGGTCGGCTCTGCAGGTATCTACCAGTCAGACTGGTGTGTTGATGAGAACTGGACGAGTTTTCTCGTGCAGACCTACATCTGCATCCAGTCCAGGATTTGGCGAGGCTCCTTGTTGGACCGGTTTGTTAGCGAGCGACCTGACGTTGCAGTCAGAACGCCGCCGCGGCTTCCTTCCTCATTAACGGGCTTTGAAGGGTTCGTCCTGCTGGTAAACAACTCTTCTGTTGCCATGGATACCAGAGCAGCCTCCTGACCGGGGTGAGGAGACGTCCTCGCGGGGTTGTTGAAGTGTCGTGTTCTGATGCGTGTTTCCTGCCTCCCGCAGCTCGCCTGTGTCATTTACACTCGTTAATAAGTTATGTACCGATCAACCCAACACCGAGTGGAAATGTTCTCACACACCTGAGAAAGCAGGGTGTGTACCTGTGTTTCTGCCAGCAGCATCAGGGTGTGTGTGTGAGAGAAGCCGGCTTCGGCTCATTCTCCTGCTGGTCATGTGACCGTCTGCCTGCTGCCAGCGGAGCCGGGAACGCCGTTCAGGAAGGACAAAGGAAGCCGCTTCCGTCCCAGTTTATCCCAGTTTATCCCAGTTTCACCATATTTCCTGTTTCCAGACAGGAGCGTTTTCATCTCTTTGCTCCAGTAAAACGGATGATGTCACCAGCGGGAAGCGAGCGGGAAAGAACAACCACAAAGCAGGCGAAGGGGTGATAATCTGACGGCGGCGACTTCTTACCGTTTTATCAGCAGCAGTTAATAAAATGTTGCTCTAATTAACTTCATTATTAAATGACAGATAAAAGTATCTGCTAACTGGTTTCTGTTTTCTCTCCCATCTAACTGCTGGCTTTGCCCCTTAACGTGTTGCGTAATCCTGTTTGTCCTCGGCGAAGCGAAGTCACATGACGTCTGCAGTAATCTGCTTCTTCCACACGATGTTTCCCTTCCTGGAAACTCCTCAAACTCTGGTCTCTGATCACAGCTCTCATGGCCGTCGTTCCTCTTCGCTCCTGAATGTGGAATCCTGTTTGCTCGGCGTGAATCTGGCATCAGGAGCAGCACAACCACACGTCTTTACGTCCTTCCCTGACTGCAGGCTTACTTAGTTAGTCCGTTTCTAGCAGCATCCAGGTCGGACACCTGCCTTCACTCCGACATGTGTCCGTCTGGAAGTGTGGATCCGTGCTGGTCTGAGTGGTGCTGAACATCAGCAGGAAGTCTCCAACCAGACAGACATCCGATCTGATTTACATCCCGTGCAGCCGGGACGACCACATGCAGCTTCTGATTGATTGTTTCCAGGCTGATGAAACCCTGCAGAGCCGAGTTTAAAACCTATGTTCGGTGTTTTCTCTCTAACTCTGCGTGTGTGTGTGTGTGTGTGTGTGTGTGTGTGTGTGTGTGTGTGTGTGTGTGTGTGTGTGTGTGTGTGTGTGTGTGTGTGTGCAGGTCCGTTGGATGATGTACTGGATTGTTTTTGCCCTCTACACAGTCCTGGAGACCATCACTGACCTGACGCTGGCCTGGTGAGTGACTGCTCTGCTCATGTTGCTGAATCGGATGTGTTGTCGTGCATCAACACGATGTTGGACCTCCTTCATGTCTGGTTCCAGCAGCGTTCTCTGTGGCGTCGCCACAAATTGCCTCCACAACATAGACTGTATATAAAAGATGGGCGGAGCCTCCGTGACGTCACCCGCAGGTTTCTGAAGAGCTGAATTGAAGCTCGGTGGGCGGTTCCTACCATCACCATCTTGGCAGGGGCATGCGTGTCGTCTCACCCGGAAAATACAAATATGGACAAAGAGGTGGAGCTGAGAGGGGGGCTGTGAGCGTCATGGTGGATGATTGACATTAAGCGAACTCCGAGCTTTCTGTAGCTAAGAGCAAACCGAGCTAACCTGGAGAAAACAGGAGTTAACCAGCTAACGGAGGTAAGCGGGCTAAAGCTAAGTCACGTTGTTAACCGGCTAAAAACCGCGGTTGTTCTACGTTCTTCTGACTTAAAGCGGGAGATCGGGTACTTGTCAATCAAAAGGACACGCCCCTAAATATGCCGAACTTCGAGATTAAATTACTTTAAAACGGGGGAGTTAGAAAAAAATTCACTCCCCCCACAGTTGTCATGAAGGTATATAGGGCTGTGATGATATGCTTTTGTCCCGATTCGATTTGATTCCAATTTTTTGGGTGCTGATTCGATTTAAATTGCAATTCTCACAATTCTTTAAAATTCCTGATTTTTGTAGATAAAAAACAAAAAAAATGTATAAAACTTTATTTTTTTGTTCGTCATTTTTCTTGATTTCAATTAGAAAAAAACAACGCAGTTGCCAGATCCTCATTCTGCTGCTATAATGCCCAAGATGACAAGTAAAAAGATCAATAAAAACAATAAAAATGACAAAAATTTTGTAATAGATTTTTATTTGTTTGAAAAAAAGAATCAATTTTTTAATAAAAATTTATTTTAAAATTATGAAGCAAAAAAATCCTGATTTTCGATTTTTCGATTAGATTTTCCCACCCTTAAAGGTAAACCTGACCTATTAAACCTAAAATGGATTTTTGTACCAGGCTGTAAACAAGTTTATTTCTGCTGTAAACATGTTTATTTCTGCACTAAACATGTTTTTTTCTGCTGTGAAGTTGGTCTTTTTAACATGGGAGTCTATGGGGATTTGCTTTGTTTTGCAGCCTCTAGTGGATGAAGGAGGAACTGCAGTTTTATACACTTTCACATCGGCTTCACTTTTAACCGCCGGAGGCTCCGCCCACCTTTCATATCCAGTCTATGCTCCACAGCCACTGTTCAGATGAACGAATCCCGTTTCCACCTCGTTATCTTCCATCTCCTCCAGCTTTCCTCTCGTCTTCTAACTGAGCACTAACTGGACTTCCTTCCCCAGAAGCCAGTGCTTCCAGTACAGAGATGCACCAGACTGATGTCTCCTCTCACGTGTGTCCAGGTTTCCTCTGTACTACGAGCTGAAGATAGCGTTCGTCATCTGGCTGCTGTCCCCCTACACCAGAGGAGCCAGTCTGATTTACAGGAAGTGTCTGCACCCCCTGCTGTCCTCCAGAGAGAGAGTGAGAGCCTCCATCCATCATTAACCTGTTAGGATGATGCCAGCCCCGCCCTTCTTTTACCTGATTAAAGTCTGTTTCTGATCGTCTTCATCCAGGAGATAGACGAGTACATCGTCCAGGCCAAAGAGAGGAGCTACGAGACCATGGTGAACTTTGGGAAGCAGGGACTGAGCATCGCCGCCACCGCCGCCGTCACTGCAGCTGTCAAGGTGGGACAATGTTCTGCTCTTCTTTCTGGATGTTTCCCAGGTGCTACGCCTCCCCACCAGGATATTTTAGACCACTAAACCTGACTGGTTGAGGGTGAAAAACCACAGAGTTACCACAGGGTTAGGGAGTGGAACCAGAGCACGGCGTGGTAACGGAAGACACGGGATGGCCTCAAACCAAACCAGTTCTCAGCTGGAACCAGCTTGGTACCAGTTGTAGCGCCAGGGTCCAGTCCCGCAGCTGAATAAGTCTTCCACTGCATCGCAGGAGTTCAGGGAGCAGAGTAATCTCAGCTCCGTGGACCTGAAGCTCTGCTGATACTCTTCACGTATGATGGAGCTTTAACCTGCATGTGTGGGTTTCAGGATGAACTGGGTTCACACTGGTTTCTGGAAGCTTCCTGATACATGCACTGGTTTCCAGTACAGAATCATGTCTGTTTTTACTGCAGAAGATCACTAGCATCCAGCGCTGTCCCAAGCATACAGAGACTCCTCCTGATTCTCTGAATCTTCTGATGATGTTCTACACTGTAGACGGAGGATCTTCAGAGTCTGAGGAACATTTTTATCATTTTTATTAAATTGTTCCACAGTTTTTAGACCCAGTTTGTCTCAGACTGGTGAAGATCTGTCCATCTTTCCTTCTGAGAGACTCTGCCTCTCTGAAATGCTCCTTTTATACCCAGTCATGTTACTGACCTGTTCCCAGTTAAACCAGTCATGTTACTGACCTGTTCCCAGTTAAACCAGTCATGTTACTGACCTGTTCCCAGTTAAACCAGTCATGTTACTGACCTGTTCCCAGTTAAACCAGTCATGTTACTGACCTGTTCCCAGTTAAACCAGTCATGTTACTGACCTGTTCCCAGTTAAACCAGTCATGTTACTGACTTGTTCCCAGTTAAACCAGTTAGTTGTCAATATTCCACTTGTTATTTTTCCAGCCTTTTGTTGCTCCTGTCCCAAGTGGAAGTTGTGTTAGTCTTTGTCCTTTACAGCATCAGCTGACATTAAAAGCACCGTTAATCATGGCGTCTGGCTTTCTGTATGTCCCGTTATCTGGTCTCTGGTTTATCCGAGTCTGCTTGTGTTTTCTGCCCTTTATGGTCCCAGATCCTTAAAAAGCTCCTTGTGTCTGTGTTAAGACCTTGTTCCATGCAGGCTGATGCAGCAGAAAGCGTCTGAGGCGACTGATTCATGAAGCTCTTACAGAGGTTTGTGATTGCGTCGCCCCCCTGGTCGGACCTCAGAGGAGATTTAACGACCAGTTTGCTTTGCTTTTCCTCTGTCTGTGTAAAACCTGACAGCAGAGCGTTTCAGCTGCAGGACTGTGGAGTCGGAGCAAACAGTCCCGGCTGTCTGTGGAGGATTAAAACTGCCAGTCCACTCCTTTTCTCTTTGTTTAGTAGTTCAGGAGTTTTTACCCCACCACCACAAGCTTCCCAACGTGCACGCTGGACTAAAGAGTCGATTAACGCGATGCGACCCTGAGCTCCGTTCTGGAGCACCAGTGATGCTCAGGGAGGTGTCGACAGAACGATGTGAAACTGGCAGATCAGATACGTTCATCAGTAACCACGGGCCGCTGTTTGACATACTCCTTCCTGATATTCTTTCCTGTTTGTCGCTAACATTTCTGTTGCCACGGTTACCAACCGGCGTTTGAGCCAGCGCAGTGATTTAGAATTATTGGACTGTTTGACGGAACTACTTTTAACTGGTGTTTTATGTGACCTTTTAACCCTGCAACCAATCAGAATGGGATAAGTATGGGTTAACGCCCAACGAGGTGTCCATTATCAGAAATGAATGGACGATGTGGGATAAAGTCAGTTATTTAACAGCTGGTGGTTAAAATGGACCATTTTGGAGTCTGACTGGGTTTCCAGCTTTAACTCTACCTTGTGTTTCTCTCTCTCTTTACCTGCTCTGACAAACTTCTGTAGGGTTTCTGCTCTTCAGCAGGTAAAAACCCGTCTGTGGACACCACACTCATCACACCTTCATTGTGTTTCCTCAGAGCTTTTCTCAGCCCGCTCCACTTACACCCCACAGCGCCTATTTCAGGATGATCCTTTATCATTTGTGGTTAAATTTTAGTTTCATTTTAACAAAGTTTCTCTTTTCATTCACTTCTTGTTTCATGAAACCGTTTTTTATATTCATGTTGTTTTCATGCATTGTGGCGACTAATACCTGCATGAACAACTGTCTTGTTCTGTTGACCCGAGAACCTTCTGTTGTACTGGTCAGCCTCAGTGTGACTGACTGGTCTTCCCCCCCCCCCCCCCCCCCCCCCCCCCACCTCATCTTCCAGTCATGACAGCTGTTTGAAGATTTGTGCTTTTGCTTTTTTTTGTCTTTTATTTCATATAATCAGAAACATCCAGCCAGCAGATGAAATCCCATTTTGAACAGGTCCATATGTGGAAAACTGGATGGAAAGAGCAGTGTGTGTGTGTGTGTGTGTGTGTGTGTGTGTGTGTGTGTGTGTGTGTGTGTGTGTGTGTGTGTGTGTGTGTGTGTGTGTGTGTGTGTGTGTGTGTGTGTGTGTGTGTGTGTTCGGTGGATTTTATGTTTACTGTAACAAAGCTTCTCAGTGATAAATATGATTCTGTTGGAAACAAAGAAATATTCCACCAAACGGGGATTTCCTGACTCAGCTCAGTCTGATGGTTTGTTGAATCAACTCATGCAACCTGACTTCTGAAAAGGCATCAGAGACTCTTGCAGCGGCTCCAAGCGTCTTCTGTATATACACACTATATATACACTAGGGTAAGACTCCATTAATTTATCTATAACAAGTACAGGCTTTGTAATTAAATAATATCAGTTAGTCACGTAACAAAATTTGCCCCAAAAAGCAAAATTTTTTCATTTGAATGATTTTAAAAGGATGATTAAATCATATAATAGTAAAACATTAATACTATAAACTCAAACTCTATTAAAATAGAAAACATTGTGGCCAAAACCGAACAGACCCAAAGTTAAAGTGTCATTTTAAATACTTTAACAGCTCCAGTTGTTCTGTAAGAGTCTACAACATGTTACAGTAAGTTCAACTTTATAAATGTTGAAATTTAACTTCATAAATAGACATTAATATCTGACAGTAAACCAGGACATGTTAACCAGCAACTCCTTCAGTCTGACGTTGCAGGAGAAGTGATCACCTCCTGGTCGGACAGCCGCGCGGAGCTGCATGAGGACCGAGCTACGTGTCTTCTTCAGGATGGGACGGGGAGGCGTTGCTAACAGAGAAGAGAAAACCACACCTTCCTTTATCGTTACTCACCAGAGTCCCTGATACCATCAGAAACAGACGGGAGACTTACTGAGACTCCTTTTGTCTGTAAATAAACTCAGTGAACGCTCTGAAATATGCTAAATGTAGCGCCAGTTAGCATATTTAGCAGAGGTACATCAGAGTAATCGCTGTACCAGAAAATTGTGCTCTGACAAAGAACCCGCAATTAAATGTTTGGTTTTTTTTTAAAAAGAAAAAAAAAACCCCAACCCTTAATATTTCTGTAATTAATTAATCATAGTTAAAGCATTAAAGTTCCACCCCTAATAAATACATTTTGTTGCTTCCTCTTGATGTTTTGCTGAACTTTCTTCAATGAGAAACTGTTTTCCATCCAGGTTTGATGCTGCGCCGCTTCATTGAGCGGTGCTGTCCATCTCGGCTCACACTGAAGGTTTTTGGCTGTTTTATCAGTGCAGGCAGACTTCAGTCCAGCTTTCCAGTAACCTGGCCGTGTGTTCCTGTCAGAGAAGAGGCTGGAGGCGACTGAGACGTTCTAAGTTAGTTTGGGTCGGAATGGTGTTATATAACATGACGGACAGTCTTCATTTAACTCCGTTTCCGTCCAGCACAAGACTATCTTTGTTCTCCGCTCCATATGACAGAACAAAGCCAAAGCTCCACCGAACAGAACTGAGAACCGCCCACACGGCACCGTGTGTTTCTCACTCTGCCCCCTAGTGGCAGCAAGCCGCTACTGCATGTACAGGTTCTGGGAAGCACCAGCTCAGTGAAACCGGACCAGGATCAGATTTCTTCTCGTGCTACTGGCATATCTGTGATGATGCGTTACCATGCCAACAGCAACGTTTTGCAGTTACCATGCCAACAGGAACCCTGATCCATCCCCGTACCATCAGAACCCCGATCCGTCCCCGTACCATCAGAACCCTGATCCATCCCCGTACCATCAGAACCCTGATCCGTCCCCGTACCATCAGAACCCTGATCCATCCCCGTACCATCAGAACCCCGATCCGTCCCCGTACCCGTCCCCGTACCATCAGAACCCCGATCCATCCTCATACCATCAGAACCCCGATCCATCCCCGTACCATCAGAACCCCGATCCATCCCCGTACCATCAGAACCCTGATCCGTCCCCATACCATCAGAACCCTGATCCGTCCCCGTACCATCAGAACCCCGATCCATCCCCGTACCATCAGAACCCTGATCCATCCCCGTACCATCAGAACCCCGATCCATCCCCGTACCATCAGAACCCCGATCCGTCCCCGTACCATCAGAACCCCGATCCGTCCCCGTACCATCAGAACCCCGATCCGTCCCCGTACCATCAGAACCCCGATCCGTCCCCGTACCATCAGAACCCCGATCTGTCCCCATACCATCAGAACCCCGATCCATCCCCGTACCATCAGAACCCCGATCCGTCCCCGTACCATCAGAACCCCGATCCATCCTCATACCATCAGAACCCCGATCCATCCCCGTACCATCAGAACCCCGATCCGTCCCCGTACCATCAGAACCCCGATCCGTCCCCGTACCATCAGAACCCTGATCCGTCCCCGTACCATCAGAACCCCGATCCGTCCCCGTACCATCAGAACCCCAATCTGTCCCCGTACCATCAGAACCCCGATCTGTCCCCGTACCATCAGAACCCCGATCCATGCCCGTACCATCAGAACCCCGATCTGTCCCCGTACCATCAGAACCCCGATCCATCCTCATACCATCAGAACCCTGATCCGTCCCCGTACCATCAGAACCCTGATCCGTCCCCGTACCATCAGAACCCCGATCCATGCCCGTACCATCAGAACCCCGATCCATGCCCGTACCATCAGAACCCCGATCCGTCCCCGTACCATCAGAACCCCGATCCGTCCCCGTACCATCAGAACCCCGATCCGTCCCCGTACCATCAGAACCCCGATCCGTCCCCGTACCATCAGAACCCCGATCCGTCCCCGTACCATCAGAACCCCGATCCGTCCCCGTACCATCAGAACCCCGATCCGTCCCCGTACCATCAGAACCCCGATCCGTCCCCGTACCATCAGAACCCCGATCCGTCCTCGTACCATCAGAACCCCGATCCGTCCCCGTACCATCAGAACCCCGATCCGTCCCCGTGGCATCAGAACCCCGATCCGTCCCCGTGGCATCAGAACCCCGATCCGTGCCCGTACCATCAGAACCCCGATCCGTCCCCGTGGCATCAGAACCCCGATCCGTCCCCGTGGCATCAGAACCCCGATCCGTCCCCGTGGCATCAGAACCCTGATCCAATGCTGCACCATCACAGAACCGGTCTTTTGACAAAGGTTTTCACCAACTGGAGAATCTCCTCCTCCTCTTGTACATCCAGAACCGCATGTGTTTCTCCATGAGATGAAGTTGATGAGACAAACATGCTGCTGGGTTCACACAGTTCTCTTCCACTTCGTCTGGTTGCAGTTTCATTATCATTAATCTGGATCTTTCCCTGTGGTCCAGTTTATCATCCAGCTCTATGGTCTAATGATGACGGAGTGTGTGTCTGTAGAGTGGTGGGACTGGTTGTATGGTGTCTGTGGAGTGGTGGGACTGGTTGTATGGTGTCTGTGGAGTGGTGGGAATGGTTGTATGGTGTCTGTGGAGTGGTGGGACTGGTTGTATGGTGTCTGTAGAGTGGTGGGACTGGTTGTATGGTGTCTGTCGAGTGGTGGGACTGGTTGTATGGTGTCTGTCGAGTGGTGGGACTGGTTGTATGGTGTCTGTGGAGTGGTGGGACTGGTTGTATGGTGTCTGTGGAGTGATAGGACTGGTTGTATGGTGTCTGTGGAGTGATAGGACTGGTTGTATGGTGTCTGTGGAGTGATGGGACTGGTTGTATGGTGTCTGTGGAGTGATGGGACTGGTTGTATGGTGTCTGTGGAGTAATGGGACTGGTTGTATGGTGTCTGTGGAGTGATGGGACTGGTTGTATGGTGTCTGTGGAGTGGTGGGACTGGTTGTATGGTGTCTGTGGAGTAATGGGACTGGTTGTATGGTGTCCGTGGAGTGGTGGGACTGGTTGTATGGTGTCTGTGGAGTGGTGGAGCTGGTTTTATGATGTCTGTGGAGTGGTGGGACTGGTTGTATGGTGTCCGTGGAGTGGTGGGACTGGTTGTATGGTGTCTGTGGAGTGGTGGGACTGGTTGTATGGTGTCTGTGGAGTGGTGGAGCTGGTTTTATGATGTCTGTGGAGTGGTGGGACTGGTTTTATGGTGTCCGTGGAGTGGTGGGACTGGTTGTATGGTGTCTGTGGAGTGATGGGACTGGTTGTATGGTGTCCGTGGAGTGATGGGACTGGTTGTATGGTGTCCGTGGAGTGATGGGACTGGTTGTATGGTGTCCGTGGAGTAATGGGACTGGTTGTATGGTGTCTGTGGAGTGATGGGACTGGTTGTATGGTGTCTGTGGAGTGGTGGGACTGGTTTTATGGTGTCCGTGGAGTGGTGGGACTGGTTGTATGGTGTCTGTGGAGTGATGGGACTGGTTGTATGGTGTCCGTGGAGTGGTGGGACTGGTTTTATGGTGTCCGTGGAGTGGTGGGACTGGTTGTATGGTGTCTGTGGAGTGATGGGACTGGTTGTATGGTGTCTGTGGAGTGATGGGACTGGTTGTATGGTGTCTGTGGAGTGGTGGGACTGGTTGTATGGTGTCTGTGGAGTGGTGGGACTGGTTGTATGGTGTCTGTGGAGTGATGGGACTGGTTGTATGGTGTCCGTGGAGTGGTGGGACTGGTTGTATGGTGTCCGTGGAGTGATGGGACTGGTTGTATGGTGTCTGTGGAGTGATGGGACTGGTTGTATGGTGTCTGTGGAGTGGTGGGACTGGTTGTATGGTGTCTGTGGAGTGGTGGGACTGGTTGTATGGTGTCTGTGGAGTGATGGGACTGGTTGTATGGTGTCTGTGGAGTGGTGGGACTGGTTGTATGGTGTCTGTGGAGTGGTGGGACTGGTTGTATGGTGTCTGTGGAGTGGTGGGACTGGTTGTATGGTGTCTGTGGAGTGGTGGAGCTGGTTTTATGATGTCTGTGGAGTGGTGGGACTGGTTGTATGGTGTCCGTGGAGTGGTGGGACTGGTTGTATGGTGTCCGTGGAGTGGTGGGACTGGTTGTATGGTGTCCGTGGAGTGGTGGGACTGGTTGTATGGTGTCCGTGGAGTGGTGGGACTGGTTGTATGGTGTCCGTGGAGTGGTGGGACTGGTTGTATGGTGTCCGTGGAGTGGTGGGACTGGTTGTATGGTGTCCGTGGAGTGGTGGGACTGGTTGTATGGTGTCCGTGGAGTGATGGGACTGGTTGTATGGTGTCCGTGGAGTAATGGGACTGGTTGTATGGTGTCTGTGGAGTGATGGGACTGGTTGTATGGTGTCTGTGGAGTGGTGGGACTGGTTTTATGGTGTCTGTGGAGTGATGGGACTGGTTGTATGGTGTCTGTGGAGTGATGGGACTGGTTGTATGGTGTCTGTGGAGTGGTGGGACTGGTTGTATGGTGTCTGTGGAGTGGTGGGACTGGTTGTATGGTGTCTGTGGAGTGATGGGACTGGTTGTATGGTGTCTGTGGAGTGGTGGGACTGGTTGTATGGTGTCTGTGGAGTGGTGGGACTGGTTGTATGGTGTCTGTGGAGTGGTGGAGCTGGTTGTATGGTGTCTGTGGAGTGGTGGGACTGGTTGTATGGTGTCTGTGGAGTGGTGGGACTGGTTGTATGGTGTCTGTGGAGTGGTGGGACTGGTTGTATGGTGTCCGTGGAGTGGTGGGACTGGTTGTATGGTGTCCGTGGAGTGGTGGGACTGGTTGTATGGTGTCCGTGGAGTGGTGGGACTGGTTGTATGGTGTCCGTGGAGTGGTGGGACTGGTTGTATATGTCCGTGGAGTGGTGGGACTGGTTGTATGGTGTCCGTGGAGTGATGGGACTGGTTGTATGGTGTCTGTGGAGTGATGGGACTGGTTGTATGGTGTCTGTGGAGTAATGGGACTGGTTGTATGGTGTCTGTGGAGTGGTGGAGCTGGTTTTATGATGTCTGTGGAGTGGTGGGACTGGTTTTATGGTGTCCGTGGAGTGGTGGGACTGGTTGTATGGTGTCTGTGGAGTGATGGGACTGGTTGTATGGTGTCCGTGGAGTGATGGGACTGGTTGTATGGTGTCCGTGGAGTGATGGGACTGGTTGTATGGTGTCCGTGGAGTAATGGGACTGGTTGTATGGTGTCTGTGGAGTGATGGGACTGGTTGTATGGTGTCTGTGGAGTGGTGGGACTGGTTTTATGGTGTCTGTGGAGTGGTGGGACTGGTTTTATGGTGTCCGTGGAGTGGTGGGACTGGTTGTATGGTGTCTGTGGAGTGATGGGACTGGTTGTATGGTGTCCGTGGAGTGGTGGGACTGGTTTTATGGTGTCCGTGGAGTGGTGGGACTGGTTGTATGGTGTCTGTGGAGTGATGGGACTGGTTGTATGGTGTCTGTGGAGTGATGGGACTGGTTGTATGGTGTCTGTGGAGTGGTGGGACTGGTTGTATGGTGTCTGTGGAGTGGTGGGACTGGTTGTATGGTGTCTGTGGAGTGATGGGACTGGTTGTATGGTGTCCGTGGAGTGGTGGGACTGGTTGTATGGTGTCTGTGGAGTGATGGGACTGGTTGTATGGTGTCTGTGGAGTGATGGGACTGGTTGTATGGTGTCTGTGGAGTGGTGGGACTGGTTGTATGGTGTCTGTGGAGTGGTGGGACTGGTTGTATGGTGTCTGTGGAGTGGTGGGACTGGTTGTATGGTGTCTGTGGAGTGGTGGGACTGGTTGTATGGTGTCCGTGGAGTGGTGGGACTGGTTGTATGGTGTCCGTGGAGTGGTGGGACTGGTTGTATGGTGTCCGTGGAGTGGTGGGACTGGTTGTATGGCGTCCGTGGAGTGGTGGGACTGGTTGTATGGTGTCCGTGGAGTGGTGGGACTGGTTGTATGGTGTCCGTGGAGTGGTGGGACTGGTTGTATGGTGTCCGTGGAGTGGTGGGACTGGTTGTATGGTGTCCGTGGAGTGGTGGGACTGGTTGTATGGTGTCCGTGGAGTGGTGGGACTGGTTGTATGGCGTCCGTGGAGTGGTGGGACTGGTTGTATGGTGTCCGTGGAGTGGTGGGACTGGTTGTATGGTGTCCGTGGAGTGGTGGGACTGGTTGTATGGTGTCCGTGGAGTGGTGGGACTGGTTGTATGGTGTCCGTGGAGTGGTGGGACTGGTTGTATGGTGTCCGTGGAGTGGTGGAACTGGTCTTATGATGTCTGTGGGGAAGACTGACTGCAGATGTTGATGGAAGCTGTTCAGCTCCTGATGTGTGAGTCATATTGATCCTGACATGTGATACCGACTGCTGTGTGATCCACAGGGTCAGGGGGCCATCACGGAGAAGCTGCGGAGCCTGAGCATGCATGACCTCACACAGATAGGCCAGCAGGACGACCGCGGAAACCAGCTGTACCAGTACAGCTCCCAGTCAGCCAACCCTGCTGTCAGGAGATCCCAGAGCACCGACAGAGATGGTACACACATGAAACACTCAGAAAACACACGCATGTAGTCCAGAGATGTGTTCCACTGTGTAACATGAAACTACAAGCAGAATCCCATCATGTCTGATTTTATTCCCAGTACAAGCAACCAGTCAGGGGATGGAATGGAGAGAAAATACCAGCTGGAATTTAACTCTTGAATCGTTTTAATTCAGGAAGTCGACTTCTCTTCCCAATCAATCAGACGTTTGAATAAAAAAACGATCTAATCGTTGAACGTGATCAGTGGTTCCAGACACGTTTCCTGCTGACCGGGTCGGTACCGGCTGACTCCACCAGTTCCACATTTCACCTGTAGGATCCGCAATGGGAACGGTTCCACCTGTTCCTTCTCCAGCTGATCTGGAACATTCTCTGCTTCCGTTCATGTGATTGGATCTCCGTTTCTGATGCCGGCTTATTAAACGTAGACTGTGTATCATCTGCAGCATCGTCTTGGTTCTGTTCGCGTCGGAGCCAAAAGAACCGGTTCACATGCAGTGCTGCTTCCTTTCCTATTTGTCCTGTTGGACAATCCTCACCTGGACTCCCTCACCTCACTGCCTTTAGCTAAAAGATGTGATGTTAATGTGTAGCAGCGGGATTACAGCCTCACAGGACGGCTGGAGGTAAGTCCACCCAGCACCCTGGCAGGAACTGGTTCCAACCCATTAAAACCTCCTGCCCAGTTCAGCGGGTGATGAATGAATCCAGTCATTTCAGTAACGTGTCGTGATGCAGCTGGATGAGGAGAGAACATGGAGGAGGAGACCAGGATGGACGGTGGAAAGGATGAGGCTGCTTCCAGGAGGAGAGAGGAGGAAGACTGGGAGACTTCTCATCTCACTCAGTCAGACCAGGACGATTCTGACCGGCTGGAAACTCCAGAAACGTTTCCATGGATAAATATTTCCTCTGTCAGTGGAAATCAGGCTGATCAGATGGGCTCCGATGTTTCCACGGACATAGATCTGCACAACGTTTGAGTCTCATCATTGCCATGACGTGTGCGGCACGTCGCAGGTCCTGCAACGTAGGAAGCAATATTCACCTGTCCATCCAGCACCTGCAGACGTGGATGAGCCTGTACACCTTACCATGACTCAAAAGCAGAAAGGAACGATAGAACGAAACATTTACTCAGGTTTCAGCTCAACAAACACTGAGAGTAACTCCTACAGTACCACAAACCCTACCTGTAACACTTACAGCGCGACCTGAGACCAGCTCAGGTTGATCCAGAATATCCTGCATGGATGCTGGATGTGATCGATCAGTTGTGTGATGATGGAAAGATTTAACATGATGAAAATGAAGAGGAAAAGACGTTGCTTCCTTCCTTTTATTAAATACCTGCATGAAAGGTTTCATTTTGAGCCTTTCAGCTGTCGAGATGCTCAACAATCCTTAAATCTGTTCTGATAGCTAGGAGAGCAAGACGAGCCTTTTAACTTGTATCATCCAGTTTGGAAACGACAACAGTTCAGGTACGGATCACATCGACAAGCACAGCTTCATTTTTACGGGTCTGACCGGCGCTCGCTTTGGATAAAGCGTCTGCTAAATGACTGTAGAACAGAATCACATTTTCAGATTGGCAGCATGAATAAATGAATGAATCCCTACTCGTAGATTTTATCTGGACCTGTGTGGTGTTACTAATGCAAGTTGTAAAAGGTGCGTGTGTGTGTGTCCTAGCTCCAGTCTGTCCAGGCCTGTTCCCCCCTCACCCTCTCGCGGTCCCAGCATCAGAAGCATCTTGCTCTATGCCATCTGAACGAGCGTTGCCATGGCAGCTCAGCTGACATGTTTTTATACTGGTTTTCCTCTTGATGCCTGCGTGTGAACTGGTTGCTGGTCGGGGTCGGATGAGAACGGCGGCGGGTTTCAGGGAGAGCTGGGAGAAATGAGTTCCCAGATGAGGAGGAGTGGGATGCTGGTGGAATGTAAAACACACATTCAGTCAGAGAGAGGGAGGAGGAGGAGGAGGAGAGGACGAAGATGAATGTGAAGGTGGATGCTGGAGGAGGAGGATGGAGGGAGGGAAGCCTGGCAGACGGCGTTGGCATGCTGAGAGGGTGCCGGGTGTACTCTGCATTCAGCTCAGGCAGACGGAGGGAGGGGGGGGGGGGTTTCACTCTCCGACTGCTTTCTTTCATCATCATCATCATCATCATCATGTCACACACACCCTCTGGTGGCCAGATCAGTTAACCAACCTGTGTGTGTATGTGTGGACACACCTGAGATGTACACACCACCTGATCTCAGGCCAGTAAAACCAGTGAGCCTGACTTCATTCACCTGCCAGTAAGTGGAAGGTTCAGACGGAGAACATCAAACTGGTTCCAGCAGCAGAACCAGGACTACGCGGATCCTGCTTGGACGAGCTGCTCCGGGTCTGTGTCTGTCCTCGGTGGGACGGTTTTGGACGCCGCCGGATGGACGGTAGCAGCGTTCCACATCGCGGGAAATTAGAGATATACCACCGAATGAACTGGGATCCTCTGACTGGAATCTGCAGCTCAGACTCTGGATCAGTTTCTGGGAAAAGACCGGTTCAGGTTTTGGTTCAGACCTGGAGTGTATGATCAGAGTCTGGATCCAGCAGCGTTGTCAGAGCTCTGCTGAGGCCCAGTTCTGTGTTTTCTTACTGGTCCTCTGCAGAGGATGTTTCTTTGTTTTTGTGGGATGTTGAAATCTTGCGTGAAGTTTTACTCGGTCTGGTTCCACCCTTTTTCCACTGGGTTGTGGCCGGTGAAGAACTCTCAGGACTCAGGGGCCCCTTATATGATCCAGATGTAACAACAGCTGGATCCAGAACCAGGAGAAGCAGAACCAGCACTGTTGGGAGCTGTTAGGATGCGGCTCAGATAGGAAGTTCCTGATCAGCATCAGTTCTCCTGGATCCTGAATTGGGCTCATATTTCTGTCTGAATTCCACATACTGGTGGACCCGCGATGTTTGCAGATGTCTTCTCTAGGTGTTGTAATTCTATGAAGAAGAAAGCAGCTGGTCTCTGCTGACCTCTGCTGGACCAGCAGGTGCAGAAGAGGAGTTGTTTATTTAGGCTTTTTCTCACTGTACTGCCGGTGTGTTTATAAGCCGAACATCATGTAGAATCCTGGACAGAAACACGGAATGTTTACTAAAAACAGCCGCTTCCTTCTGGAATATAAATGTCTGTAAACAGTAAACAACTTTTAGGACAGTCAGCCAATCAGAGCAAAGAATTTAGTTTTTCCTCAAAGTTTAAAAAAAAAACCCCAAAAAAACAGAAATGATCCAGAAACCTCAGGGTCCGGTCTGGACTGGATTGGGTGGTGGTCCAAGGTGTGGAGATCATGGCGGGCCGGTTCAGATGGCTGAAACCAGTTTGGACAAGTCGTTGGACCCCAGATTCAGGATAAGTGATCCAGTTTCTTTGCTGGTCTTTGCGGATTGGAGCAGGTCTTCATGCTTGTGGGGAGGCTTCAGGATTTCTAGCTATCTGGTCCCATCTGGACTGAAAGATGAGATCACATTAAGCAGCAGGTGGGACTTTGAAGGACCCTGACTCACTTGGAGAACTGCAGCTTTCTGATTTATCGGCTCAGAACCGGATCTTTACCTCTCTCGGTTAGCGAGATAGAAGAACTCCTGCAGGTTCTGAGGCGGTCTGCAGCCAGCATGGGTTCTGATCCAGGACGGACCGGACCTGGCCCATGGCTGACTGGACTAATCTAGGACTCTGACTCACTGAGAAGATGGATGGATGGATGGATGGATGGATGGATGTGATGTAGGAATAAATGTATTTTTATGTGAAAGAGAAGAAACAGAACTCGGGTGTGAAATGGATATTTCTCTCAGTGAGCTAGATAAAACTTCTGGTTCTCAGTGGAGTTCTCTGGTTCTGCTGGGTTCCAAATGTTTGTGTTTGTGTTTTCAGAATATTTCTACGATCAGGAGGAGAGGAGCGACGAAGAGGCGGAGCCGACCTTCTCTGAAGACGAGGCCGTCAGTCAGAAAGGACTGAGACGGTCACAGAGCGTCAAGATCACCAGATCCAGAGTCCGTAAAGATGTAAGTGGCCTCCATACGCAGAGCAGAACAGCCACAAGAATGACTAGAACCTTCAATCGGAACATCCACGAGAGTAACTAGAATGTTAAATAGGAAGAACATCCATGAGAGTAACTAGAACGTTAAATAGGAAGAACATCCACAACGAGAGTAACCAGAATATTAAATAGGAAGAACATCCACAACGAGAGTAACTAGAATGTTAAATAGGAAGAACATCCACAACGAGAGTAACTAGAACATTAAATAGGAAGAACATCTCCATACGAGAGTAACTAGAACGTTAAATAGGAAGAACATCCACAACGAGAGTAACCAGAATGTTAAATAGGAAGAACATCCACAACGAGAGTAACTAGAATGTTAAATAGGAAGAACATCCACAACGAGAGTAACTAGAACATTAAATAGGAAGAACATCCACAACGAGAGTAACTAGAACGTCAAATAGGAAAAACATCCACAACGAGAGTAACTAGAACATTAAATAGGAAGAACATCCACAACGAGAGTAACTAGAACGTCAAATAGAAAAACATCCACAACGAAAGTAACTAGAACGTTAAATAAGAAGAATATCCACAACGAAAGTAACTAGAACGTTAAATAAGAAGAACATCCACAACGAAAGTAACTAGAACGTTAAATAAGAAGAACATCCACAACGAAAGTAACTAGAACGTTAAATAAGAAGAACATCCACAACGAAAGTAACTAGAACGTTAAATAAGAAGAACATCCACAACGAAAGTAACTAGAACGTTAAATAAGAACATCCACAACGAAAGTAACTAAAACGTTAAATAGGAAGAACATCCACAACGAAAGTAACTAAAACGTTAAATAGGAAGAACATCTCCATACGAGAGTAAGTAGAACGTTAAATAAGAAGAACATCCACAACGAAAGTAACTAGAACGTTAAATAAGAAGAACATCCACAACGAAAGTAACTAGAACGTTAAATAAGAAGAACATCCACAACGAAAGTAACTAGAACGTTAAATAAGCAGAACATCCACAACTTAAGTAACTAGAACGTTAAATAAGAAGAACATCCACAACGAAAGTAACTAAAACGTTAAATAGGAAGAACATCTCCATACGAGAGTAAGTAGAACGTTAAATAAGAAGAACATCCACAACGAAAGTAACTAGAACGTTAAATAAGAAGAACATCCACAACGAAAGTAACTAGAACGTTAAATAAGAAGAACATCCACAACGAAAGTAACTAGAACGTTAAATAAGAAGAACATCCACAACGAAAGTAACTAGAACGTTAAATAAGAAGAACATCCACAACGAAAGTAACTAGAACGTTAAATAAGAACATCCACAACGAAAGTAACTAGAACGTTAAATAAGAAGAACATCCACAACGAAAGTAACTAAAACGTTAAATAAGAAGAACATCCACAACGAAAGTAACTAGAACGTTAAATAAGAAGAACATCCACAACGAAAGTAACTAGAACGTTAAATAAGAAGAACATCCACAACGAAAGTAACTAGAACGTTAAATAAGAAGAACATCCACAACGAAAGTAACTAGAACGTTAAATAGGAAGAACATCCACAACGAGAGTAACTAGAATGTTAAATAGGAAGAACATCCACAACGAGAGTAACTAGAATGTTAAATAGGAAGAACATCCATGAGAGTAACTAGAACGTTAAATAGGAAGAACATCCACAACGAGAGTAACCAGAATATTAAATAGGAAGAACATCCACAACGAGAGTAACTAGAACATTAAATAGGAAGAACATCTCCATACGAGAGTAACTAGAACGTTAAATAGGAAGAACATCCACAACGACAGTAACCAGAATGTTAAATAGGAAGAACATCCACAACGAGAGTAACTAGAATGTTAAATAGGAAGAACATCCACAACGAGAGTAACTAGAACATTAAATAGGAAGAACATCCACAACGAGAGTAACTAGAACGTCAAATAGGAAAAACATCCACAACGAGAGTAACTAGAACGTCAAATAGGAAAAACATCCACAACGAAAGTAACTAGAACGTTAAATAAGAAGAATATCCACAACGAAAGTAACTAGAACGTTAAATAAGAAGAACATCCACAACGAAAGTAACTAGAACGTTAAATAAGAAGAACATCCACAACGAAAGTAACTAGAACGTTAAATAAGAAGAACATCCACAACGAAAGTAACTAGAACGTTAAATAAGAACATCCACAACGAAAGTAACTAAAACGTTAAATAGGAAGAACATCCACAACGAAAGTAACTAAAACGTTAAATAGGAAGAACATCTCCATACGAGAGTAAGTAGAACGTTAAATAAGAAGAACATCCACAACGAAAGTAACTAGAACGTTAAATAAGAAGAACATCCACAACGAAAGTAACTAGAACGTTAAATAAGAAGAACATCCACAACGAAAGTAACTAGAACGTTAAATAAGAAGAACATCCACAACGAAAGTAACTAGAACGTTAAATAAGAAGAACATCCACAACGAAAGTAACTAAAACGTTAAATAGGAAGAACATCTCCATACGAGAGTAAGTAGAACGTTAAATAAGAAGAACATCCACAACGAAAGTAACTAGAACGTTAAAGAAGAACATCCACAACGAAAGTAACTAGAACGTTAAATAAGAAGAACATCCACAACGAAAGTAACTAGAACGTTAAATAAGAAGAACATCCACAACGAAAGTAACTAGAACGTTAAATAAGAAGAACATCCACAACGAAAGTAACTAGAACGTTAAATAGGAAGAACATCCACAACGAGAGTAACCAGAATGTTAAATAGGAAGAACATCCACAACGAAAGTAACTAGAACGTTAAATAAGAAGAACATCCACAACGAAAGTAACTAGAACGTTAAATAAGAAGAACATCCACAACGAGAGTAACTAGAACGTTAAATAAGAAGAACATCCACAACGAAAGTAACTAGAACGTTAAATAGGAAGAACATCCACAACGAGAGTAACTAGAATGTTAAATAGGAAGAACATCCACAACGAGAGTAACTAGAACATTAAATAGGAAGAACATCTCCATACGAGAGTAACTAGAACGTTAAATAGGAAGAACATCCACAACGAGAGTAACCAGAATGTTAAATAGGAAGAACATCCACAACGAGAGTAACTAGAATGTTAAATAGGAAGAACATCCACAACGAGAGTAACTAGAACATTAAATAGGAAGAACATCCACAACGAGAGTAACTAGAACGTCAAATAGGAAAAACATCCACAACGAGAGTAACTAGAATGTTAAATAGGAAGAACATCCACAACGAGAGTAACTAGAACGTCAAATAGGAAAAACATCCACAACGAAAGTAACTAGAACGTTAAATAAGAAGAATATCCACAACGAAAGTAACTAGAACGTTAAATAAGAAGAACATCCACAACGAAAGTAACTAGAACGTTAAATAAGAAGAACATCCACAACGAAAGTAACTAGAACGTTAAATAAGAAGAACATCCACAACGAAAGTAACTAAAACGTTAAATAAGAAGAACATCCACAACGAAAGTAACTAGAACGTTAAATAAGAAGAACATCCACAACGAAAGTAACTAGAACGTTAAATAGGAAGAACATCCACAACGAGAGTAACTAGAATGTTAAATAGGAAGAACATCCACAACGAGAGTAACTAGAATGTTAAATAGGAAGAACATCCATGAGAGTAACTAGAACGTTAAATAGGAAGAACATCCACAACGAGAGTAACCAGAATATTAAATAGGAAGAACATCCACAACGAGAGTAACTAGAATGTTAAATAGGAAGAACATCCACAACGAGAGTAACTAGAACATTAAATAGGAAGAACATCTCCATACGAGAGTAACTAGAACGTTAAATAGGAAGAACATCCACAACGAGAGTAACCAGAATGTTAAATAGGAAGAACATCCACAACGAGAGTAACTAGAATGTTAAATAGGAAGAACATCCACAACGAGAGTAACTAGAACATTAAATAGGAAGAACATCCACAACGAGAGTAACTAGAACGTCAAATAGGAAAAACATCCACAACGAGAGTAACTAGAACATTAAATAGGAAGAACATCCACAACGAGAGTAACTAGAACGTCAAATAGGAAAAACATCCACAACGAAAGTAACTAGAACGTTAAATAAGAAGAATATCCACAACGAAAGTAACTAGAACGTTAAATAAGAAGAACATCCACAACGAAAGTAACTAGAACGTTAAATAGGAAGAACATCCACAACGAAAGTAACTAGAACGTTAAATAAGAACATCCACAACGAAAGTAACTAGAACGTTAAATAAGAACATCCACAACGAAAGTAACTAAAACGTTAAATAGGAAGAACATCCACAACGAAAGTAACTAAAACGTTAAATAGGAAGAACATCTCCATACGAGAGTAAGTAGAACGTTAAATAAGAAGAACATCCACAACGAAAGTAACTAGAACGTTAAATAAGAAGAACATCCACAACGAAAGTAACTAGAACGTTAAATAAGAAGAACATCCACAACGAAAGTAACTAGAACGTTAAATAAGAAGAACATCCACAACGAAAGTAACTAGAACGTTAAATAAGAAGAACATCCACAACGAAAGTAACTAAAACGTTAAATAGGAAGAACATCTCCATACGAGAGTAAGTAGAACGTTAAATAAGAAGAACATCCACAACGAAAGTAACTAGAACGTTAAATAAGAAGAACATCCACAACGAAAGTAACTAGAACGTTAAATAAGAAGAACATCCACAACGAAAGTAACTAGAACGTTAAATAAGAAGAACATCCACAACGAAAGTAACTAGAACGTTAAATAAGAAGAACATCCACAACGAAAGTAACTAAAACGTTAAATAGGAAGAACATCTCCATACGAGAGTAAGTAGAACGTTAAATAAGAAGAACATCCACAACGAAAGTAACTAGAACGTTAAATAAGAAGAACATCCACAACGAAAGTAACTAGAACGTTAAATAAGAAGAACATCCACAACGAAAGTAACTAGAACGTTAAATAAGAAGAACATCCACAACGAAAGTAACTAGAACGTTAAATAAGAAGAACATCCACAACGAAAGTAACTAAAACGTTAAATAAGAAGAACATCCACAACGAAAGTAACTAGAACGTTAAATAAGAAGAACATCCACAACGAAAGTAACTAGAACGTTAAATAAGAAGAACATCCACAACGAAAGTAACTAGAACGTTAAATAAGAAGAACATCCACAACGAAAGTAACTAGAACGTTAAATAAGAAGAACATCCACAACGAAAGTAACTAGAACGTTAAATAGGAAGAACTAGCCCAAACGTCAGGCATGAAGTAATCGGTGAAGATCTGTTGAAGACTTCTACAACCCGTTTATGACCCGGTTTCTTTTCCTGGTTCTGTGTTCAGGCCCGTTATGGATCTCTGAAGATTAAAGGCAAGAAGAGACCTGCACTGAGCTCCGTTAACTACGGGATGTAACCGGCGACACACACCTACACACACCGACACCCACTTGTAAACCCTCAGCAGGGTGGTGCTGTGGTCGGTGAGGCTGGTTTCCAGCTCTGACTCTTCACTCTGCTGAACTCTGCCATGAGGACCCACCCTAGGACCCATCTGGGGACGTATTTATTACTGAATTCCTCCAGAACCAGAACTTTTCTACATTTTCTTATATTTTACTCTTTTTGGTGATTTTTGGTCCTCGTGACATCTCCTGCATGAGTTTTTTTTTAATTGTAGTTATAGTTATGTTTGTGTGTGACATTTTACATGTGTGTTATGTGTTTGTGTGGTACCGCTTCCTCTGAGGGATTAATACAGTGGAACTAACAGATTCACTCCTATTCTTTAACAGAACCGACATAAAAAAGGTTCTACTGACAGATTGTAAAAAGCACCTTGGGTTCAGAGGTTGGGTCACATGACCTCTGCAGGTTCATATGCATCCACTTGACAAAGTGGTGGTCAACCAGAATACCAGTGTCAGTGTTTCCATAGTTAAGATGTTTGTTCAGCTGAAGAAGTCATAAAAAGTTCATCTCCATGACATCATAGATCCTTTAAAGTTATCAGGTCCAGGTGTCCAAAACCATCTGGCCTGGTTCCTGGCATCTGGAACCATCTGCTGTCTCAGACCAGTATCTGGACTGGTTCCTGGCATCTGGAACCATCTGGACTGGTTCCTGGCATCTGGAACCATCTGCTGTCTCAGACCAGTATCTGGACTGGTTCCTGGCATCGAGAACCATCTGCTGTCTCAGACCAGTATCTGGACTGGTTCCTGGCATCGAGAACCATCTGCTGTCTCAGACCAGTATCTGGACTGGTTCATGTTTATCTGGAACCATCTGCTGTCTCAGACCAGTATCTGGACTGGTTCCTGGCAGTTGGAACCATCTGGACTGGTTCCTGGCATCTGGAACCATCTGCTGTCTCAGACCAGTATCTGGACTGGTTCCTGGCATCGAGAACCATCTGCTGTCTCAGACCAGTATCTGGACTGGTTCATGTTTATCTGGAACCATCTGCTGTCTCAGACCAGTATCTGGACTGGTTCCTGGCATCGAGGACCATCTGCTGTCTCAGACCAGTATCTGGACTGGTTCCTGGCATCGAGGACCATCTGCCGTCTCAGACCAGTATCTGGACTGGTTCCTGGCATGTGGAACCATCTGCTGTCTCAGACCAGTATCTGGACTGGTTCCTGGCATGTGGAACCATCTGCTGTCTCAGACCAGTATCTGGACTGGTTCCTGGCATCGAGGACCATCTGCTGTCTCAGACCAGTATCTGGACTGGTTCCTGGCATCGAGGACCATCTGCTGTCTCAGACCAGTATCTGGACTGGTTCCTGGCATTGAGGACCATCTGCTGTCTCAGACCAGTATCTGGACTGGTTCCTGGCATCGAGGACCATCTGCTGTCTCAGACCAGTATCTGGACTGGTTCCTGGCATTGAGGACCATCTGCTGTCTCAGACCAGTATCTGGACTGGTTCCTGGCATGTGGAACCATCTGCTGTCTCAGACCAGTATCTGGACTGGTTCCTGGCATGTGGAACCATCTGCTGTCTCAGACCAGTATCTGGACTGGTTCCTGGCATCGAGGACCATCTGCTGTCTCAGACCAGTATCTGGACTGGTTCCTGGCATTGAGGACCATCTGCTGTCTCAGACCAGTATCTGGACTGGTTCCTGGCATCTGGAACCATCTGCTGTCTCAGACCAGTATCTGGACTGGTTCCTGGCATCTGGAACCCTCTGCTGGTTCACACCAGTTTGTAATAAATAAAAACTTTAGGAAAACCAGCAGATTGAATCTCCTTTGATGCATCGACAGTGGAACCAGTCTGGATTGGGACCCTCGTGACTCATCCTGCTCCCATAACAACCATTTTGGTGTTGCTATGGCAACTAGATCTCCGTAGGAGCCCGGTGGTCTTCATCAGGATAACTAGGACATCCTGGCGGATGAAGATGAAACGTTCGCTCAGATCCCTTTAATCCAACCAGATCTTCATGAGACACGTTTCTCTCCATCTTTTCATTAAATCCATTTTTATGACCTCATGAGGAACCCTGAAGGAACCTCCATCGGTTTCAGGGTATGATCCATTCACACCCAAACCAAGCATTAAGAACCAGCTCACCCCACACTGGTCCACAATCAGCTGGTTGACCACCACTTCCTGTTACATGTCCAGCATATCCACATGCTGTGTGTGTGTGTGTGTGTGTTTTATCTGCAGTAAAGGTGCACTTTAACAGATCAGATAACGCTGAAAAGCTTCTTAACTGCCTGATGATGATGTTTGACTGACTCCAAGCTTTATTAGCAGCTTTGCTTCTGCTGCCTGCAGGTCTGTAGCAACAGGTTCTCACATTACTGAGGAATAAAAATGTAATGCCTGAAGCTGCTAACGTCATTAGAAGTAAATAAGAAGTAAAGAGAGCTGATCCATCCCAGATCTGCACCATGCAGCTCCTCCCACCATGATGCCTCTTCCATGTAAACTAAAAACAAATGACATTATTGTCTTCATCAGATGTAAAATAGTGAAGATGAATGAGTTTTGTGATCTGTTGCTGCGGTTCTGCAGGCCTCAGGACACTAACAGGGTCTGGGTTTGACTCTTTAACATTCCACTTTGCTGATGGAGGTCCATCCTGATGGCCTTCTGGTCCGTGTCGGGAGCCTCTGCAGCTTCATCCTTACTTCCTGCCAGAGGTGCTGAGAGGGAGCTGTGCTTCCCCACACATGATCTGAGAGGATTTATTGATCTTCCCGTCTGTAAATGATGTATTTTCATGTGATTTTGTGTCCTGATCAAAGCTTTGATTGTAAACCTGCGGCTGGAATCATGAGGACTTTGTGCCACCGGGTCTTTTTTATTCGTCACCAGCTGATTTGCAAGCATACCTCCTCCCAAACCCGTGCTGCCGCTGCATGTCATCTCAAGTCCTTCAGTGTGGGAGGACGATGGACGTCTGGCTTGCTGTGGGATTCTCCTGTTCTGGGATCCGGCTTGTGGTTTCCGGGAGGTTCCAGCAACCAGGAACCGCCTGCTCTTCCTTCAGAAGCCAGACTTGTCCGTTTCTTGCTGGTAACTGTTGAAACCAAAGCGTGAAGCTCTGCAGCTGCTGGCTTGGTCTGTTCTGTTCTGGTCTGATGAAATATATTTACAATAAAATAAATGCCTGACAAACATAAAGGCAAAATGAGGTTTGTTCTGCTTGCTTTCTTTCATCTATATTGCATTACAAATGTAAACCATTTTATTCACCATGCACACCCACAATCGCACATAAACACACAAACAGAACATAAAATACATAAAATACAACAGCTCAATGAAAAAAAGAAAAAAAAACATAGTTTACAATGCCATAGCTCTTTTAAGCCGACTAAACAATATTTAATCAAGATCATCTACACTCTTTTAATTATCATGTCTGTATAGTAGACAAAAAAAGTTTTTTTTAACATATTTTCTATTATTTTCAGTAACAGAATCCTGGCAGTCCATCTTATGGAACCACGGCCGATAAAATACTGCTCGCTGAAACGGATTGGTCCCACTCATCTGTCTCCTACAATAACTATGTAATGTGTTCAAGGCAATTTCCTGTAAATCACCTCAGGACTTTTTGTAACTAATATGTCTAAATGATAATAAAAAAAATACTTCAATCTGTTCTGTACAGTTAACCATGCCAAATTCTTCTGCATATTAATTATATTAGTTCTATATGTAGAACCCAAAACCATCCATGCTGCTTTATTCTGTGCAACTTGCAGTTTATGTGAATTATTTTCATCAGTATGTGACCAAACGTTTTTTTTTTAGTAAATTATTAATCTGGCTGTTCCAAGACATTTTCATTCATTCATTTATCATCCTAACCACTCAGTCCGATGAAGGGTGGCGGGGGAGCTGGAGCCTATCCCAGCAGTCTTTGGGTAATGGCAGGGTACACCCTGGACAGCTCGCCAGTCCATCACAGGGCTCCAAGACATTGTATTATCCACCATTACACCCAATAAATGAACTTCTTCTACTTGCTGGATCATATTCGCTAAACACAACGTTGGTAAATCCTTAAGAAAATATTTGGACAATACATTTTGTTTTACCTACATTGATAACGAATTTATTCTCAGTAATCGATTGTGTTACTAATTTCAACTCCTTGTTAACGTGGTATTAAGTTGACTTACACGTTTTGCTGATAAATCTAATGTTGTGTGATCTGCGTACGTTGCTGTGGTCGCATGTTACAGTACAAGTGGAAAGTCATTTGTGTAGACAGAAAATAAAAGTGGTCCCAATCCGCTGCCCTGGGGCACCCCACATCTTTTCCACCTCAAAATAGCTACCATTAAAATAAACTGTGTAGTCACAATTATTCACATAGCTTTCAATCAATTTACCAGCAGATGGTTCAACTCAGTAACTTCTATAGAATATGATGATCTAGAACTTAAATTCTAGATCACTTAAATCCAATAAAACTGCTCCCACCAGATTCTTCTCATCAATCTCCTGGAGCCAATGATCAGTAATCTGAGTGAGTGCTGTCGTAGTGGAGTGACCCAACTAATAAGCATGTTAATATTTTGTGTTTAACCCATTATTTTCCAAGTACTTGTACCTGATTGTAAACAACTTTTACAATAGTTTCACTCACTGCTGGTAAAAAAGCTTATTGGTCTTATACTGCAGCCTAAAAACTTTTCCTTGTTATTCTTAATTAAAGGCATAATTTCTGATGTTTTCCATTGCAAAGGAAAAACACCTGCTGTTAAACTTAAGTTGATTATATGAGAAATGGGGAAAGAAATAAAACTGGCCACCATCTTTAAAAGTTTAACTTCAATATTATCTTTTCCACAGGTTTTATTTTTTACTCTCTTGTATTATTTTTCTCACACTGTTCTTAGTTACAGTTTTAACTTTGAATGTACTTTCTTTTGATGTCATCATTCTATTTTTCAATTCATATGAAATATGTTTATCTTGGTCCAACTCCATAACTGGTCTGATTTTTAATATTTTATTTTTAAAACATTTGCTCAGATAGTCGGACATCTCTTTAGGTTTATTTATTTATTTTTTATTTATTTAATACGGGACAATGCATATTAATAAACATTAGTGTGAATATGCCAGAATTAGCCAGAAGGCTATTTTCATCTGTAGTTACAGATGTAGTGAAGTCATTTCCATCAGCTTCTAATGATGTTAAATTTCCTTTTCTTCTTCTTCCCATGACTTCATTTTAATATTCTCCATATCGTTACACTTTTCATTCCAGCATCTTTCATTTAATTTTGATAGTGCATTTGTTTTTTTTACGTGTAATCATTTTTGTCACATAGTTTTGATTTTTTTGCCTCGTTTTTTTGCCTTTGAGCTCTTGGTCAGCCATGGAGTAGAGCCACTTCTAACAGTTTGTTTTCTTATAGGAGCATATTTATCTATTGCCTTACTGATCAATTTATTGAAAATGGCCACAGCACCAGATTCTGTTGCTGCATAACCTCCGACCAGTCAACGTTTCCTATCTCTTCTATAAAATATATATCGTCTCGTCTCGTCTTGTCTTGTCTTCATGCCGCGGTCGGGTCGGGTCGCGGGGGCAGCAGCCTAAGCAGGGAAGCCCAGACTTCCCTCTCCCCAGCCACATTTGCCAACTCTGCGGGGGGGATCCCGAGGCGTTCCCAGGCCAGCCGAGAGATATAATCCCTCCAGCGTGTCCTGGGTCTTCCCCGGGGTCTCCTCTCAGAGGGACGTGCCTGGAACACCTCACCAGGGAGGTCCAGGAGGCATCCTGACCAGATGCCCGAGCCACCTCAACTGGTTCCTCTCGATGCGGAGGAGCAGCGGCTCTACTCTGATCTCCTCCCGGATGACCAAGCTTCTCACCCTATCTCTAAGGGAGAGCCCGGCCACCCTGCGGAGGAAACCCATTTCAGCCGCTTGTATACGAGATCTGGTTCTTTCGGTCACGACCCACAGCTCATGACCATAGGTGAGGGTAGGAACGTAGATCGACTGGTAAATCGAGAGCTTCGCCTTCTGGCTCAGTTCCTTCTTCACAACGACAGACCGGTGCAGAGTCCGCATTACTGCAGACGCCGCACCGATCCGTCTGTCAATCTCACGCTCCATCCTTCCCTCACTCGTGAACAAGACCCCGAGATATTTAAACTCCTCCACTTGAGGCAGGACCTGACTCCCGACCCGGAGAGGGCAATCCACCCTATTCCGGCTGAGGACCATGGTCTCAGATTTGGAGGTGCTGATTCTCATCCCAGCCGCTTCACACTCGGCAGCGAATCGCTCAAGTGAGAGCTGGAGATCATGACCAGATGAAGCCAACAGGACCACATCATCTGCAAAAAGCAGGGACCCAATCCTGAGGCCACCGAGCCGGATCCCCTCAACACCTCGGCTGCACCTAGAAATTCTGTCCATATAAGTTATGAACAGAATCGGTGATAAAGGGCAGCCTTGGTGGAGTCCAACCCTCACCGGAAACGAATCCGACTTACTACCGGCAATGCGAACCAAGCTCTGACACCTGTCATACAGGGACCGGACAGCTCGCACAAGGGGGTCCGGTACCCCATACTCCCGGAGTACCCCCCACAGGAACCCCTAGGGGACATGATCGAACGCCTTCTCCAGGTCCACAAAGCACATGTAGACTGGTTGGGCAAACTCCCATGCCCCCTCCAGGACCCCAAAGAGGGTATAGAGCTGGTCCACTGTTCCACGACCAGGACGAAAACCACACTGCTCCTCCTCAATCCGAGATTCGACTATCGGACCCTCCTCTCCAGGACCCCTGAATAGACCTTACCAGGGAGGCTGAGGAGTGTGATTCCCCTGTAATTGGAACACACCCTCCGGTCCCCCTTCTTAAAAAGGGGGACCACCACCCCAGTCTGCCAATCCAGCGGTACTGCCCCCGATGTCCACGCGATGCTGCAGAGGCGTGTCAGCCAGGACAGCCCCATAGCATCCAGAGCCTTAAGGAACTCCGGGCGGATCTCATCCACCCCCGGGGCCTTGCCGCCAAGGAGCTTTTTGACCACCTCAGCGACTTCAGCCCCAGAGATAGGAGAGTCCACCCCTGAGTCCACCAGCTCTGCTCCCTCATGGGAAGACGTGTTGGTAGGATTGAGGAGGTCTTCGAAGTATTCCTTTCACCGACCCCCGAGGCTTCCTGCCCCGCCATCTGAGCCAACTCACCACCAGGTGGTGATCAGTTGACAGCTCCGCCCCCCTCTTCACCCGAGTGTCCAAGGCATGTGGCCGCAGGTCCGACGATACGACTACAAAATCGATCATGGAACTGCGGCCCAGGGAATCCTGATGCCAGGTGTACATATGGACACTCTTATGTTGGAACATGGTGTTCGTTATGGACAATCCATGACGAGCACAGAAGTCCAATAACAAAACACCATTTGGGTTCAGATGGAGGGGACCATGCCTCCCAATCACTCCCCTCCAGGTCTCACTGTCGTTGCCCACGTGATCATTGAAGTCCCCCAGCAGAACAATGGAGTCCCCAGAAGGAGCACCCTCCAACACTCCCTCCAAGGACTCCAGAAAGGGTGGGTACTCTGAACTGCTGTTCGGTGCATAAGCACAGACAACAGTCAGGACCCGTCCCCCCACCCGAAGGCGGAGGGAAACTACCCTTTCATCCACTGGGGTAAACCCCAACGTGCAGGCACCAAGCTGGGGGCTGATGAGAATGCCCACACCTGCTCGGCGCCTCCCACCATGAGCAACTCCAGAGTGGAAGAAGGTCCAGCCCCTCTCGAGGGTACTGGTTCCAGAGCCCAAGCCATGCGTCGAGGTGAGTCCAACTATATCTAGCCGGAACCGCTCAACCTCGCGCACAAGCTCAGGCTCCTTCCCCACCAGAGAGGTGACGTTCCACGTCCCCAGAGCCAGCTTCTGCAGCCGGGGATCGGACCGCCAGGGTCCCCGCCCCTTGCTGCCGCCCAGCTCACACTGCACCCGACCCCTACGGCTCCTCCCGCAGATGGTGAGCCCACGGGAGGTGGGGCCCATGTAACCCTTTCGGGCTGAGCCCGACCAGGCCCCATGGGCGAAGGCCCGGCCACCAGACGCTCTCTCATGTACCCCACCTCCAGGCCTGGCTCCAGAGGGGGGGGGGGTCCCGGTAACCCGCGTCAGGGCAAGGGAACATTTATGCCCGGGTTTGTGTTCATCATAGGGGTCTGTGAGCCGTACTTGGTCTGGTCCCTCCCCTAGACACCTGTTTGCCATGAGTGATCCTACCAGGGGCATAAAGCCCCCGACAACATAGCTGCTAGGATCTTCGGGACTCACAAACCCCTCCACCACGATAAGGTGACGGCTCAGGGAGGGGTAAAAGGATACTTAAAATATATTTTACATATACATATATATATATATATATATATATATATATATATATATATATATATATATTTTAAGTATCCTTTTATAAATACATTCCTGACCCAGTTTGGGTGCTGTAGTTATTCTTTTAGCTGCTACTAACTTATGATCACTGCAGCCGACTGGAATAAAGACTTCCTCTGAGAATAAGTCTGTTGCATTGGTAAAAAATTAAACCAATAAGAGTTTCTGAATATGTTCCATCTGCTTTTAAATTTACTCTTGTATAATCCTGAACTATTTGGGACAAATTACAAATATTAGCAAAAGAAATTAACTTACTCTTCAATATACAATCAGTGGATCTCCAACTTTTATTAAAATCTCCTAGGAAGTAAATCTCATCTCCCATTTCACCTGCTTTATCCAACATTTCACATATTTAGTCCAAAGACATTACAGTAGCGTTTGGTGGTCTGTAACAGCATCCAGCAAGGACAGGCTGTAAGTACGTCATTGTAGCTGTAGCCATATTACTTCAACCCAGAGTGTAGCAAGATCTCTTCTAACTTTAACTGGAATTTTGTTCTGATGAAGCTGCTACTCCTCCGTGGAAATTTCTGTCCTGCCAATAAAAGTTAAAGCCGTCCATGTTCAACACAGGACAATGGATGCACCGATCCACTTTTTGCGAGTTCTGATCCGATACCGATATCTGAAACTTAAATATCTGCCGATACCAATATTTGCCGATACCAGATGTGTTTATGTGAACATTATGGTGACTATGGTTATTATTGCTGTTATAACTAAGATTTAGTCAAGTTGTAATAAATGACCCATCCTTTCTGAAGTTACTTCACCAATACAAATATAATAACATTACAGATCGAACTATTTCAACACGTTTTATTCTGATTTGTCACATTTTACCTAAAGACAACCATAAATGTGTGGTTTTAAACAAAGATCTCGCTTTTAGTGGAAGAAAAAAATGTCACATTTTAACATTCAAGGCATTTATTTCTTTTAAAACACGCCTGAAGCATCAAACACATCTGCGTTGGCTTGACTAGTGTGGTATCGGTACACTTTTATTAATACCAAATAGGAGTACACGCGCTTGGTATTGAGCCGATACTGGTATAGATATCGGTGAATCCCTAAACAGGACTTTTAATAGTTGAATCCAAATGGGTTTCTGAAATGGCTAATATCTTTAAATTATACTTCTGTAATAGTTCTGAAATATTATTTGTCTTTCCTGTCTTCTCCACCCCAACTGGTCCAGGAAGATGGACCTGCCCGGTTCTGGTTCTGATGGAGGTTCTCCTCAGCTAGATGATTATTTGTGAAGCGGTTCATATGAACAGTTAGTTCTACCTGGACGGTAGAACTAACTGTTCTACCGTCCAGGTAGAACAGTTGGAACCAGGCTGTAAAGGTGACTTGTGAATTAGTGCTGTCATAAATAAAGCTGGATTTAATTGAATAAATCTTTTTATTAGTTATAATCATCATCATACACAAGCAGATCTGTATTTTTGTTCAAGATTCAACAAGATATTTTACATGAACATCCCCTCAGAAAGTAGAAAACTGACAGATGAACAGGTCTGATCCAGTTCCTGAAGCAGAAACGCTCTGCAGGGGCTTTTACTTCAGTACCTCAGAGTTCTGGATCGGTTCAGGTCCTTTAGTGGTCAGATCCAGGTCAGGTTTATGGTTCCGTGTTGTAAGGGCACTTTACCGACGGAGAACAGCAAACGGAGCAGATCAGCTGATGTTCTGGTTAGCTGAGGCTCCCGGCCCGATGCACCTGTTTCAGTCTGATCGCAGCGCATCAGCCCCCCCCCCCCCCCCCACACACACACACAGAATCTTTAATTCAAGTCTTCTTCACACTGCAGAGTTCAAGTTTTGTTCCTCCAACTGTCCTGATGTGGCTGTCGGATGAGACTGGAGATTCAGCATCCCGTTGCCATGGTGACAGAGTCCAGGTGGTTCCTCTGACAGAAGCGAATAAGGACTGCAGAAGAGGAGTTCTGGCTTACTGCAACGTCCTGCATCAGTTCCATCGTCTTCACACAACTTCTCATTTCTTTCTCTGTCAGACACCGCCGGCTCCTAAAGAACAGGATGTTTACCTGGAAGTTATCAGGATGTTTACCGGATGTTACCGGGATGTTTACCTGGAAGTTACCGGGATGTTTACCTGGAAGTTACCGGGATGTTTACCTGGAAGTTACCAGGATGTTTACCGGATGTTACCGGGATGTTTACCTGGAAGTTACCGGGATGTTTACCTGGAAGTTACCAGGATGTTTACCGGATGTTACCGGGATGTTTACCTGGAAGTTACCGGGATGTTTACCTGGAAGTTACCAGGATGTTTACCGGATGTTACCGGGATGTTTACCTGGAAGTTACCGGGATGTTTACCTGGAAGTTACCAGGATGTTTACCGGATGTTACCGGGATGTTTACCTGGAAGTTACCGGGATGTTTACCTGGAAGTTACCGGGATGTTTACCTGGAAGTTACCAGGATGTTTACCTGGAAGTTACCGGGATGTTTACCTGGAAGTTACCAGGATGTTTACCGGATGTTACCGGGATGTTTACCTGGAAGTTACCGGGATGTTTACCTGGAAGTTACCAGGATGTTTACCGGATGTTACCGGGATGTTTACCTGGAAGTTACCAGGATGTTTACCTGGAAGTTACCAGGATGTTACCGGGATGTTTACCTGGAAGTTACCAGGATGTTTACCTGGAAGTTACCAGGATGTTTACCTGGAAGTTACCAGGATGTTTACCGGATGTTACCAGGATGTTTACCTGGAAGTTACCGGGATGTTTACCTGGAAGTTACCGGGATGTTTACCTGGAAGTTACCAGGATGTTTACCTGGAAGTTACCAGGATGTTTACCGGATGTTACCGGGATGTTTACTGGGATGTTACCAGGATGTTTACCTGGAAGTTACCAGGATGTTTACCGGATGTTACCGGGATGTTTACCTGGAAGTTACCAGGATGTTTACCTGGAAGTTACCAGGATGTTTACCTGGAAGTTACCAGGATGTTTACCGGATGTTACCAGGATGTTTACCTGGAAGTTACCGGGATGTTTACCTGGAAGTTACCGGGATGTTTACCTGGAAGTTACCAGGATGTTTACCTGGAAGTTACCAGGATGTTTACCGGATGTTACCGGGATGTTTACTGGGATGTTACCAGGATGTTTACCTGGAAGTTACCAGGATGTTTACCGGATGTTACCGGGATGTTTACTGGGATGTTACCAGGATGTTTACCTGGAAGTTACCAGGATGTTTACCCGGATGTTATCAGGATATTACCTGGATGTTACCGGGATGTTTACCTGGATGTTTACCAGGAAGTTACCAGGATGTTACAGGATGTTTACCTGACGACGTTCACATCTGACCTGACGCTGCTGAAAACATCAAAACAGTCAAATCCATAAAAAAATAACCCTGCTGTCCACCTGCTGGCTTCCTGCTTCACTCAGACGTGACATGATGGGCCAAATGTTCATCATGATGTGATAATACTGCACCAAGGAAGACCTGAAACACAGCGGAAAGCTCCAGAAATGCTGGGAGGCGGACCTTCATGACAACGTCAGTCATTGATCTGAGCAGAACCTGGTGGAGAACCATCTGGCTGAAGTTGGTTCCCCACATTCTTTAAATCTAACAGAAGTTGCGTCAGACATTTGTGCTGCTAAAATGTTTGTTGTTGGCATCATAATTAAAGTCATTCAAAGGTTCAATGTCTCTGGGTTGCAGCTGATGATTGGTTGTACAAACTGACCAATCACAGATGTTTAACCCTTAAAACTCCAGCAAATCTCCCTGAGGTCTATCTGTCCTGCCACTGTCAGTGTCTCAGGAACGGTAGAGTGTAAGTCTGTGGGGAAAACTGTGGTGGATATTTGACCCTTCAGAGCAGTGTTTCTCAGTTCCAGTCCTCAGCCCCCCCGCCCTGCCTGATTTAGACATGATACTCCTCCAAAGACTTGAGTCAGATTACTGAACTTCCTCATCAAGTTCTTTGCAGCCTGTTAATGAGTCTTCAGTTCATTCAGGTGTTTATCAAGTAGGGTTGCCTATAAAACATGCAGATCGAGGGGGGGGCTGAGGACCGGAACTGAGAAACACTGATTTAGGTGATCCAGACACAACATGTAGTGTTTATTCAAGGACTCTAAATAATCCATGATAACTCCATTATTTATCACATCTTCATCACTACCATGTTGCTAAGAGACCTCTATTTTCACCTGGACATGATGATGAAGACACTTCCTGTCAGACTTTCCACCAATCAGAAAGCTTAAACTGACGGTAATGTCCAATCAGGAGCAGCCAAAGATCATCAAGAAGATCAGAAATTTCTATATATGTATGAAAAGAAGTAAAGTAAAGGTCCACTATGGCTGGAATAAAGACAAGATGATGTTTCTGATGCACCGTTATGAGAATGATGTACAGATGAGAAAAGGTTTGGTCACTGCTGATCTGTGTGTTATTTCTATAAACTTCTGTTTTCTTCTTCTGGTTGCTCTTTATGAGGCTTTATCTATTCATACGTTCATTTTACATCATTTTAGCCAGCTGAGACTGAAAACATCACGTCTGCATGGAAACGTCACGTCTGCATAGAAACGTCACGTCTGCATGGAGGCATCACGTCTGCATGGAAACGTCACGTCTGCATGGAGGCATCATGTCTGCATGGCAACGTCACGTCTGCATAGAAACGTCACGTCTGCATGGCAACGTCACGTCTGCATGGCAACGTCACGTCTGCATAGAAACGTCACGTCTGCATGGCAACGTCACGTCTGCATGGCAACGTCACGTCTGCATGGCAACGTCACGTCTGCATGGAGGCATCACGTCTGCATGGAGGCATCACGTCTGCATGGAAACATCACGTCTGCATGGAAACATCACGTCTGCATGGAAACGTCACGTCTGCATGGAAACGTCACGTCTGCATGGAAACGTCACGTCTGCATGGAAACGTCACGTCTGCATGGAGGCATCACGTCTGCATGGAGGCATCACGTCTGCATGGAGGCATCACGTCTGCATGGAAACGTCACGTCTGCATGGAGGCATCATGTCTGCATAGAAACGTCACGTCTGCATAGAAACGTCACGTCTGCATAGAAACGTCACGTCTGCATGGAAACGTCACGTCTGCATGGAAACGTCACGTCTGCATGGAAACGTCACGTCTGCATGGAAACGTCACGTCTGCATGGCAACGTCACGTCTGCATGGCAACGTCACGTCTGCATGGCAACGTCACGTCTGCATGGCAACGTCACGTCTGCATGGAAACGTCACGTCTGCATGGAAACGTCACGTCTGCATGGAAACATCACGTCTGCATGCTGCCTGGGATTAATGGGGCTCAGCTTCTACAGGCTGGTTTGACTAAAAAAAACAAACAGGCAGATAAAAAACCAGCAGGAAATTTTGGCTTTTTAAGGGTTAATCCTTTTTACCGGCTTCCTGTTTAATTATCTGAACAACACTGAAGAAAATGAACTCCAGCAACAAACATTAAACATTCAGATGAAAATAAAAACCTGCATCAGATTAACTACAACTAACCAGGTTAATAAAACTAAGATGTCTGACAGCACTAACTAACCTGGTTCATGTAGTTAGGGTTCGGTTAGTGGGGGTGGAGGGAGATCCAACTTTAAACATGCATTCATATCTCTGAAAGCAGCCCTGGACATCCACTACTATCCTGCAGCTTTTCCTCGCATCTCTCCTGCAGCACGGCTGAACCACGCGGCTGGATTCCTGCTGCACGCCGTCCGGCTCTGCTAACCAGACTCGTAGATCCAGGTGTGCTGCATCTAACAGCTGCAGGATCTCCAGGACTGGACTGGTTTAAACCAGGACACAAACGAAACTTAAAGCAGCACAGACGCCTGAACGTGTGTGACACCCCCGCTGCGTTACACAGGCAGGTTTAATGTTTGGTTGGCGCCACCCGTCCTGTCAGCTGATCTACCCGTTTTGGGCCAGAACCGTCAGGTGGACCGGATCCTCGCAGTTCTGACCTAAAGTCCCACCAGAACCGGGTCGTCAATCATTTTATCTCCTGAACTGATGGTGGTGTGTATGTGGGGGATGTGTGTGTGTGTGTGTCCATCACAGTTTGTCCGTGTCCAGGAGCTCCTGCAGTTCATTCTGGATGTGTTCTGGCAGCTCCAGAGGAGGCAGGTCATCCAGACATAGATCTTCCTGCGCGGGCATCTCCAGTGGCGGCAGCTGAGGGATGGCGATTTCCTTTCCCTTCCCGGTGCTCTTCCGCTCCGGCCCGCTTCCCGTTGCCATGGCGCTGGCTGCCTGCGGGAGCACCCACAGCTCCGAACGCTCCACGAAGTCCGCTGCCTCCGACTGCAGCCGAGCGTTTTCCAAACACAGCCGCTGGTTCTCAGCCACCAGGCGCTGGTTCTCGTTCATCAGGTGGTCCACCAGGCGCCGCAGGTACTCAATCGTGGTCTCCTGCTCCTCCAGCCGGGTTTTGTCGTCTTTGGTGGTCTTAGATCCAGAACACGGGGGCATGGCAGGCTGGCAGCTTCCAGTCTGCCGGATCTGGAACTGGTAGAGCAGCGTGTCGTATTCTCTCTCCCCGACTCGTCCTCGATCGTCGGCCGAGGCCCCAGCGAGGCCCTGGGACTGGCCTGGCTGCGGAGGCTTGGTTTGGAGCCGCTGGCCGCTCGGGGACCGGACCAGATCGGGTCGGGCCTTCGTCGCCTCACGCCGAGCCTCTCTCTTCCAGCGCTCCTGGATCAGCCTCTGCTGTTTGATGTGGCTGTCTCTCTGCAGCTCCATGGACAGCCGGGCCTGCAGGAACAGAAGCAACACTGGTCACCAGACCGCCACCGAGACTGGGTCGGGTTGTCCTGGTGGTGGGAACGCACATGGTGGAGTCTCACCTGCTCGTACTCCGTCTTCTTCATGGCCTCGGTCAGAAGATCTGCAGACCGATGGGAGACAACAGCTCTGAGAAGACTGCAGCTTAATAATAAATAATAATAATAATAATAATAAAGCATTTATAAAGCACTTTTCTGAGCAACTGTGATGCAATAAATCCATATAAAGAGGCTAAAACAACTCCAGAGGTATAAATGGAGGAACCGTGATCCATCAGACCATCATTTTATGTTTCATCTCTTCCCATGTTTGCTGATGAGAAACTGAAACTCTCCGTCTGTTTCTGAAAAACTTCATTTCTTTACTGAATATAAGAAAACGTTTTGCTACTCAACAATTCTTTACGGTAATTTCTTTTTCTTTCCAGCCCAGAGAAAAAACCTGAACATGAGCCTCACCCTCACCGAGCGCGCAGCAGCATCTTACCTCTTCAACAGCCACATGTTTAACTCCAAGCCGGCATCATATCAATTCATTTATGTGTGTTTTCCATGATGAGGGTGTGTGTATGACGTGCATAATGACTCGTTAGTCAAAATCCAGACATTAGCCACAGCATTGCTTGTAAAATTGTGTGAAAAAAGCAGCGACATACAGCAGCGAAATCACGGCACAAAAGAGACAGAAATGTCTTTTCTAATCAGTGATTGCAGTAAAAACATAAGAGACAAATAAATATAAATAAAATATGATATAAAATCCTGATGGAATGTTAAGTTGTACGATCAATCGGGAAAATCTTCCCGATGATGACAGTTTAGAGGAGTCCTGGAGCCTACCTGCTGCTTCGCCGTGGCAGGAGATGGCCTCTTCATACTTCCCAGCAGCTACCAAACGCTCTGCCTTCCTGCACTGCTGATGAGCCTGCAGACAGTCAGACATGATCACCTCATCCACAGCTCCAGGAAGAGACGTGTGACAACCAGATGACAAGAGAGGAAGATACAAGGCGGGACAGAAAGAAGCCAGGCAAGTTGGGATCAATACAGGAATAGGAAATGTATTAGCTTCTTCCATAATATGGTGGTAACCATGGATACTGGCAGAACAGATTCTCATCGTGATAAGGTGGAACGGGAGATTCTCATGGTGATGAGGTGGAACGGGAGATTCTCATCATGATGAGGTGGAACGGGAGATTCTCATCATGATGTGGTGGAACGGGAGATTCTCATGGTGATGAGGTGGAACGGGAGATTCTCATGGTGATGAGGTGGAACGGGAGATTCTCATGGTGATGAGGTGGAACGGGAGATTCTCATGGTGATGAGGTGGAACGGGAGATTCTCATGGTGATGAGGTGGGACGGGAGATTCTCATGGTGATGAGGTGGGACGGGGGATTCTCATGGTGATGAGGTGGAACGGGAGATTCTCATGGTGATGAGGTGGAACGGGAGATTCTCATGGTGATGAGGTGGAACGGGAGATTCTCATGGTGATGAGGTGGAACGGGAGATTCTCATGGTGATGAGTTGGAACGGGGGATTCTCATCATGATGAGGTGGAACAGGAGATTCTCATGGTGATGAGGTGGAACGGGAGATTCTCATGGTGATGAGGTGGAACGGGGGATTCTCATCATGATGAGGTGGAACAGGAGATTCTCATGGTGATGAGGTGGAACGGGAGATTCTCATGGTGATGAGGTGGAACGGGAGATTCTCATGGTGATGAGGTGGAACGGGAGATTCTCATGGTGATGAGGTGGAACGGGAGATTCTCATGGTGATGAGGTGGAACGGGAGATTCTCATGGTGATGAGGTGGAACGGGAGATTCTCATGGTGATGAGGTGGAACGGGAGATTCTCATGGTGATGAGGTGGAACGGGAGATTCTCATGGTGATGAGGTGGAACGGGAGATTCTCATGGTGATGAGGTGGAACGGGAGATTCTCATGGTGATGAGGTGGAACGGGAGATTCTCATGGTGATGAGGTGGAACGGGAGATTCTCATGGTGATGAGGTGGAACGGGAGATTCTCATGGTGATGAGGTGGAACGGGAGATTCTCATGGTGATGAGGTGGAACGGGAGATTCTCATGGTGATGAGGTGGAACGGGAGATTCTCATCGTGATGAGGTGGAACGGGAGATTCTCATGGTGATGAGGTGGAACGGGAGATTCTCATGGTGATGAGGTGGAACGGGAGATTCTCATCATGATGAGGTGGAACGGGAGATTCTCATGGTGATGAGGTGGAACGGGAGATTCTCATGATGAGGTGGAACGGGGGATTCTCATCATGATGAGGTGGAACAGGAGATTCTCATGGTGATGAGGTGGAACGGGAGATTCTCATGGTGATGAGGTGGAACGGGAGATTCTCATGGTGATGAGGTGGAACGGGAGATTCTCATGGTGATGAGGTGGAACGGGAGATTCTCATGGTGATGAGGTGGAACGGGAGATTCTCATGGTGATGAGGTGGAACGGGAGATTCTCATGGTGAGGTGGAACGGGAGATTCTCATCATGGTGAGGTGGAACGGGAGATTCTCATCATGATGAGGTGGAACAGGAGATTCTCATGGTGATGAGGTGGAACGGGAGATTCTCATCATGATGAGGTGGAACGGGAGATTCTCATCATGATGAGGTGGAACGGGAGATTCTCATGGTGATGAGGTGGAACGGGAGATTCTCATGGTGATGAGGTGGAACGGGAGATTCTCATGGTGATGAGGTGGAACGGGAGATTCTCATGGTGATGAGGTGGAACGGGAGATTCTCATGGTGATGAGGTGGAACAGGAGATTCTCATCATGATGAGGTGGAACGGGAGATTCTCATCATGATGAGGTGGAACGGGAGATTCTCATCATGATGAGGTGGAACGGGAGATTCTCATGATGAGGTGGAACGGGAGATTCTCATCATGATGAGGTGGAACGGGAGATTCTCATGGTGATGAGGTGGAACGGGAGATTCTCATGGTGATGAGGTGGAACGGGAGATTCTCATGGTGATGAGGTGGAACGGGAGATTCTCATGGTGATGAGGTGGAACGGGAGATTCTCATGGTGATGAGGTGGAACGGGAGATTCTCATGGTGATGAGGTGGAACGGGAGATTCTCATGGTGATGAGGTGGAACGGGAGATTCTCATGGTGATGAGGTGGAACGGGAGATTCTCATGGTGATGAGGTGGAACAGGAGATTCTCATCATGATGAGGTGGAACGGGAGATTCTCATCATGATGAGGTGGAACGGGAGATTCTCATGGTGAGGTGGAACAGGAGATTCTCATCATGATGAGGTGGAACGGGAGGTCCTCATTGGCAACTGTATGGTAGTAAATTTGAAGATAAACTTAAGAGGAATGTTCCCAACACCATGTTGGATCCATCACACCAACAATGAAACCAGTTCTGGAGCAAAAAGGGGGTCCAACCAGGCAGTAGCAAGGTGGGCCTGATAAACGCCATGTAATATCTATGTTAATATTTGGTCATTAGAAAAGTGAATGAGCTCAATCCATATTTTTAATCAGTTGGACAAATAATGTCAATGTCATGTAACAAGAAGAGAACCAGTACAGAAATACCATGAAAACCAGATGGGAAATGACTGTTGGGGGGGTTGGGGTTAAGGGAACCCCCCAGCTCTGAAGGTGCTGAGGGGGATGACACTGAGCAAGGACCTCTCTGTCACCATTTTCACCTGAATCCAACAACAGGTACAGAAGATAACACCTGTCATGAGACATTTATTATGAACAAAGTGGGAAAGTGAGAGCAACGTGGTCACGTGACTATGTAAACAGTGACAGTGACTTAACGTCGCCGCTGTTAACTACATCTATTTACCAAATAATAACATAATACTGTTTTGCCAAAGAAACCCTCTGAGTGAGCCTGTCGGACAGCAGAAGACATTAGCAGTGAGGTGACTGAGGATAAGGCAGCTCCTCTATATGAGCTGCAGCAACATTAGCCTGTTATTGCAACATGAAGACGGGAACTTACGAGGTTCAGCGGGCTGTCTGACACCTCCATGAAGTCGCTTCTTCGATGTTTATCTCTACATGAAACTCGTCTTTGTTCCTCCAAGACTGTCATCCGCACAGCGCCAAACTAAACCAAGGAAAACGACACAAAACAACCAGAGTATTATTGTCGGGGAAGCGCAGTCGCTTTTACTCCACAGCAGAAGGCACGTAGAAAACGGGATGACGTCAGAGCCGCTTACGCAAAGCGCCGCGCAGCCTTTCATGCGCGCGCAGCTTGTTGCCTGGAGAAACCGGAAATGAAGGCTTGCTGTCAAATTAAAAAACAAACCTTTTAATGAAATTTAAGTTGTTTCGTGGTTTGTCTGTTACGAGATGTTGTAATGAAGTGTGAAAAAAAAAAACTTTAAAAAAAAAAGTTTGCTGCCTGGAGGAACCGGAAATGAAGGCTTGCTGTCAAATTAAAAAACAAACCATTAAATGAAAATTTGTCACGAGAATCCTGAACAAACAGAGCATATATTCTTCCTAGTGAGTAGGAGATTCTGGCAAGATATTCACAGATGGTTAAATAGTAAAATTAGTGGAACTGAACAATTCACAATTGAAGATATTATTTTTTACAACTCAAAACTTACAAAAGAGATTTCTCTTCTGACAAATATTTTAAGAATTATGGATAAATACCATATTCAAAAAAATAAATGGAAACAAACAGATGCCAAATATAAAATGCTTTAAAAATTAATTTAGAACACTCCTGTCCTACATGAAATATATTAATAATCCTAATCAGACTGTGCTAATTTTTGTGATCTTGTAAAATGTTTGTTGACCCTGTAAGTTGTTTTATGATTCTGTTTGTTTATTTTACATAAGGAAATGCCTTGCCTTGTTTTTCTTTTTTTTTTTTTTTGTAATTGTCTCCACGAGATGTTGCAATAAAGTGTGAAAACACACACACACACACACACACACACACACACACACACACACACACACACACTTTATTACAACAAAGACCAGTGGCGGCTGGTGGTAAAAAAATTAGGGGGGGGGCACAGTTATGTAAAGGTTTAAACAAGAAGTGGGGAAAAAAAAAAAAGAGTACAGTAAATAATATAAAAAATCTAAATAAAAAACACAAACACAATCAACCACTCAAACTATATTTACATAGCACTTTTATTTAAAATAGTGCTTCAAAAAAAAAAAAAAAGAAAAGAAAAGTTTTCCTTTCAGTACTATTACTTGAACATAAATCTGGCCCTCCTTTCTTTCAGTCCAGCAAATTTGTCAATAACCTTTTGGTTAAAGTCAGTCATTTCAGTTACTAGTCCCTTTTCCATTGACAGCACTGCTAGAGCATTCAGTCTCTCTTGGGTCATAGTGTTTCAGAGAAAAGTCTTTATTCATTTGTGAGGAAGATGCAGGCATCCCCTCACTAATCAGGTGCTGTTTTGTCACTCGGACATGTACATATCCCTTTATTTCTTTGTTTATGTTGATGTATTTGTTCACTAAAGATGGATCCTATTTAGTTGAACGATGCATTAATTTGGTTTGTTTTCTGTATATGTTTTGGTTGGCTTCTAACCTCTCTCTATCTCTCTGAGGTGATCTTGGAGATCAGCAGTGTCATGGAGGCGCGCCCATGAATGTTGCTGACAAGGGCCTGGTGTGCTTAATTAGTTGGTTGGCACAAACCAAATGGCCTGAGGAGAGGGGGGGGGGGGGGGGGGGGAGAGATTGGGGAAGAAGTAGTTAATCTTTATTTGTGTTGATTAGTATTTCTTGTTTTGATTAAGTAAAAGGATAAGGTGTGAGGTAATTTAGTCTTTTTCTAGTGGTGTTTAGAGTTAAGCTGTATTGTATGTTTTTAAGATTTGTACTTGTGACAACGCCCCTGTGTTTTGCATTAATGAATATGGTTCTCGCCTATATATACTGGTGGAGGAATGTGAATTGAAAACAAAAGGGGGAAAGGTGTCTGTGCATGTGAAACTGAAAAGAAATCTAAGTAAAAAGAAACCGAGCTCTGCCAATTTTGATGTCCCGTGGTTCTTCCTCCTCTTCTTCCTTTGGCTGTGGACCTGAGGGGACGTCGCCATTCTGCACTCCCTAAGGTTAAAACCTTACACTTGGTATCAGAAGTGGGATGTGATGCTGCTGACCTGGGTGTACACCATATAAATGCCAACATGGGACCAAAACACAATTCTAAGTCCAATAAGGCTGGCGATAGTGTTCCAGTGGAGGACCCAGAGGAGGATACGTCGGGAGGTCTGCCAGTAGCCACACAATCTGGGGAGGAGATGCCAGAATCTGTGAATATTAACTCTATCTTCAGTATGTTGCAGAGATGCCTTCAGTTCCAGAATGACCTGAGTTCCAGGTGGGATAAGGAAGCTGTCAAGCAGGAAAAAAGATGGCGACAGATACAGGTCCAAGTCAATAATCTGAGAGATGATCTGGACATGCAGCATGGGAGGGAATCTCAACCCCAGATGGATCCTCCTGAGCAGGAAGAAGAACCAGAGCTTCAGTTGCTTGCTAGAGGTGAGCCAGTAGTAAGGAGTTGGGCCCAGTCTGCAATCCCCAAGTTGGAGGATGGAGATGACATTGAGCTGTATTTGACTACTTTTGAACACTTGGCAACAGCTTATCAGTGGCCAGAGAGAGACTGGGCAGTGAGGCTGGTACCACATCTGACTGGAAAAGCACGTGCTGCATATGTGGCCATGGCAGTGGATGACACATGTGATTACAAGAGAGTCAAGGAGGCCATCCTAACAAAGTATGAAATTGGTGAAGAAGTGTACAGACAGAGGTTCAGAGAGCCAGACATTCAACCAGGTGAGACACCCCGAGAGTTTTATAACAGACTGAAAGACCTTTATCAGAAATGGATGCAACCAGACAAGCGGACAAAGGAACAAGTTGGGGAGGTCCTTATATTGGAGCAGTTCTTCCGTTCTCTATCTCCTGAACTGAAAGTGTGGGTAAAAGAACGCAATCCACAATCTGCCAAGGAAGCAGCTGATTTAGTGGAGAACTTTCTTGCTGCGAGACGGGGACCAAAGACCTTTCGCTATGACCCACAACATAAGCATGGTGTTGGCCAAGGTAAGTCTGTGGGGTCTGGTGTGGGTGGTGGTCCAGGTCAAGCGTCTGGATTAGCTAGACTTAGAGAGAAAAATGTATCTTCCAGTAAGTCCAGGTCCTCAGTTAACCCTGTTTGTTATTTTTGTGGCCAGGAAGGGCACATTAAGCCTGAATGTCCCCTAAGAAAAGCTAAAACTGCCTACTTTTGTACTGTGCCCCGACCAGGGCATAGAAATGTTCAGTGTGGAGGTAGACGGCAAATAATGGAGGTCAAGATTAATGGTAAACCAGCTCAAGCCCTTTTAGACACCGGTAGTGTGCAGACACTGGTCCATCCTGTGGTTTTAAGGGGTGAATGTCAGTTGGAAGGCCAAGGCCTTCATATTTCTTGTGTACATGGGGATCATAAAGTTTATCCCACTGCAGCAGTGTACATTGAGGTGACGGGACAAACTTACCTGTTAACAGTGGGTGTAGTGGAGAATCTAGCACACCAGGTTATTTTGGGTCAGGATATTCCAGTCCTGCAAAAGTTGGTTCAGTCTTGTAAACCAGTTAATGTCGTAACAAGGTCACAAAGGCAGACTCAGATGCTGGGAAATGGAGATAAAGCTGGAAATAATGTTAAATTGGATGGGATTGTGAGACAGCCACAAAACGCTCAAGCGCTAACACAAACTGAGCTGAATATCTGGTCAGAGTTGCCTTACTTTGAGTCTGAGATCCCTGCAGAGAACCTGGCTAAGGTGGAAAAAAAGCAAGTGCAGGAGGAGACTAGAGAAAATGGCTGGAACTGTAAAAGTTGGGACACAACAGCTGCCATATCCTGATGAATGTGACGTTAACATGTCAATTGATTTTCAGCAATTACAAGTGCAGGATGAGTCGCTGAAGGACGCCTTTTAAATATGCAGTGTCTGTTCAGGAGGAAAATGTTGACACTAACCAGGTAGGAGAGTGTTATACCCTTCGGGGGGGGATTGCTCTATCATAAATCTGCAGAGTCTGAAACAGAGAAGCTAGTAGTGCCTCAAGTTCTGAGGGATCAGGTTCTAGATCTGGGGCATAATATCCCGTGGGCAGGGCATTTGGGGTTTAGAAAGACCTATGACAGGATTGCGAGCCGCTTTTACTGGCCGGGTCTTTATACAACAGTTCAAAACTATTGCCAGTCATGTTCTGTGTGTCAGTTATCGGGGAGCAAAAATGTCCCAAAGTTCCCACTGCAGCCACTTCCCATCATTGATGTCCCTTTTAGTAGGATAGCAATGGATATTGTAGGTCCCCTAGAAAGAACACAAGCAAGGTAATCGGTTTATTCTAGTGGTGTGTGACTACAGTACTCGTTACCCTGAAGCTTTTCCTCTTAGAGATGTCACAGCTAAGCAGATAGCTTATGCACTTCTTCAACTCTTCTCTAGAGTAGGAATTCCCTCGGAAATATTAACTGACCAGGGAACTAATTTTTTGTCAAATACACTTAAGCAGGTTTACAAATTGCTAGGGATAAAGAGCATAAGGACCACACCCTACCACCCCCAGACTGATGGTCTGGTGGAAAGGTATAACAGAACATTGAAGAGCATGTTGAAGAAAGTTGTTGCAATCAGTGGAAAAGATTGGGACAGGTGGCTGCCTTATCTTTTTGCGTATCGAGAGGTGCCTCAAGCATCAACTGGATTTTCGCCATTTGAACTTTTGTATGGCAGGCAAGTGAGGGGTCCTCTTGATGTACTTCAAGAGTCCTGGATGGGCAGTGGAGGAAGAACGGCAACGAATGTTTTCACTTATGTCCTAGAAATGAGAGAGAGAGAATGGAGAAAGCAACAAAGCTGGTGAGGAACCAGATGGAAAAAGTTCAGCGTGGTCAGCGAACATGGTATGACAAGGGAGCTCGACAAAGATCCTTTGAGCCAGGCCAACAGGTGCTTCTCCTCTTACCAACAACTGAGAATAAACTGTTAGCCCAATGGCAAGGTCCATACAGCGTTGTTAGGAAGCTGAGTCCAGTCACGTATGAGATTGAGATACCTGAGAGACGGAATCCAAGACAGACATTTCACATCAATCTGCTGAAAGAGTGGAAAACCTGGGAACCCCCAGTCAGCAGTTGTTTGTTCAAGCTGTGGAAGAGGAGGAGGAGGTGGATGGTGAGTTCACACCTACCAGCGGTTCCTCATCTGCACTTGATCTGTCTCATCTCTCTCTTAGCCAGCAGCAGGAGCTGGAGTCCATTGTTCCACCTGACCTTTTCCAGGAAAAGCTGGGGACAACCAGTTTAGTGGAACATGACATACACTTAAAGGACCGCATTCCGATTAGGCAGAGAATGAATTGGATCCCTGAAAGACTGGTCCCGGTGCTGAAGGAAGAGGGATGAGGTCATGCTGGAGCTGGGTGTCATAGAGCCCTCCACCAGCGAATGGAGCAACCCAGTGGTGCTGGTAATCAAGAAGGATGGGAGCATCCGTTTCTGTATTGACTTCCAAAAGGTAAATGCACAGTCCGTGTTTGACTCTTATCCGCTGCCAAGGCTGGATGATCTCATTGAGCGAGTGGGTCAAGCAAAGTTTATCAGTACACTGGATCTTTGTAAAGGATACTGGCAAGTTCCTTTAACTGAGGCAGCAAAGCCTGTTACTGCTTTCAGGACTCCCCAGGGACTGTGGCAGTTTACTAAGATGCCCTCTGGACTTCACGGTGCACCCGCCACATTCCAGAGGCTCATGGACAAGGTCTTGAGAGGTATGGAGTCATTCTCGGCAGCTTACCTTGATGATGTTGTCATTTACAGCAACACTTGGGAGGAACATCTCATCCATCTGGAGAAGGTCCTACAGAAGATCCGACAGGCTGGATTGACAATAAACCCCAAGAAATGTGCATTGGCAAAGCATGAGCTTCAATATCTGGGCCACATCCTGGGAAGTGGCATAATTAAGCCGGTGAAGGATAAAGTAGAAGCTGTCAGAGCCAGCGAGCGACCAACAACCAGGAGACAGGTTAAGTCTTTTTTGGGCTTAGTTGGATGGTACAGGAGGTTTATTAAGAACTTCTCTGCACGTGCTGCACCACTTTCAGATCTAACCAGGGCAACAAAGACAAAGATTGTCTGGGAAGAGGACCAGGAGAGAGCTTTCCAGGATTTGAAGGCAGCTTTGTGCCAAGAGCCAGTATTACAGAGTCCAAACTTCAATCTGCCATTTACAGTCCAGACAGATGCATCTCGCAGGGGCACTGGCGGAGTTCTACTCCAGGGAGAAGGAGAGGACAGGAAGCCTGTGGCTTATGTCAGTCGGAAATTGTTCCCACGGGAGACCAGATACTCAACAGTTGAACTGGAATGCCTTGCCTTGAAATGGACGATTGACTCTTTCAAATACTATCTGTTGGGAAGGGAGTTTACTCTTGAAACTGACCAGAGGGCTGGAGTCAATGAAAGACACTAACAGCCGCATCACAAGATGGTTCCTATCTCTACAGCCTTATAGGTTCTGCATTCAACATGTGCCAGGGAAGCAGAACACAGTGGCAGACTTCCTTTCCCGCCAGGAGAACCTGGAGCCTTCCGAAGGGGAGGGAAATGTGAGGAAGATGCAGGCATCCCCTCACTAATCAGGTGCTGTTTTGTCACTCGGACATGTACATATCCCTTTATTTCTTTGTTTCTGTTGATGTACCCGTATTTTCACGACCATAAGGCGCACCGCACCAAAAGGCGCAGTCTGTTATGTGCTCCTTTTCTGTATTTAACACATACACAAGGCGCACCTGACCATTGGGTGCGGGTTTTATGTACCGGTACAATCCACGCCCACACTCCCCCCTTTAACATTTTCAATGCACACAAGCATACAAGTATGCCTTTTTAAAAATAGAGCGGGAGCAAAACTGAGTTTGGTTGTGCTTTATTTAAGTATTGATTACGAAGTTTTTTTTTTTTTTTTTTTTTTACTGGTAATCGTCATTAGTCAAACCCATCAAAGTCCTCATCCTCTGTTTCGGAGTTGAACAGCTGCGCTAAATCTCCAGCAAACATGTGAGGTTCACTTTCTTCAATGTCAGTCACTTTCCGTGCCGTGCGGCTCCTCGGAAATGATGCCGGCTTTTGCGAAAGCGCGGACAACAGTACCAGCAGACACGTTAGCCCAAGCATTTACAATCCATTCGCATATTGTGGCGTAACTTGCCCGGCGCTGCCTTCCACTCTTAGTGAAACTGTGATCTCCATCGGTCATCCATCGCTCCCACGCCGATCGCAGCCTTACTTTGAACGGCCGGTTCACACCGATGTCCAGCGGTTGTAGTTCCTTCGTCAGGCCTCCCGGAATGACAGCAAGCTCAGAGTTCATTTGTTTCACTTGTTTTTTCACATCAGCTGTGAGATGGGCACGCATAGAGTCACAGATCAACAACGATGGTGATGTGTGAAAAAAACCACCTGGTCTCTTTACATACACCTCCCTCAGCCATTCTTTCATCATTTTCTCATCCATCCAGCCCTTTACATTTGCCTTAATGATGACTCCTGCTGGAAACTTCTCTTTAGGCAAAGTCTTTCTCTTGAAAATCACCATTGGCGGAAGTTTCTGTCCATTAGCATGGCAGCCAAGCACAATAGTAAAAGAAGACTTTTCGTGCCCCGTTGTGCGTATCGCTACTGTGCTGGTCCCCTTCTTCTCCACAGTGTGACCAACCGGGATGTCGAAGGTGAGCGGCACCTCGTCCATGTTAGTGATGTGGTTGGGCTGGATGCGTTTGTCGGCGATGTGTTTGCTACAGTAAGAGCGGAAAATGTCCAGCTTTTCATTATAATCCACTGGAAGTTGCTGCGCTACTGTAGTGCTTGTCTGGATGGAAAAATTGCACCGTTTCATGAAACGAAAGCACCAAGACGGACCTCCTTGGAAATGTTCAATTTTCATTTCCTCTGCTAGTGTTAATGCTTTTAGTCGAATGGTGACCGTCGAAACGCTTCTCCCACTTATTCTTTGATTGATGATCCACTGCTCCAGTCTTTCCTCCAACTCGGGCCACCTTGCCTTATGTCCGCGGAAACTCAGCTGCGTCTTCTTCACCTGTCGGAGCTCATTTTCCATTTTCCTCCACTTGCGAACCATCGATTAATATTAAATTCTCTCTCGGCTGCTCGATTTCCATGTTGCTTGGCGTAGTTGATGGCCTTCAGTTTAAATTGTGCTTCATAAGCGTGTCTTTTAGCCATGTTTAGGGTTGTTAGAAAAAGGTGTTCTGCATAACGCACACACCTGTTCTTTTATATGCGATCAACGCCCACACTTCACCCTTTAACGTTCTCATGGTGTTCTCTACTACGTCCGATAACAACAAAAACAACACGCACACAAAGGGCGCACTGCACGATAGGGCGCGCCGCACATTTTGAAGAAAATCTAAGACTTTTATGTGCGCCTTATGGTCGTGAAAATACGGTATTTGTTCACTAAAGATGGATCCTATTTAGTTGAACGATGCATCTCTCTCTCTCTCTCTCGCTCTCTCTCTCGCTCTCTCGCTCTCTCTCTCTCTCTCTCTCTCAGGTGATCTTGGAGATCAGCAGTGTCATGGAGGCGCGCCCATGAATGTTGCTGACAAGGGCCTGGTGTGCTTAATTAGTTGGTTGGCACAAACCAAATGGCCTGAGGAGAGGGGGGGGGGGGAGATTGGGGAAGAAGTAGTTAATCTTTATTTGTGTTGATTAGTATTTCTTGTTTTGATTAAGTAAAAGGATAAGGTGTGAGGTAATTTAGTCTTTTTCTAGTGGTGTTTAGAGTTAAGCTGTATTGTATGTTTTTAAGATTTGTACTTGTGACAACGCCCCTGTGTTTTGCATTAATGAATATGGTTCTCGCCTATATATACTGGTGGAGGAATGTGAATTGAAAACAAAAGGGGGAAAGGTGTCTGTGCATGTGAAACTGAAAAGAAATCTAAGTAAAAAGAAACCGAGCTCTGCCAATTTTGATGTCCCGTGGTTCTTCCTCCTCTTCTTCCTTTGGCTGTGGACCTGAGGGGACGTCGCCATTCTGCACTCCCTAAGGTTAAAACCTTACACTTGGTATCAGAAGTGGGATGTGATGCTGCTGACCTGGGTGTACACCATATAAATGCCAACATGGGACCAAAACACAATTCTAAGTCCAATAAGGCTGGCGATAGTGTTCCAGTGGAGGACCCAGAGGAGGATACGTCGGGAGGTCTGCCAGTAGCCACACAATCTGGGGAGGAGATGCCAGAATCTGTGAATATTAACTCTATCTTCAGTATGTTGCAGAGATGCCTTCAGTTCCAGAATGACCTGAGTTCCAGGTGGGATAAGGAAGCTGTCAAGCAGGAAAAAAGATGGCGACAGATACAGGTCCAAGTCAATAATCTGAGAGATGATCTGGACATGCAGCATGGGAGGGAATCTCAACCCCAGATGGATCCTCCTGAGCAGGAAGAAGAACCAGAGCTTCAGTTGCTTGCTAGAGGTGAGCCAGTAGTAAGGAGTTGGGCCCAGTCTGCAATCCCCAAGTTGGAGGATGGAGATGACATTGAGCTGTATTTGACTACTTTTGAACACTTGGCAACAGCTTATCAGTGGCCAGAGAGAGACTGGGCAGTGAGGCTGGTACCACATCTGACTGGAAAAGCACGTGCTGCATATGTGGCCATGGCAGTGGATGACACATGTGATTACAAGAGAGTCAAGGAGGCCATCCTAACAAAGTATGAAATTGGTGAAGAAGTGTACAGACAGAGGTTCAGAGAGCCAGACATTCAACCAGGTGAGACACCCCGAGAGTTTTATAACAGACTGAAAGACCTTTATCAGAAATGGATGCAACCAGACAAGCGGACAAAGGAACAAGTTGGGGAGGTCCTTATATTGGAGCAGTTCTTCCGTTCTCTATCTCCTGAACTGAAAGTGTGGGTAAAAGAACGCAATCCACAATCTGCCAAGGAAGCAGCTGATTTAGTGGAGAACTTTCTTGCTGCGAGACGGGGACCAAAGACCTTTCGCTATGACCCACAACATAAGCATGGTGTTGGCCAAGGTAAGTCTGTGGGGTCTGGTGTGGGTGGTGGTCCAGGTCAAGCGTCTGGATTAGCTAGACTTAGAGAGAAAAATGTATCTTCCAGTAAGTCCAGGTCCTCAGTTAACCCTGTTTGTTATTTTTGTGGCCAGGAAGGGCACATTAAGCCTGAATGTCCCCTAAGAAAAGCTAAAACTGCCTACTTTTGTACTGTGCCCCGACCAGGGCATAGAAATGTTCAGTGTGGAGGTAGACGGCAAATAATGGAGGTCAAGATTAATGGTAAACCAGCTCAAGCCCTTTTAGACACCGGTAGTGTGCAGACACTGGTCCATCCTGTGGTTTTAAGGGGTGAATGTCAGTTGGAAGGCCAAGGCCTTCATATTTCTTGTGTACATGGGGATCATAAAGTTTATCCCACTGCAGCAGTGTACATTGAGGTGACGGGACAAACTTACCTGTTAACAGTGGGTGTAGTGGAGAATCTAGCACACCAGGTTATTTTGGGTCAGGATATTCCAGTCCTGCAAAAGTTGGTTCAGTCTTGTAAACCAGTTAATGTCGTAACAAGGTCACAAAGGCAGACTCAGATGCTGGGAAATGGAGATAAAGCTGGAAATAATGTTAAATTGGATGGGATTGTGAGACAGCCACAAAACGCTCAAGCGCTAACACAAACTGAGCTGAATATCTGGTCAGAGTTGCCTTACTTTGAGTCTGAGATCCCTGCAGAGAACCTGGCTAAGGTGGAAAAAAAGCAAGTGCAGGAGGAGACTAGAGAAAATGGCTGGAACTGTAAAAGTTGGGACACAACAGCTGCCATATCCTGATGAATGTGACGTTAACATGTCAATTGATTTTCAGCAATTACAAGTGCAGGATGAGTCGCTGAAGGACGCCTTTTAAATATGCAGTGTCTGTTCAGGAGGAAAATGTTGACACTAACCAGGTAGGAGAGTGTTATACCCTTCGGGGGGGGATTGCTCTATCATAAATCTGCAGAGTCTGAAACAGAGAAGCTAGTAGTGCCTCAAGTTCTGAGGGATCAGGTTCTAGATCTGGGGCATAATATCCCGTGGGCAGGGCATTTGGGGTTTAGAAAGACCTATGACAGGATTGCGAGCCGCTTTTACTGGCCGGGTCTTTATACAACAGTTCAAAACTATTGCCAGTCATGTTCTGTGTGTCAGTTATCGGGGAGCAAAAATGTCCCAAAGTTCCCACTGCAGCCACTTCCCATCATTGATGTCCCTTTTAGTAGGATAGCAATGGATATTGTAGGTCCCCTAGAAAGAACACAAGCAAGGTAATCGGTTTATTCTAGTGGTGTGTGACTACAGTACTCGTTACCCTGAAGCTTTTCCTCTTAGAGATGTCACAGCTAAGCAGATAGCTTATGCACTTCTTCAACTCTTCTCTAGAGTAGGAATTCCCTCGGAAATATTAACTGACCAGGGAACTAATTTTTTGTCAAATACACTTAAGCAGGTTTACAAATTGCTAGGGATAAAGAGCATAAGGACCACACCCTACCACCCCCAGACTGATGGTCTGGTGGAAAGGTATAACAGAACATTGAAGAGCATGTTGAAGAAAGTTGTTGCAATCAGTGGAAAAGATTGGGACAGGTGGCTGCCTTATCTTTTTGCGTATCGAGAGGTGCCTCAAGCATCAACTGGATTTTCGCCATTTGAACTTTTGTATGGCAGGCAAGTGAGGGGTCCTCTTGATGTACTTCAAGAGTCCTGGATGGGCAGTGGAGGAAGAACGGCAACGAATGTTTTCACTTATGTCCTAGAAATGAGAGAGAGAGAATGGAGAAAGCAACAAAGCTGGTGAGGAACCAGATGGAAAAAGTTCAGCGTGGTCAGCGAACATGGTATGACAAGGGAGCTCGACAAAGATCCTTTGAGCCAGGCCAACAGGTGCTTCTCCTCTTACCAACAACTGAGAATAAACTGTTAGCCCAATGGCAAGGTCCATACAGCGTTGTTAGGAAGCTGAGTCCAGTCACGTATGAGATTGAGATACCTGAGAGACGGAATCCAAGACAGACATTTCACATCAATCTGCTGAAAGAGTGGAAAACCTGGGAACCCCCAGTCAGCAGTTGTTTGTTCAAGCTGTGGAAGAGGAGGAGGAGGTGGATGGTGAGTTCACACCTACCAGCGGTTCCTCATCTGCACTTGATCTGTCTCATCTCTCTCTTAGCCAGCAGCAGGAGCTGGAGTCCATTGTTCCACCTGACCTTTTCCAGGAAAAGCTGGGGACAACCAGTTTAGTGGAACATGACATACACTTAAAGGACCGCATTCCGATTAGGCAGAGAATGAATTGGATCCCTGAAAGACTGGTCCCGGTGCTGAAGGAAGAGGGATGAGGTCATGCTGGAGCTGGGTGTCATAGAGCCCTCCACCAGCGAATGGAGCAACCCAGTGGTGCTGGTAATCAAGAAGGATGGGAGCATCCGTTTCTGTATTGACTTCCAAAAGGTAAATGCACAGTCCGTGTTTGACTCTTATCCGCTGCCAAGGCTGGATGATCTCATTGAGCGAGTGGGTCAAGCAAAGTTTATCAGTACACTGGATCTTTGTAAAGGATACTGGCAAGTTCCTTTAACTGAGGCAGCAAAGCCTGTTACTGCTTTCAGGACTCCCCAGGGACTGTGGCAGTTTACTAAGATGCCCTCTGGACTTCACGGTGCACCCGCCACATTCCAGAGGCTCATGGACAAGGTCTTGAGAGGTATGGAGTCATTCTCGGCAGCTTACCTTGATGATGTTGTCATTTACAGCAACACTTGGGAGGAACATCTCATCCATCTGGAGAAGGTCCTACAGAAGATCCGACAGGCTGGATTGACAATAAACCCCAAGAAATGTGCATTGGCAAAGCATGAGCTTCAATATCTGGGCCACATCCTGGGAAGTGGCATAATTAAGCCGGTGAAGGATAAAGTAGAAGCTGTCAGAGCCAGCGAGCGACCAACAACCAGGAGACAGGTTAAGTCTTTTTTGGGCTTAGTTGGATGGTACAGGAGGTTTATTAAGAACTTCTCTGCACGTGCTGCACCACTTTCAGATCTAACCAGGGCAACAAAGACAAAGATTGTCTGGGAAGAGGACCAGGAGAGAGCTTTCCAGGATTTGAAGGCAGCTTTGTGCCAAGAGCCAGTATTACAGAGTCCAAACTTCAATCTGCCATTTACAGTCCAGACAGATGCATCTCGCAGGGGCACTGGCGGAGTTCTACTCCAGGGAGAAGGAGAGGACAGGAAGCCTGTGGCTTATGTCAGTCGGAAATTGTTCCCACGGGAGACCAGATACTCAACAGTTGAACTGGAATGCCTTGCCTTGAAATGGACGATTGACTCTTTCAAATACTATCTGTTGGGAAGGGAGTTTACTCTTGAAACTGACCAGAGGGCTGGAGTCAATGAAAGACACTAACAGCCGCATCACAAGATGGTTCCTATCTCTACAGCCTTATAGGTTCTGCATTCAACATGTGCCAGGGAAGCAGAACACAGTGGCAGACTTCCTTTCCCGCCAGGAGAACCTGGAGCCTTCCGAAGGGGAGGGAAATGTGAGGAAGATGCAGGCATCCCCTCACTAATCAGGTGCTGTTTTGTCACTCGGACATGTACATATCCCTTTATTTCTTTGTTTCTGTTGATGTACCCGTATTTTCACGACCATAAGGCGCACCGCACCAAAAGGCGCAGTCTGTTATGTGCTCCTTTTCTGTATTTAACACATACACAAGGCGCACCTGACCATTGGGTGCGGGTTTTATGTACCGGTACAATCCACGCCCACACTCCCCCCTTTAACATTTTCAATGCACACAAGCATACAAGTATGCCTTTTTAAAAATAGAGCGGGAGCAAAACTGAGTTTGGTTGTGCTTTATTTAAGTATTGATTACGAAGTTTTTTTTTTTTTTTTTTTTTTACTGGTAATCGTCATTAGTCAAACCCATCAAAGTCCTCATCCTCTGTTTCGGAGTTGAACAGCTGCGCTAAATCTCCAGCAAACATGTGAGGTTCACTTTCTTCAATGTCAGTCACTTTCCGTGCCGTGCGGCTCCTCGGAAATGATGCCGGCTTTTGCGAAAGCGCGGACAACAGTACCAGCAGACACGTTAGCCCAAGCATTTACAATCCATTCGCATATTGTGGCGTAACTTGCCCGGCGCTGCCTTCCACTCTTAGTGAAACTGTGATCTCCATCGGTCATCCATCGCTCCCACGCCGATCGCAGCCTTACTTTGAACGGCCGGTTCACACCGATGTCCAGCGGTTGTAGTTCCTTCGTCAGGCCTCCCGGAATGACAGCAAGCTCAGAGTTCATTTGTTTCACTTGTTTTTTCACATCAGCTGTGAGATGGGCACGCATAGAGTCACAGATCAACAACGATGGTGATGTGTGAAAAAAACCACCTGGTCTCTTTACATACACCTCCCTCAGCCATTCTTTCATCATTTTCTCATCCATCCAGCCCTTTACATTTGCCTTAATGATGACTCCTGCTGGAAACTTCTCTTTAGGCAAAGTCTTTCTCTTGAAAATCACCATTGGCGGAAGTTTCTGTCCATTAGCATGGCAGCCAAGCACAATAGTAAAAGAAGACTTTTCGTGCCCCGTTGTGCGTATCGCTACTGTGCTGGTCCCCTTCTTCTCCACAGTGTGACCAACCGGGATGTCGAAGGTGAGCGGCACCTCGTCCATGTTAGTGATGTGGTTGGGCTGGATGCGTTTGTCGGCGATGTGTTTGCTACAGTAAGAGCGGAAAATGTCCAGCTTTTCATTATAATCCACTGGAAGTTGCTGCGCTACTGTAGTGCTTGTCTGGATGGAAAAATTGCACCGTTTCATGAAACGAAAGCACCAAGACGGACCTCCTTGGAAATGTTCAATTTTCATTTCCTCTGCTAGTGTTAATGCTTTTAGTCGAATGGTGACCGTCGAAACGCTTCTCCCACTTATTCTTTGATTGATGATCCACTGCTCCAGTCTTTCCTCCAACTCGGGCCACCTTGCCTTATGTCCGCGGAAACTCAGCTGCGTCTTCTTCACCTGTCGGAGCTCATTTTCCATTTTCCTCCACTTGCGAACCATCGATTAATATTAAATTCTCTCTCGGCTGCTCGATTTCCATGTTGCTTGGCGTAGTTGATGGCCTTCAGTTTAAATTGTGCTTCATAAGCGTGTCTTTTAGCCATGTTTAGGGTTGTTAGAAAAAGGTGTTCTGCATAACGCACACACCTGTTCTTTTATATGCGATCAACGCCCACACTTCACCCTTTAACGTTCTCATGGTGTTCTCTACTACGTCCGATAACAACAAAAACAACACGCACACAAAGGGCGCACTGCACGATAGGGCGCGCCGCACATTTTGAAGAAAATCTAAGACTTTTATGTGCGCCTTATGGTCGTGAAAATACGGTATTTGTTCACTAAAGATGGATCCTATTTAGTTGAACGATGCATCTCTCTCTCTCTCTCTCTCGCTCTCTCGCTCTCTCTCTCTCTCTCTCTCTCAGGTGATCTTGGAGATCAGCAGTGTCATGGAGGCGCGCCCATGAATGTTGCTGACAAGGGCCTGGTGTGCTTAATTAGTTGGTTGGCACAAACCAAATGGCCTGAGGAGAGGGGGGGGGGGAGATTGGGGAAGAAGTAGTTAATCTTTATTTGTGTTGATTAGTATTTCTTGTTTTGATTAAGTAAAAGGATAAGGTGTGAGGTAATTTAGTCTTTTTCTAGTGGTGTTTAGAGTTAAGCTGTATTGTATGTTTTTAAGATTTGTACTTGTGACAACGCCCCTGTGTTTTGCATTAATGAATATGGTTCTCGCCTATATATACTGGTGGAGGAATGTGAATTGAAAACAAAAGGGGGAAAGGTGTCTGTGCATGTGAAACTGAAAAGAAATCTAAGTAAAAAGAAACCGAGCTCTGCCAATTTTGATGTCCCGTGGTTCTTCCTCCTCTTCTTCCTTTGGCTGTGCACCTGAGGGGACGTCGCCATTCTGCACTCCCTAAGGTTAAAACCTTACACTTGGTATCAGAAGTGGGATGTGATGCTGCTGACCTGGGTGTACACCATATAAATGCCAACATGGGACCAAAACACAATTCTAAGTCCAATAAGGCTGGCGATAGTGTTCCAGTGGAGGACCCAGAGGAGGATACGTCGGGAGGTCTGCCAGTAGCCACACAATCTGGGGAGGAGATGCCAGAATCTGTGAATATTAACTCTATCTTCAGTATGTTGCAGAGATGCCTTCAGTTCCAGAATGACCTGAGTTCCAGGTGGGATAAGGAAGCTGTCAAGCAGGAAAAAAGATGGCGACAGATACAGGTCCAAGTCAATAATCTGAGAGATGATCTGGACATGCAGCATGGGAGGGAATCTCAACCCCAGATGGATCCTCCTGAGCAGGAAGAAGAACCAGAGCTTCAGTTGCTTGCTAGAGGTGAGCCAGTAGTAAGGAGTTGGGCCCAGTCTGCAATCCCCAAGTTGGAGGATGGAGATGACATTGAGCTGTATTTGACTACTTTTGAACACTTGGCAACAGCTTATCAGTGGCCAGAGAGAGACTGGGCAGTGAGGCTGGTACCACATCTGACTGGAAAAGCACGTGCTGCATATGTGGCCATGGCAGTGGATGACACATGTGATTACAAGAGAGTCAAGGAGGCCATCCTAACAAAGTATGAAATTGGTGAAGAAGTGTACAGACAGAGGTTCAGAGAGCCAGACATTCAACCAGGTGAGACACCCCGAGAGTTTTATAACAGACTGAAAGACCTTTATCAGAAATGGATGCAACCAGACAAGCGGACAAAGGAACAAGTTGGGGAGGTCCTTATATTGGAGCAGTTCTTCCGTTCTCTATCTCCTGAACTGAAAGTGTGGGTAAAAGAACGCAATCCACAATCTGCCAAGGAAGCAGCTGATTTAGTGGAGAACTTTCTTGCTGCGAGACGGGGACCAAAGACCTTTCGCTATGACCCACAACATAAGCATGGTGTTGGCCAAGGTAAGTCTGTGGGGTCTGGTGTGGGTGGTGGTCCAGGTCAAGCGTCTGGATTAGCTAGACTTAGAGAGAAAAATGTATCTTCCAGTAAGTCCAGGTCCTCAGTTAACCCTGTTTGTTATTTTTGTGGCCAGGAAGGGCACATTAAGCCTGAATGTCCCCTAAGAAAAGCTAAAACTGCCTACTTTTGTACTGTGCCCCGACCAGGGCATAGAAATGTTCAGTGTGGAGGTAGACGGCAAATAATGGAGGTCAAGATTAATGGTAAACCAGCTCAAGCCCTTTTAGACACCGGTAGTGTGCAGACACTGGTCCATCCTGTGGTTTTAAGGGGTGAATGTCAGTTGGAAGGCCAAGGCCTTCATATTTCTTGTGTACATGGGGATCATAAAGTTTATCCCACTGCAGCAGTGTACATTGAGGTGACGGGACAAACTTACCTGTTAACAGTGGGTGTAGTGGAGAATCTAGCACACCAGGTTATTTTGGGTCAGGATATTCCAGTCCTGCAAAAGTTGGTTCAGTCTTGTAAACCAGTTAATGTCGTAACAAGGTCACAAAGGCAGACTCAGATGCTGGGAAATGGAGATAAAGCTGGAAATAATGTTAAATTGGATGGGATTGTGAGACAGCCACAAAACGCTCAAGCGCTAACACAAACTGAGCTGAATATCTGGTCAGAGTTGCCTTACTTTGAGTCTGAGATCCCTGCAGAGAACCTGGCTAAGGTGGAAAAAAAGCAAGTGCAGGAGGAGACTAGAGAAAATGGCTGGAACTGTAAAAGTTGGGACACAACAGCTGCCATATCCTGATGAATGTGACGTTAACATGTCAATTGATTTTCAGCAATTACAAGTGCAGGATGAGTCGCTGAAGGACGCCTTTTAAATATGCAGTGTCTGTTCAGGAGGAAAATGTTGACACTAACCAGGTAGGAGAGTGTTATACCCTTCGGGGGGGGATTGCTCTATCATAAATCTGCAGAGTCTGAAACAGAGAAGCTAGTAGTGCCTCAAGTTCTGAGGGATCAGGTTCTAGATCTGGGGCATAATATCCCGTGGGCAGGGCATTTGGGGTTTAGAAAGACCTATGACAGGATTGCGAGCCGCTTTTACTGGCCGGGTCTTTATACAACAGTTCAAAACTATTGCCAGTCATGTTCTGTGTGTCAGTTATCGGGGAGCAAAAATGTCCCAAAGTTCCCACTGCAGCCACTTCCCATCATTGATGTCCCTTTTAGTAGGATAGCAATGGATATTGTAGGTCCCCTAGAAAGAACACAAGCAAGGTAATCGGTTTATTCTAGTGGTGTGTGACTACAGTACTCGTTACCCTGAAGCTTTTCCTCTTAGAGATGTCACAGCTAAGCAGATAGCTTATGCACTTCTTCAACTCTTCTCTAGAGTAGGAATTCCCTCGGAAATATTAACTGACCAGGGAACTAATTTTTTGTCAAATACACTTAAGCAGGTTTACAAATTGCTAGGGATAAAGAGCATAAGGACCACACCCTACCACCCCCAGACTGATGGTCTGGTGGAAAGGTATAACAGAACATTGAAGAGCATGTTGAAGAAAGTTGTTGCAATCAGTGGAAAAGATTGGGACAGGTGGCTGCCTTATCTTTTTGCGTATCGAGAGGTGCCTCAAGCATCAACTGGATTTTCGCCATTTGAACTTTTGTATGGCAGGCAAGTGAGGGGTCCTCTTGATGTACTTCAAGAGTCCTGGATGGGCAGTGGAGGAAGAACGGCAACGAATGTTTTCACTTATGTCCTAGAAATGAGAGAGAGAGAATGGAGAAAGCAACAAAGCTGGTGAGGAACCAGATGGAAAAAGTTCAGCGTGGTCAGCGAACATGGTATGACAAGGGAGCTCGACAAAGATCCTTTGAGCCAGGCCAACAGGTGCTTCTCCTCTTACCAACAACTGAGAATAAACTGTTAGCCCAATGGCAAGGTCCATACAGCGTTGTTAGGAAGCTGAGTCCAGTCACGTATGAGATTGAGATACCTGAGAGACGGAATCCAAGACAGACATTTCACATCAATCTGCTGAAAGAGTGGAAAACCTGGGAACCCCCAGTCAGCAGTTGTTTGTTCAAGCTGTGGAAGAGGAGGAGGAGGTGGATGGTGAGTTCACACCTACCAGCGGTTCCTCATCTGCACTTGATCTGTCTCATCTCTCTCTTAGCCAGCAGCAGGAGCTGGAGTCCATTGTTCCACCTGACCTTTTCCAGGAAAAGCTGGGGACAACCAGTTTAGTGGAACATGACATACACTTAAAGGACCGCATTCCGATTAGGCAGAGAATGAATTGGATCCCTGAAAGACTGGTCCCGGTGCTGAAGGAAGAGGGATGAGGTCATGCTGGAGCTGGGTGTCATAGAGCCCTCCACCAGCGAATGGAGCAACCCAGTGGTGCTGGTAATCAAGAAGGATGGGAGCATCCGTTTCTGTATTGACTTCCAAAAGGTAAATGCACAGTCCGTGTTTGACTCTTATCCGCTGCCAAGGCTGGATGATCTCATTGAGCGAGTGGGTCAAGCAAAGTTTATCAGTACACTGGATCTTTGTAAAGGATACTGGCAAGTTCCTTTAACTGAGGCAGCAAAGCCTGTTACTGCTTTCAGGACTCCCCAGGGACTGTGGCAGTTTACTAAGATGCCCTCTGGACTTCACGGTGCACCCGCCACATTCCAGAGGCTCATGGACAAGGTCTTGAGAGGTATGGAGTCATTCTCGGCAGCTTACCTTGATGATGTTGTCATTTACAGCAACACTTGGGAGGAACATCTCATCCATCTGGAGAAGGTCCTACAGAAGATCCGACAGGCTGGATTGACAATAAACCCCAAGAAATGTGCATTGGCAAAGCATGAGCTTCAATATCTGGGCCACATCCTGGGAAGTGGCATAATTAAGCCGGTGAAGGATAAAGTAGAAGCTGTCAGAGCCAGCGAGCGACCAACAACCAGGAGACAGGTTAAGTCTTTTTTGGGCTTAGTTGGATGGTACAGGAGGTTTATTAAGAACTTCTCTGCACGTGCTGCACCACTTTCAGATCTAACCAGGGCAACAAAGACAAAGATTGTCTGGGAAGAGGACCAGGAGAGAGCTTTCCAGGATTTGAAGGCAGCTTTGTGCCAAGAGCCAGTATTACAGAGTCCAAACTTCAATCTGCCATTTACAGTCCAGACAGATGCATCTCGCAGGGGCACTGGCGGAGTTCTACTCCAGGGAGAAGGAGAGGACAGGAAGCCTGTGGCTTATGTCAGTCGGAAATTGTTCCCACGGGAGACCAGATACTCAACAGTTGAACTGGAATGCCTTGCCTTGAAATGGACGATTGACTCTTTCAAATACTATCTGTTGGGAAGGGAGTTTACTCTTGAAACTGACCAGAGGGCTGGAGTCAATGAAAGACACTAACAGCCGCATCACAAGATGGTTCCTATCTCTACAGCCTTATAGGTTCTGCATTCAACATGTGCCAGGGAAGCAGAACACAGTGGCAGACTTCCTTTCCCGCCAGGAGAACCTGGAGCCTTCCGAAGGGGAGGGAAATGTGAGGAAGATGCAGGCATCCCCTCACTAATCAGGTGCTGTTTTGTCACTCGGACATGTACATATCCCTTTATTTCTTTGTTTCTGTTGATGTACCCGTATTTTCACGACCATAAGGCGCACCGCACCAAAAGGCGCAGTCTGTTATGTGCTCCTTTTCTGTATTTAACACATACACAAGGCGCACCTGACCATTGGGTGCGGGTTTTATGTACCGGTACAATCCACGCCCACACTCCCCCCTTTAACATTTTCAATGCACACAAGCATACAAGTATGCCTTTTTAAAAATAGAGCGGGAGCAAAACTGAGTTTGGTTGTGCTTTATTTAAGTATTGATTACGAAGTTTTTTTTTTTTTTTTTTTTTTTACTGGTAATCGTCATTAGTCAAACCCATCAAAGTCCTCATCCTCTGTTTCGGAGTTGAACAGCTGCGCTAAATCTCCAGCAAACATGTGAGGTTCACTTTCTTCAATGTCAGTCACTTTCCGTGCCGTGCGGCTCCTCGGAAATGATGCCGGCTTTTGCGAAAGCGCGGACAACAGTACCAGCAGACACGTTAGCCCAAGCATTTACAATCCATTCGCATATTGTGGCGTAACTTGCCCGGCGCTGCCTTCCACTCTTAGTGAAACTGTGATCTCCATCGGTCATCCATCGCTCCCACGCCGATCGCAGCCTTACTTTGAACGGCCGGTTCACACCGATGTCCAGCGGTTGTAGTTCCTTCGTCAGGCCTCCCGGAATGACAGCAAGCTCAGAGTTCATTTGTTTCACTTGTTTTTTCACATCAGCTGTGAGATGGGCACGCATAGAGTCACAGATCAACAACGATGGTGATGTGTGAAAAAAACCACCTGGTCTCTTTACATACACCTCCCTCAGCCATTCTTTCATCATTTTCTCATCCATCCAGCCCTTTACATTTGCCTTAATGATGACTCCTGCTGGAAACTTCTCTTTAGGCAAAGTCTTTCTCTTGAAAATCACCATTGGCGGAAGTTTCTGTCCATTAGCATGGCAGCCAAGCACAATAGTAAAAGAAGACTTTTCGTGCCCCGTTGTGCGTATCGCTACTGTGCTGGTCCCCTTCTTCTCCACAGTGTGACCAACCGGGATGTCGAAGGTGAGCGGCACCTCGTCCATGTTAGTGATGTGGTTGGGCTGGATGCGTTTGTCGGCGATGTGTTTGCTACAGTAAGAGCGGAAAATGTCCAGCTTTTCATTATAATCCACTGGAAGTTGCTGCGCTACTGTAGTGCTTGTCTGGATGGAAAAATTGCACCGTTTCATGAAACGAAAGCACCAAGACGGACCTCCTTGGAAATGTTCAATTTTCATTTCCTCTGCTAGTGTTAATGCTTTTAGTCGAATGGTGACCGTCGAAACGCTTCTCCCACTTATTCTTTGATTGATGATCCACTGCTCCAGTCTTTCCTCCAACTCGGGCCACCTTGCCTTATGTCCGCGGAAACTCAGCTGCGTCTTCTTCACCTGTCGGAGCTCATTTTCCATTTTCCTCCACTTGCGAACCATCGATTAATATTAAATTCTCTCTCGGCTGCTCGATTTCCATGTTGCTTGGCGTAGTTGATGGCCTTCAGTTTAAATTGTGCTTCATAAGCGTGTCTTTTAGCCATGTTTAGGGTTGTTAGAAAAAGGTGTTCTGCATAACGCACATACCTGTTCTTTTATATGCGATCAACGCCCACACTTCACCCTTTAACGTTCTCATGGTGTTCTCTACTACGTCCGATAACAACAAAAACAACACGCACACAAAGGGCGCACTGCACGATAGGGCGCGCCGCACATTTTGAAGAAAATCTAAGACTTTTATGTGCGCCTTATGGTCGTGAAAATACGGTATTTGTTCACTAAAGATGGATCCTATTTAGTTGAACGATGCATCTCTCTCTCTCTCTCTCGCTCTCTCTCTCGCTCTCTCGCTCTCTCTCTCTCTCTCTCTCTCAGGTGATCTTGGAGATCAGCAGTGTCATGGAGGCGCGCCCATGAATGTTGCTGACAAGGGCCTGGTGTGCTTAATTAGTTGGTTGGCACAAACCAAATGGCCTGAGGAGAGGGGGGGGGGGAGATTGGGGAAGAAGTAGTTAATCTTTATTTGTGTTGATTAGTATTTCTTGTTTTGATTAAGTAAAAGGATAAGGTGTGAGGTAATTTAGTCTTTTTCTAGTGGTGTTTAGAGTTAAGCTGTATTGTATGTTTTTAAGATTTGTACTTGTGACAACGCCCCTGTGTTTTGCATTAATGAATATGGTTCTCGCCTATATATACTGGTGGAGGAATGTGAATTGAAAACAAAAGGGGGAAAGGTGTCTGTGCATGTGAAACTGAAAAGAAATCTAAGTAAAAAGAAACCGAGCTCTGCCAATTTTGATGTCCCGTGGTTCTTCCTCCTCTTCTTCCTTTGGCTGTGCACCTGAGGGGACGTCGCCATTCTGCACTCCCTAAGGTTAAAACCTTACATCGTTTTAAAGTTGAAAAGCATCTCTCAGCCTCAGCAGTGGTCATCGGTGTGGTGATGACGATCCTTAAGAGAGTAACTGTTTCTGAGAATACCTCCCCAAGGTTATTTTCCATAAAGAGCTGAAAGAGGTCCACAGCACCACGACAGGCTTTGAACTCATCCTTGCTGTAAATAAGACTAAGCTCTGTCTTAAGCTTGTTTCCATTGAGCATTGGGTAGGCGTTCACAGTGCTGGTCAGTGCATCTTCAGGAAAGGTCTTGTAATGTGCAAACTGGTCACTTTGCAGTAGGGTGGCACTGACAAGGTGGTTTGTGAAGGAGAACCTTTCCCTTGTGTGTCCCAATATTGTATCACAGACCTACAAAAAGAGAAAAGCATTGAAAAATATTAATTCCAAATCTAAAAGAAAAAAGATGTCATTTTCAAAATCCTTTTATATTGTATTAGTTATTCTTTAGATAAACTTTTTAATAAAAATACAACCTATTATGGTGGGGGTTAAAGAACCAAAGAAAAAACATGGCAGTAGTATAGTTTTCTAGTGATTATCAAAAAAATTAAACAGTTTTAGAACAGTTTAGATCTCATTTGCAGCTATTTTTTTGTGCTGAGATACCATATTACACATTTACTGGTGTAGATGGGAAAGTTGTGGTTAGGGTGTCTGATGACTCTTGTGAATCCAGGTGTGTGATATGAGCTGGGTCTTCCAGCACAAAAAACTGGTGTATGGACATTGGACATGCACAATAAGCAAAAAATCTAATTTTGACATATCCTTGACTGCCAAAGTATTTTTTCCATTGGTGCATTTATTGTAATATAGTATTAGTTAATTGCCATGTTTTTTTATGTTCATCCATCCATCCATCCATCCATCTTCTGCCGCTTATCCGGGGTCGGGTCGCGGGGGCAGCAGCCTAAGCAGGGAAGCCCAGACTTCCCTCTCCCCAGCCACATTTGCCAACTCTGCGGGGGGGGATCCCGAGGCGTTCCCAGGCCAGCCGAGAGATGTAATCCCTCCAGCGTGTCCTGGGTCTTCCCCGGGGTCTCCTCCCCGAGGGACGTGCCTGGAACACCTCACCAGGGAGGTCCAGGAGGCATCCTGACCAGATGCCCGAGTGTTTTTTTATGTTGCTTATTTAATAATTAATTAATGTTGCTTAAATAATGTGGTCAGCCTAACATGAACACATACAAAGAGCTTTTAATTCACCATGTGGTGCAGAATTAATGCATCAGTCCATTTTCTTTATGTTATGTGAATTTTTTCATACACTTCCATAAACACAGATAAACTAAATCATCCTCTTTCACTTTACAGTGAATCTGTGCTTAAAACACTGTATCTCACCTCCTCAGCAATCCTTTGATGTTCCTGTGGACTGGTTGTTCGTCGTCTCTTTGCGGCCTGGGAGCTGCTGCTTTCACCATGGCTTTGCTCAACCATCATACGGACAGAGTCTCTGCACATGACAAGAAATTATAATAACAGATAGTTAGGAACAATCAGTGATTGCTAACAATATTTGTGAAGTAGATAAATGTAGCCATTACCTGATCTTTTTAATGTCCTGCTGGAATTGCTGGATGCACCCATTAATATGGACAGTCTATAGTTCTTTTCTGAAGCTTGGCATACAGGAGATCCACATGAGGCATGATGTTATGAAAAAGCAAAAGAAAAAACTTAAAATCTTGATTCTCCAGCAGCATCCCATAGGCTCCTGCCTCTCGAACAGTGTTGGGGTCAAAGTCATTGGAGTCTCTCATACTCTCAAAACAGTGAATGAGATCTTCTCTGTGCTCAAACACAGTATTGATGGCACGACTGTGAAAGTTCCACCTAACAGAGCTGGATGTGGGCAGTCTATGGGCCACAATTTTATCAAGAACACCTGTGCGCTTTGGTGATTTTGAAAAGAAGCTGGCAAACCCAGAAAGGTCAGGAAAAAAAATCCTTATTTTGGAAATGTGAGAGGTGGCCTGTTTCATTATCAGGTTGAGCTGATGTGCATAGCAGTGGATGTAGTGGGCATTTGGGTAGATATCTTGTATCTTTCTCTGAACACCTGAGGTTGCACCCCTCATCACACTGGCTCCATCACACGCCTGACAGATGAGCTTGCCTTTCTGGTCTTCTGGAAGAATGGCAGCAAGACGCTCTTTGAGTGCAGAAGAAATAGACTCAGCTGTAGCTGACTGCAGAGGGATAAACTCAAAAAATCTTTCCTGCAGGTTGTTTTTGCCATCAATATAGCGCAGCACAAGCACAAGTTGGGCATGTGTGGCAATGTCCATAGTTTCATCTGCTCTGAGCTTCTTGAATTATATGTTCCCTGACAGTAGTCAACATACAGTCCAGAAGTTCATTTAGCACAGTTTTTGAAGTCCCTTTGAAAACAGTTGCGTTATCGAGATGTTCATTCAACACCCCATCAAGAGAGGCAACGAAATCTACTAATCCACGAAAAATTCTGGGATTTTCAGAGCTCTCACTCTCATCATGGCCTCTCAAAGCTAATTCAAAAGCTCCGCAAAATTTTACACAGTCTATTATTCGTGACAGAATGTGTCGATTCTTCCTCACCTCTTCATTGTGCCTTCTAATGCCAATCCGGTAGCCTTCATCTAGCTGCTCAGTGATGCTAAGGCCTCCAAAAAAATGTAGCTTCAAGCTGTTGTCAAGATGGATACGGCTGCTCTCGTGCCTCTTGCATTTTTCTGATAAATGTTTCAGATCACGCACGCCCGTTGTTGTCCACAATTTATCCGTGCCGGTCGTTTGAAACAGTAAACAGGGGAAGCAGTAGAACGAGTTACTCACGGAGCATCCACTTAGCCAGCTACGTTTCTCATAGCTACCCCGCGAGAAACCGCGAGTGTAAGCTCGTCCTCTATCACTTGTCTGCTGCTGAATCTGTAAATCGGGCTGGTCCGGCCCAAGCTCCTTTACTCTTTTCTTTTCTTCAAGGCTGCGCCTCGCAAAAGGGTATCTCTGTAAAGAAACAACCGTGTTGTCCGCCGTAGTTTCACTAGAAGACGCCATTCCGTAGTTGTCTGTCATTCACAGTGTAAGGCCAAGTGCTCATGTATAAATCTACTGATGTGTTTACATGACTGACAACGTCCATTGTCCAATTACATGTGACGAAAAAATACAGTTACGAATATTTATTGGCTACCAATCAAAGTGGGTGTCTCTAGGGCGCAACTCTTGCGCCCCGAAGGGGATCCCTGAGGTGGCCAATGGGAGAGAGACCTGCAGTCACATGCTGGGCAAAAGTTGAAGGACATCTATATATCTAGATTAGACCGGCGCCCCTTCATTTGAAAGGACGTATTTGAAAGAAAATCCTCTTCAAAATTAATAGTGTACGTTTCTAAAAGGCTTTTATGAGGTAGTACAAAATGCATTTTGTTTGAATATGTGTAATAAATAATTATATGATAAAAATGATCATTTTGAGATATATTTCTGGGGAGGTCGGCGCCACTGACAAAGACTATTACGAAGAAAAAACAGGACAAGGCATTTACCTTATGTAAAATTAACAGACAGAACCATAAAAACAACTTACAAATGTAAACATTTTACAGCATCACAAAAATTAGCAACAGTCTGATTAGGATTATTGATATATTTCATGGAGGACAGGAGTTTTCTAAATTAATTTTTAAAGCAGTTTATATTTGGCGTCTGTTTTTCTGGAAACGAAGGCTTGCTGTCAAAAAAGACAAAAGAAAAAAAAACCAAAAAACATTAAATGATACTTTTATAGCCAGTTGACCATAAATGTCGGCAGATAGGGTGCTAATCTGCCAGGGAATGTTAATGTTTATTAAAACTGCTGTGATAAACCGAGGCTTCAGGCTTTTATTGTGGTGTGAACCGGAAGTGAGTCTCACGTGCCAGGATATTTGTTGTTAACAGCTGAAGAGGAAGTAACCTGTCTTTAAGGTGGCAGGTTTGGTCCAGACAAACTGCGACATTAAATAAATTCCTCTCTGGTTCCTGCTGCTGATGAAGAAGAGAGGCCAGACGTGCTTGGTGGCCTCCGGCATGGCCTCGCTGCTCCTGCTGATGGTGGTGCTGTACGGCTCCATCAGCTGCCAGCATCCCGGCAGCTCCGGCCTCCGGCGGGACTACCAGCTGCACGGCAGACCCCTCTACAAGCTGGACCTGAGCTGGCCCAGGAACCCGGAGCTCTTCACCGGAGACGTGTTCGGCGTGGCTGCAGACCAGTTTGCAGGGGTGGTGTATGTAGCACAGAGAGGTAGAGACATGCTTTTATTTGACTGTCACCTGCATGCAGGGCCGCTGCCAGGACATTCTGGGCCCTATTGAAGACAATAGACCCCACCACTTGAATTTTAGATTCTAGTTTTTGCTTCAAGCTGATAAAAAAAAAAAAAAAGCTTTTCATGGGAATAATAAAGATCTAGGGCTGTGTTTAACCCTTTTTTTTGGATTTGATTTTCTCCCCCTGAGTATCCAGGTGGACACCTTGACACAGAACTTAGGTACCAGTAGACCTCAGTAACGTGTCCATCAGGATCAGTTTTGACTTGATGCTCCCATGACTCTGGAACCGGGTCAGTCTGGACTCACCAGACCACATGACCGTCTCCAGAGTCCAGTCTTCATGCTGCCCTGCTCATGGAAGCCATTTCTCTGATTAACCTCTCTGATCTGTGGTGTGTAAAGGTTAGTTTCAGTGCAGGTTTATAACACATTTACAACCCCGGTTCTGCTGTGTCATAAAAACAAACAAGACAATAAAACCAGAATAAAAAGCTGAGATGAGCGTTCGTCTCTACTGCCGGCGTTGAGGAGTTAAAGCTTAAAGCCAGACAGTGTCTGAGGAGCTCAAACAGGCAGAGACGGGTCCAAATTCACCGAACAGGTTCCTGGATCAAGATCCTGGAAGCAGTTTAAAAAGTCTGATGCTCCACATGAGCCAGAGCGGTCAGCTGGGTAAAGTCTGCGGTGAGGTGTGGAAGAACCAGGACGGCTCACCTGTCCTCTCACTCCCGTCTGGACTCCGCTCATTTCCCCACCAGCTGGAAGATGATGGTTCCCACCATCCTCCCAGTTTTAACAGCGATCTGATCAGTTCTGGACGCAGTTTTAGTAGTTTCTGCTCTTGATGCAGATGAACTCCTGTTTTCCGCGACCACATGCTGCTTTCGGCGGCGAGAAGCGGCTCATTGCAGCCGTTGGGTTCCACCGCTGGTTGCTGAACAATAATCACTCTGCAGGATGAAGCTGAAAACGACCTGAAATGAAACTGAACTCTTGCTGTTCATCCGCAGCTCATCTGACTTTTCCCTTTTCTCTTCCTGCTCCAGGTTCCAATGTTCCCAAGGTGCTGGTGTTCACCACAGACGGAGATTTCCTCATGTTCTGGAACACAACCACGCTGGAGATGCCTCATGGGATATTTTTAGCAGACGCGGCTTCCACAAACCCGACGGTGTGGATCACAGATGTGGGGAGCGGTCCGTACGGACACTGCATCAAGCAGTACTCCCCTTCAGGGAAGCTTCTGCAGGTGACGGCTGCTGTCATTTGTTCTGGTACTGCAAGGAATTGGTTCTGCAGCCCTGATTTAACCCTTAAAACTCCCCCAGAGATGCTGAATTCTTCTTCTGTCATCATCAGTGTCTTAGTAACAGCTCTGTGCTGGTCATGTGACCCTCCAGCTGGTCTACGGAGGTTTTCCAGCGTTTCTATCCGTCCAGGAGGTTTACAATCAGACACAACTATTATTATTTATTTATTTATTTTTTGTTACTTTAATTTTTATTGAAGTTTTTGTCATATATAGGAAAACACAGAACAACAGTGAAAAGGAGGAGGTGTGGCGTCGTCGGAGGTCATATCCAATATTTAGAAAAAATAAATAAATACACTAAACGACTGATATATATACATGAGGATAAATTCACAAATGTATTTTAAAGTTTGGTCACTCATGTATAAACAACAAAAGACAGGGTACCATGATATGCAAATGTATTTACCATAAATACATAACCTGCTCCAGACAAGTTTGATAATTAAGGATCCATATTTACAAAAGAAATCCACTTTTTCCACTTTTTATTGTATTTGGATTCTTTTAACCTAATAATGAAGGTTAGTTTCTCCATCTGGGATATGTTGTTTACTATGCTAGTCCACTGGTGATAACACCATTATTTATCACATCTTCATCACCGTCACTGACATGTTGCTAAGGCTACGTTCACACTACAGGCTGAGGTGACTTCAATCCGGTGTTTGAGCCACTATGCGACATGTAACCGATCTTTTCTTAACAGTCTGAACGACACAGATCTGATATTTTCTAATGCGACCCAGGCCGCTTGGATACGTGGTCCTAAACCCAACATGTATCTGATCTTTTGCAGACTTCAGTCTGAACGGTCAGGTCGCATTAATCCGACCGACGCGTCATTGACATGCGACAAACATCATTATTCTGCGTTTGTTGTTTATGAACTCTTTATCGGTAAATGCTCTCACATCACTCTCCCACCGATCCTGACTGCGACTCCGAACCCAAACGTTTCTCTACAGTTGTTGCTGCTGCAGCTCCACAAAGACCAAAACTTTTCCTTTCCTCGTCCGTAAACGTACAGACATGTACGGGTCTTCACCGTGTGGTTTGTCTCGCAGGTCCTCGGCACGCCGGGGAACGCCGGCTCCGGGCTGGACCCTCTGCAGTTCGATCAGCCAGCTGAGATCTTCGTCCACCAGTCTGGGGAGATGTACATCGTAGATGGAGACGGCGGGATGAACAACCGCCTCATCAAGCTGTCTGCAGACCAGAAGGTGCTGTGGATGCATGCGGAGAAGGGACAAGGCCTGGCTCAGTTCTACATCCCCCACAGCGTCACCGTGGACAACGCCCAGCGGGTGTGGGTGGCCGACCGGGGCAACAAAAGGATCCAGGTGTTCAACTCCATCACGGGGGACTGGCTGGGGACGTGGGGGAGTTGCTTCACGGAGGATGCGCCCTACTCCGTCCGCCTCACCCCCGACAGGAAGTACTTTGTGGTGGTTCAGCTCAACACCAACCAGATCTCCCTGCTGGATGCGCCGCCGGTGGGCCTGATTGGCCAGTGCAACGTGGTCAGCGTGATCCAGCTGGCCGACGAGGTGAAGCCCCACCTGGTGGACCTGGATCTGAAGACCGGGGCTCTGTATGTGGCCGAGATCGGAGCGCAGCAGGCTCAGAAGTTCACCCCGTTCAGCCTGGGTGGAAGTCTGCTCTGATCAGATGGAAACGTTCCTGTTTGATGTCGGACCCTTTTCAGCCATTACTAACAAAGCATGTGATTAAAACGTAAATTCCTCCCGTGAAGAAGGACTTCCCAAGCTTCAGTCTGCTGCAGCGGCTAAAAGATGGAAACTTTCACCGCATTTCGCTCCTGTCAGCAAAGTGAAGAAGAAGAAGTGGATCCAGAGGGGGCGGTGCGGGACTGGAGGCGTGGTTGGGCTCACATCGAACCGTCGGGCTCCAGATGTGGCGCGTTGCAGCAGATAAACATGGACTAAGACAGATCAGATGTGTCGGTAGATCAAGCTTCATCCTGAACGGCTTCCAGCTCATCTCCTGGTGCCGCCGCCTGGTTTATCCGTCACGCTGGTTCCGTGTGGCGTGGTCACGTCTCTGGACCGCTGGTTCCGTGTGGCGTGGTCACGTCTCTGGACCGCTGGTTCCGTGTGGCGTGGTCACGTCTCTGGACCGCTGGTTCCGTGTGGCGTGGTCACGTCTCTGGACCGCTGGTTCCGTGTGGCGTGGTCACGTCTCTGGACCTCTGGTTCCGTGTGGCGTGGTCACGTCTCTGGACCTCTGGTTCCGTGTGGCGTGGTCACGTCTCTGGACCGCTGGTTCCGTGTGGCGTGGTCACGTCTCTGGACCGCTGGTTCCGTGTGGCGTGGTCACGTCTCTGGACCTCTGGTTCCGTGTGGCGTGGTCACGTCTCTGGACCGCTGGTTCCGTGTGGCGTGGTCACGTCTCTGGACCTCTGGTTCCGTGTGGCGTGGTCACGTCTCTGGACCTCTGGTTCCGTGTGGCGTGGTCACGTCTCTGGACCGCTGGTTCCGTGTGGCGTGGTCACGTCTCTGGACCGCTGGTTCCGTGTGGCGTGGTCACGTCTCTGGACCTCTGGTTCCGTGTGGCGTGGTCACGTCTCTGGACCGCTGGTTCAGTGTGGCGTGGTCACGTCTCTGGACCGCTGGTTCCGTGTGGCGTGGTCACGTCTCTGGACCGCTGGTTCCGTGTGGCGTGGTCACGTCTCTGGACCGCTGGTTCCGTGTGGCGTGGTCACGTCTCTGGACCGCTGGTTCCGTGTGGCGTGGTCACGTCTCTGGACCGCTGGTTCCGTGTGGCGTGGTCACGTCTCTGGACCTCTGGTTCCGTGTGGCGTGGTCACGTCTCTGGACCGCTGGTTCCGTGTGGCGTGGTCACGTCTCTGGACCGCTGGTTCCGTGTGGCGTGGTCACGTCTCTGGACCTCTGGTTCCGTGTGGCGTGGTCACGTCTCTGGACCGCTGGTTCCGTGTGGCGTGGTCACGTCTCTGGACCGCTGGTTCCGTGTGGCGTGGTCACGTCTCTGGACTGTTGCACGTCGGAGGACATTTTCTTTCCTTCTTTCCTTCATCACTTTGTTCCTGATTTTTCATGTTTTCATTCAGATCAGTGATTTTTTTCTAAGCCTGTAAATGTTAAACATTCAGATCAGCTGCAGCTTTCAGGCCTGGTTCCAGAACCAGAACCAGAACCATCATCATCCCAGGAGCTCTGGTTGGTGCTGAGCTTGTCTCAGTTGCCATGGAGACAGAGTCTGTGCTTCTTGCTGCCTTCCTGCAGATCTAAAACATGATTTCTACGTTGTAAACATGCTGACTGTGTAGTGGTGTGGAGGAAGAGTGTGTGGCGCTGTGTGTCCTGCAGGTGGCGCTGTGTGTCCTGCAGGTGGCGCTGTGTTCTGCCGAGAAGCGTTGCGTTGAAACGGGGTATAAACGGCTCAGAAGCAGACATGGTGGGCTTCATTGTGCTGTAATATGTCTGTCTTTATGACGAACTGGGATTCACCTCGCTGGCTTCTGCTCACTGTTTGTAAGATAAAGTCATAAAATCATTGTTTATCATGTAAAGTCGTTGTTTATCAGATAAAGTTGTCGTTTATCAGATAAAATCGTTATCAGATAAAGTTGTTGTTTATCAGATAAAATCATTGTTTATCAGATAAAATCGTTGTTTATCAGATAAAGTTGTTGTCCATGTCTGTATCTACACATGTCTATGTCTACACATGTCCATGTCTATGTCTACACATGTCCATGTCTACACATGTCCATGTCTGTATCTACACATGTCCATGTCTATGTCTACGCATGTCTATGTCTGTATCTACACATGTCCATGTCTGTATCTACACATGTCCATGTCTGTATCTACACATGTCCTTGTCTGTATCTACACATGTCTATGTCTACACATGTCTATGTCTATGCATGTCCATGTCTGTATCTACACATGTCCTTGTCTGTATCTACACATGTCCTTGTCTGTATCTACACATGTCTATATCTATGTCTACGCATGTCCATGTCTATGTCTACGCATGTCTATGTCTGTATCTACACATGTCCTTGTCTCTGTCTACACATGTCTATGTCTATGTCTACACATGTCTATGTCTATGTCTACACATGTCTATGTCTACACGTCTATGTCTACACATGTCCATGTCTATGTCTACGCATGTCTATGTCTGTATCTACACATGTCTATGTCTATGTCTACACATGTCTATGTCTACACATGTCTATGTCTACACATGTCCATGTCTATGTCTACGCATGTCTATGTCTGTATCTACACGTCTATGTCTGTATCTACACATGTCTATGTCTGTATCTACACATGTCTATGTCTGTATCTACACATGTTTATGTCTATGTCTACGCATGTCTATGTCTGTATCTACACATGTCCATGTCTGTATCTACGCATGTCTATGTCTGTATCTACACGTCTATGTCTACACATGTCTGTCTATGTCTATGCATGTCTATGTCTACGCATGTCTATGTCTGTATCTACACATGTCTATGTCTGTATCTACACATGTCTATGTCTGTATCTACACATGTCCATGTCTATGTCTATGTCTACGCATGTCTATGTCTGTATCTACACATGTCTGTCTGTATCTACACATGTCCATGTCTATGTCTATGTCTACGCATGTCTATGTCTGTATCTACACATGTCTATGTCTGTATCTACACATGTTTATGTCTATGTCTACGCATGTCTATGTCTGTATCTACACATGTCCATGTCTGTATCTACGCATGTCTATGTCTGTATCTACACGTCTATGTCTACACATGTCTATGTCTATGCATGTCTATGTCTACGCATGTCTATGTCTGTATCTACACATGTCTATGTCTGTATCTACACATGTCTATGTATCTACACATGTCCATGTCTGTATCTACACATGTCCATGTCTATGTCTATGTCTACGCATGTCTATGTCTGTATCTACGCATGTCTATGTCTGTATCTACACATGTCTATGTCTGTATCTACACATGTCTATGTCTATGTCTACACATGTCCATGTCTATGTCTACGCATGTCTATGTCTACACATGTCCATGTCTATGTCTACGCATGTCTATGTCTACACATGTCCATGTCTATGTCTACGCATGTCTATGTCTGTATCTACCCATGTCTATGTCTATGTCTACACATGTCTGTCTATGCATGTCTATGTCTGTATCTACACATGTCCATGTCTATGTCTATGCATGTCTATGTCTGTATCTACACATGTCTATGTCTGTATCTACACATGTCCATGTCTATGTCTATGCATGTCTATGTCTGTATCTACACATGTCCTTGTCTGTATCTACACATGTCTATGTCTGTATCTACACATGTCTATGTCAGAACCAACGGGTCAACAATACCAGCTCGTCAACAGAACCAGCGGGTCAACAGAACCAGCGGGTCAACAGAACCAGCGGGTCATCAGAACCAGCAGGTCAACAGAACCAGCTGGTCATCAGAACCAGCGGGTCAACAGAACCAGTGGGTCATCAGAACCAACGGGTCATCAGAACCAGCTCGTCAACAGAACCAGCGGGTCATCAGAACCAACGGGTCATCAGAACCAGCGGGTCAACAGAACCAGCTCGTCATCAGAACCAGCGGGTCATCAGAACCAGCAGGTCAACAGAACCAGCGGGTCATCAGAACCAGCAGGTCAAAAGAACCAGCAGGTCAACAGAACCAGCGGGTCAAAAGAACCAGCGGGTCAACAGAACCAGCGGGTTTATCGGGAGAAACAGCAGAGACGACCCATGAGAAAGTTTTTTCCCTGATTCGTTATAATGAAGTGTGTGTGTGTGTGTGTGTGTGTGTGTGTGTGTGTGTGTGTGTGTGTGTGTGTGTGTGTGTGTGTGTGTGATTCATGTTTCATGTCTGATATAGTTTAATACGCTGCTCTACTCTGTTCTGTGTGTGTTGTCACATGATGATGATGAAATGAAAAATACTTTATTAATCCCCAAAGGGAAATTCAGTAGTCTACACATGTCTATGTCTACACATGTCTATGTCTGTATCTACACATGTCCATGTCTACACATGTCTATGTCTGTATCTACACATGTCTATGTCTACACATGTCTATGTCTGTATCTACACATGTCTATGTCTGTATCTACACATGTCTATGTCTACACATGTCTATGTCTGTATCTACACATGTCTATGTCTGTATCTACACATGTCTATGTCTACACATGTCTATGTCTGTATCTACACATGTCTATGTCTACACATGTCTATGTCTGTATCTACACATGTCTATGTCTGTATCTACACATGTCTATGTCTACACATGTCTATGTCTGTATCTACACATGTCTATGTCTGTATCTACACATGTCTATGTCTGTATCTACACATGTCTATGTCTACACATGTCTATGTCTGTATCTACACATGTCTATGTCTGTATCTACACATGTCTATGTCTACACATGTCTATGTCTGTATCTACACATGTCTATGTCTGTATCTACACATGTCTATGTCTACACATGTCTATGTCTGTATCTACACATGTCTATGTCTGTATCTACACGTCTATGTCTGTATCTACACATGTCTATGTCTGTATCTACACATGTCTATGTCTGTATCTACACATGTCCATGTCTGTATCTACACATGTCTATGTCTGTATCTACAGAACCAGCGGGTCAAAAGAACCAGCAGGTCAACAGAACCAGCGGGTCAAAAGAACCAGCAGGTCAACAGAACCAGCGGGTCAAAAGAACCAGCGGGTCAAAAGAACCAGCGGGTCAAAAGAACCAGCGGGTCAACAGAACCAGCGGGTCAAAAGAACCAGCGGGTCATCAGAACCAGCGGGTCATCAGAACCAGCAGGTCAACAGAACCAGCGGGTCATCAGAACCAGCAGGTCAACAGAACCAGCGGGTCAAAAGAACCAGCGGGTCAACAGAACCAGCGGGTCAAAAGAACCAGCGGGTCAAAAGAACCAGCGGGTCAACAGAACCAGCGGGTCAACAGAACCAGCGGGTCATCAGAACCAGCGGGTCATCAGAACCAGCAGGTCAACAGAACCAGCGGGTCAAAAGAACCAGCGGGTCAAAAGAACCAGCGGGTCAACAGAACCAGCGGGTCAAAAGAACCAGCGGGTCAACAGAACCAGCGGGTCAAAAGAACCAGCGGGTTTATCGGGAGAAACAGCAGAGACGACCCATGAGAAAGTTTTTTCCCTGATTCGTTATAATGAAGTGTGTGTGTGTGTGTGTGTGTGTGTGTGTGTGTGTGTGTGTGTGTGTGTGTGTGTGTGTGTGTGATTCATGTTTCATGTCTGATATAGTTTAATACGCTGCTCTACTCTGTTCTGTGTGTGTTGTCACATGATGATGATGAAATGAAAAATACTTTATTAATCCCCAAAGGGAAATTCAGTAGTCTACACATGTCTATGTCTACACATGTCTATGTCTGTATCTACACATGTCCATGTCTACACATGTCTATGTCTGTATCTACACATGTCCATGTCTACACATGTCTATGTCTGTATCTACACATGTCTATGTCTGTATCTACACATGTCTATGTCTGTATCTACACATGTCCATGTCTACACATGTCTATGTCTGTATCTACACATGTCTATGTCTGTATCTACACATGTCTATGTCTGTATCTACACATGACTATGTCTGTATCTACACATGTCTATGTCTGTATCTACACATGTTTATGTCTATGTCTACGCATGTCTATGTCTGTATCTACACATGTCCATGTCTGTATCTACACATGTCCATGTCTGTATCTACACATGTCTATGTCTGTATCTACGCATGTCCATGTCTGTATCTACACATGTCTATGTCTACACATGTCTATGTCTGTATCTACACATGTCTATGTCTGTATCTACACATGTCTATGTCTGTATCTACACATGTCTATGTCTGTATCTACACATGTCCATGTCTGTATCTACACATGTCTATGTCTACACATGTCTATGTCTGTATCTACACATGTCTATGTCTGTATCTACACATGTCCATGTCTGTATCTACACATGTCTATGTCTACACATGTCTATGTCTATGTCTACGCATGTCCATGTCTGTATCTACACATGTCTATGTCTACACATGTCTATGTCTGTATCTACACATGTCTATGTCTGTATCTACACATGTCTATGTCTACACATGTCTATGTCTGTATCTACACATGACTATGTCTGTATCTACACATGTCTATGTCTGTATCTACACATGTCCATGTCTGTATCTACACATGTCCATGTCTGTATCTACGCATGTCTATGTCTGTATCTACACATGTCTATGTCTATGTCTACGCATGTCTATGTCTGTATCTACACATGTCTATGTCTGTATCTACACATGTCTATGTCTACACATGTCTATGTCTGTATCTACACATGACTATGTCTGTATCTACACATGACTATGTCTGTATCTACACATGTCTATGTCTGTATCTACAGAACCAGCGGGTCAAAAGAACCAGCAGGTCAACAGAACCAGCGGGTCAAAAGAACCAGCAGGTCAACAGAACCAGCGGGTCAAAAGAACCAGCGGGTCAACAGAACCAGCGGGTCAAAAGAACCAGCGGGTCAAAAGAACCAGCGGGTCAAAAGAACCAGCGGGTCAACAGAACCAGCGGGTCAAAAGAACCAGCGGGTTTATCGGGAGAAACAGCAGAGACGACCCATGAGAAAGTTTTTTCCCTGATTCGTTATAATGAAGTGTGTGTGTGTGTGTGTGTGTGTGTGTGTGTGTGTGTGTGTGTGTGTGTGTGTGTGTGTGATTCATGTTTCATGTCTGATATAGTTTAATACGCTGCTCTACTCTGTTCTGTGTGTGTTGTCACATGATGATGATGAAATGAAAAATACTTTATTAATCCCCAAAGGGAAATTCAGTAGTCTACACATGTCTATGTCTACACATGTCTATGTCTGTATCTACACATGTCTATGTCTACACATGTCTATGTCTGTATCTACACATGTCTATGTCTGTATCTACACATGTCTATGTCTACACATGTCTATGTCTGTATCTACACATGTCTATGTCTACACATGTCTATGTCTGTATCTACACATGTCTATGTCTGTATCTACACATGTCTATGTCTACACATGTCTATGTCTGTATCTACACATGTCTATGTCTGTATCTACACATGTCTATGTCTGTATCTACACATGTCTATGTCTACACATGTCTATGTCTGTATCTACACATGTCTATGTCTGTATCTACACATGTCTATGTCTACACATGTCTATGTCTGTATCTACACATGTCTATGTCTGTATCTACACGTCTATGTCTGTATCTACACATGTCTATGTCTGTATCTACACATGTCTATGTCTGTATCTACACATGTCCATGTCTGTATCTACACATGTCTATGTCTGTATCTACAGAACCAGCGGGTCAAAAGAACCAGCAGGTCAACAGAACCAGCGGGTCAAAAGAACCAGCAGGTCAACAGAACCAGCGGGTCAAAAGAACCAGCGGGTCAACAGAACCAGCGGGTCAAAAGAACCAGCGGGTCAAAAGAACCAGCGGGTCAAAAGAACCAGCGGGTCAACAGAACCAGCGGGTCAAAAGAACCAGCGGGTTTATCGGGAGAAACAGCAGAGACGACCCATGAGAAAGTTTTTTCCCTGATTCGTTATAATGAAGTGTGTGTGTGTGTGTGTGTGTGTGTGTGTGTGTGTGTGATTCATGTTTCATGTCTGATATAGTTTAATACGCTGCTCTACTCTGTTCTGTGTGTGTTGTCACATGATGATGATGAAATGAAAAATACTTTATTAATCCCCAAAGGGAAATTCAGTAGTCTACACATGTCTATGTCTACACATGTCTATGTCTGTATCTACACATGTCTATGTCTATGTCTACACATGTCTATGTCTGTATCTACACATGTCTATGTCTGTATCTACACATGTCTATGTCTGTATCTACACATGTCTATGTCTGTATCTACACATGTCTATGTCTACACATGTCTATGTCTGTATCTACACATGTCCATGTCTACACATGTCTATGTCTGTATCTACACATGTCCATGTCTACACATGTCTATGTCTGTATCTACACATGTCTATGTCTGTATCTACACATGTCTATGTCTGTATCTACACATGTCCATGTCTACACATGTCTATGTCTGTATCTACACATGTCCATGTCTACACATGTCTATGTCTGTATCTACACATGTCTATGTCTGTATCTACACATGTCTATGTCTGTATCTACACATGACTATGTCTGTATCTACACATGTCTATGTCTGTATCTACACATGTTTATGTCTATGTCTACGCATGTCTATGTCTGTATCTACACATGTCCATGTCTGTATCTACACATGTCCATGTCTGTATCTACACATGTCTATGTCTGTATCTACGCATGTCCATGTCTGTATCTACACATGTCTATGTCTACACATGTCTATGTCTGTATCTACACATGTCTATGTCTGTATCTACACATGTCTATGTCTGTATCTACACATGTCTATGTCTGTATCTACACATGTCCATGTCTGTATCTACACATGTCTATGTCTGTATCTACGCATGTCCATGTCTGTATCTACACATGTCTATGTCTACACATGTCTATGTCTGTATCTACACATGTCTATGTCTGTATCTACACATGTCCATGTCTGTATCTACACATGTCTATGTCTACACATGTCTATGTCTATGTCTACGCATGTCCATGTCTGTATCTACACATGTCTATGTCTACACATGTCTATGTCTGTATCTACACATGTCTATGTCTGTATCTACACATGTCTATGTCTACACATGTCTATGTCTGTATCTACACATGACTATGTCTGTATCTACACATGTCTATGTCTGTATCTACACATGTCCATGTCTGTATCTACACATGTCCATGTCTGTATCTACGCATGTCTATGTCTGTATCTACACATGTCTATGTCTATGTCTACGCATGTCTATGTCTGTATCTACACATGTCTATGTCTGTATCTACACATGTCTATGTCTACACATGTCTATGTCTGTATCTACACATGACTATGTCTGTATCTACACATGTCTATGTCTGTATCTACACATGTCCATGTCTGTATCTACACATGTCCATGTCTGTATCTACGCATGTCTATGTCTGTATCTACACATGTCTATGTCTATGTCTACGCATGTCTATGTCTGTATCTACACATGTCCATGTCTGTATCTACACATGTCCATGTCTGTATCTACACATGTCCATGTCTATGTCTATGTCTACACATGTCCATGTCTGTATCTACACATGTCCATGTCTGTATCTACACATGTCTATGTCTATGTCTACACATGTCTATGTCTGTATCTACACATGTCTATGTCTACGCATGTCTATGTCTGTATCTACACATGTCTATGTCTGTATCTACACATGTCTATGTCTACGCATGTCTATGTCTGTATCTACACATGTCTATGTCTGTATCTACACATGTCTATGTCTACACATGTCTATGTCTGTATCTACACATGTCTATGTCTGTATCTACACATGTCTATGTCTACGCATGTCTATGTCTGTATCTACACATGTCCATGTCTGTATCTACACATGTCTATGTCTACGCATGTCTATGTCTGTATCTACACATGTCCATGTCTGTATCTACACATGTCTATGTCTGTATCTACACATGTCTATGTCTGTATCTACACATGTCCATGTCTGTATCTACACATGTCTATGTCTACGCATGTCTATGTCTGTATCTACACATGTCCATGTCTGTATCTACACATGTCCATGTCTATGTCTATGTCTACGCATGTTTATGTCTGTATCTACGCATGTCTATGTCTGTATCTACACATGTCTATGTCTGTATCTACACATGTCTATGTCTATGTCTACACATGTCCATGTCTATGTCTACGCATGTCTATGTCTACACATGTCCATGTCTATGTCTACGCATGTCTATGTCTGTATCTACACATGTCTATGTCTATGTCTACACATGTCTGTCTATGCATGTCTATGTCTGTATCTACACATGTCCATGTCTATGTCTATGTCTACGCATGTCTATGTCTACGCATGTCTATGTCTACGCATGTCTATGTCTGTATCTACGCATGTCTATGTCTGTATCTAAACATGTCTATGTCTACGCATGTCTATGTCTGTATCTACACATCTCTGTCTGTGTCTACACATGTCTATGTCTATGTCTACACATGTCTGTCTATGCATGTCTATGTCTGTATCTACACATGTCCATGTCTATGTCTATGTCTACGCATGTCTATGTCTACGCATGTCTATGTCTGTATCTACGCATGTCTATGTCTGTATCTACACATGTCCATGTCTGTGTCTACCCATGTCCATGTCTGTATCTACCCATGTCTATGTCTACACATGTCCATGTCTATGTCTACGCATGTCCATGTCTGTATCTACACATGTCTATGTCTGTATCTACACATGTCCATGTCTATGTCTACGCATGTCCATGTCTGTATCTAAACATGTCTATGTCTACACATGTCCATGTCTATGTCTACGCATGTCTATGTCTACACATGTCCATGTCTATGTCTACGCATGTCTATGTCTGTATCTACACATGTCCATGTCTATGTCTATGTCTACGCATGTCTATGTCTACGCATGTCTATGTCTGTATCTACGCATGTCTATGTCTGTATCTACACATGTCCATGTCTGTATCTAAACATGTCTATGTCTACGCATGTCTATGTCTGTATCTACACATCTCTGTCTGTGTCTACACATGTCTATGTCTATGTCTACACATGTCTGTCTATGCATGTCTATGTCTGTATCTACACATGTCCATGTCTATGTCTATGTCTACGCATGTCTATGTCTACGCATGTCTATGTCTGTATCTACACATGTCCATGTCTATGTCTATGTCTACGCATGTCTATGTCTACCCATGTCCATGTCTGTATCTACCCATGTCTATGTCTACACATGTCCATGTCTGTATCTACGCATGTCCATGTCTGTATCTACACATGTCTATGTCTGTATCTACCCATGTCCATGTCTGTATCTAAACATGTCTATGTCTACGCATGTCTATGTCTGTATCTACGCATGTCTATGTCTGTATCTACACATGTCCATGTCTGTATCTACACATGTCTATGTCTGTATCTACCCATGTCCATGTCTGTATCTAAACATGTCTATGTCTACGCATGTCTATGTCTGTATCTACACATGTCCATGTCTGTATCTAAACATGTCTATGTCTACCCATGTCCATGTCTGTATCTAAACATGTCTATGTCTACGCATGTCCATGTCTATGTCTACGCATAATAATAATAATAATAATAATAATAATGATAATAATAATAATAATAACTAGAGGAGGTCTTGTTCTGGAGGCTGCTGGCTGCTGGCAGGAATGATCTTCTGTATCTTTCAGTCTTACATCGGACCTGAAGAAGCCTCTCACTGAACACACTTTGTTGTTTCATCCCTGTGTTGTGGAGAGGGTGTGAAGAATCCTCCATCATCTTCATCAGCTTGTGCAGCATTCTTCTTTGGACAATCAGCTCCAGCGGCTCCAGAGTTACTCCAAGCACAGAAGCAGCTTTCTGGATCAGTTTGTTGATTCTCTTCAAGTCTCTGGTTCTGATGCTACTACCCCAGCAGATGCTGCAAAGCTGACTGCACTCTCCACAACAGACTTATAGAAGATATGATGATGAAGATGATGATGATGATGCACCAGTTTCTTCTCAGTTTAACAGTAAATAATCTGTATCTATGGTTGCTGCAGCTTCATGTGTGTTGATATGTTTATGTCATAAAAGCTTTTAGTGTTTGTGAAAAGATTAAATAGGTCATTAATTCCAGAGAGTTTCAACATGTTTATTCTAATAAACATAAAAGATCATTTATTAAACGTCATGATTTCAAATCTCTCTGAGCAACATTATGAGTTAAATATGAACATTTTTCTTCACAGAGTTTGTTAAAAATTAGTTTTGGATTTTATTCATATCAGATGATAAAACAGATATTTTATTGTTTCATGGAAAACATGATCAGATTGTGAATCTGATGAGTCGGCGTTTACATCACCTGTCAGTTTGATAATATCTGACATCACCATGAAGATGGAAAAAAGACATGGTTTATAACGCATGTTATATATGTGAGTAATAATCTGCGTTTCAGATCCGTTTTTTTGCCAAATAATTCTCTAAATCTCCGAGATCATCCAGAATGATCTTCTGGTGTCGTGTCTGCACCGCGCCACTAGGGGGAGCTCTGCTCACACAACTTTCTCTCCATCAGAGATCAGAAGCTGCGCGAGATGTAAAACTAAAACTGGACTTTTCTCTTAAGTTTTAATGCTTGAGAAGTTTAGTTCAGTTCAGGAGTTCGTTTCATAAAGCAGTTTTATAAACAAGGAAACAGAGTTTTAGATGAATTCTGTCGGATGCTTTTAGCACAAAACTTCCTGCTCAGAGTGATGAAACAAGCAGAACTTAAGTTCTGACCCAGTTACAGGTCAGAGGTTTCAATATGGAACTAGGCCCAAAACTCTCAGGTATATTTATTTAAATGATAAATAAAAGTATATAATAATATAATTAGGTAGAAAAACCTAAATCAGAACCAGAACCGGGAAGGAAAACCTCCATCAGAACCAGAATCCAGAAGGAAAACCTCCATCAGAACCAGAATCCAGAAGGAAAACCTCCATCAGAACCAGAACCAGGAAGGAAAACCTCCATCAGAACCAGAATCCAGAAGGAAAACCTCCATCAGAACCAGAATCCAGAAGGAAAACCTCCATCAGAACCAGAATCCAGAAGGAAAACCTCCATCAGAACCAGAACCAGGAAGGAAAACCTCCATCAGAACCAGAACCAAGAAGGAAAACCTCCATCAGAACCAGAACCAAGAAGGAAAACCTCCATCAGAACCAGAACCAGGAAGGAAAACCTCCATCAGAACCAGAACCAAGAAGGAAAACCTCCATCAGAACCAGAACCAAGAAGGAAATCCTCCATCAGAACCAGAATCCAGAAGGAAAACCTCCATCAGAACCAGAACCAAGAAGGAAGAAAAGAAACACATATGAATGACAACAATGTCAGACATGTCGAAATGGAGATGAGCTGAGTCCAGTGCATCATGAGACGTGTCCCAGAGCATCATGGGAGATGTCCCAGTGCATCATGGGACATCTCCCAGTGCATCATGGGAGGTGTCCCAGTGCATCATGGGACGTGTCCCAGCAGCCTCGGCATGTAGCAGCAGGACTAACTGGATGGATCTGACCAGAAAAGGTTTGGTTCTATTATCACCTCCATCGTACTGACGAGTGGAAACAAGCAGCTCCACCTCCTCCATCCTAACACTGCAGCATCAAAAGGAGACCCCGTCTCCTCAGTTTGATGTCCTGGAGCTTTCCAAAAGGATCTCTCTTTATAAACGTGTAGCTCCACCTTCAGCGTCTTACGTTCATTTTACTGAGCCCTATATTCATCACAATGATAAAACTTCAATCCTTGCGGGTTCTCCGTCCACGTCCTCACCTGCAGGACGCAGAGACAATGAAAGCCCAGGTGTAGGTCATCCTGCAGGATGGAGTTCCTCTCTGCCTGCAGAGGAGGATCAGACTGCTGGTCTGCAGGTGGAGAAGCTGCGTTTGCAGCATCATGTCTGACGTCATGTTTTCATGTCTACATGTCTTCATGTCTACATGTCTACATGTCTACATGTTTACATGTCTTCATGTCTACATGTCTACATGTCTACATGTCTTCATGTCTACATGTCTTCATGTCTACATGTCTACATGTCTACATGTCTTCATGTCTACATGTCTACATGTCTACATGTCTTCATGTCTACATGTCTACATGTCTTCATGTCTACATGTCTTCATGTCTACATGTCTACATGTCTAGATGACGTCATGTCTACATGTCTACATGTCTACATGTCTTCATGTCTACATGTCTTCATGTCTACATGTCTTCATGTCTACATGTCTACATGTCTTCATGTCTACATGTCTTCATGTCTACATGTCTACATGTCTACATGTCTTCATGTCTACATGTCTACATGTCTACATGTCTTCATGTCTACATGTCTACATGTCTTCATGTCTACATGTCTTCATGTCTACATGTCTACATGTCTAGATGACGTCATGTCTACATGTCTACATGTCTACATGTCTTCATGTCTACATGTCTTCATGTCTACATGAGGTCATGTCTACATGTCTACATGTCTACATGTTTACATGTCTTCATGTCTACATGTTTACATTTCTTCATGTCTACATGTCTTGATGTCTACATGACGTCATGTCTACATGTCTACATGTCTACATGACGTCATGTCTACATGTCTACATGACATCATGTCTACATGTCTACATGACGTCATGTCTACATGTCTACATGACGTCATGTCTACATGTCTACATGTTTACATGTCTACATGTCTACATGTCTACATGTTTACATGTCTACATGTCTACATATCTACATGTCTACATGTGTACATGTCTAGATGACGTCATGTCTACATGTCTACATGTTTACATGTCTACATATCTACATGTCTACATGTCTACATGTCTACATGTCTAGATGACGTCATGTCTACATGACGTCATGTCTACATGTCTTGATGTCTACATGTCTACATGACGTCATGTCTACATGTCTACATGTCTACATGTTTACATGTCTACATGTCTACATGATGTCATGTCTACATGTCTACATGTCTACATGTCTTCATGTCTACATGTCTACATGTCTACATGATGTCATGTCTACATGTCTACATATCTACATGTCTACATGTCTACATGTCTAGATGACGTCATGTCTACATGACGTCATGTCTACATGTCTTGATGTCTACATGTCTACATGACGTCATGTCTACATGTCTACATGTCTACATGTTTACATGTCTACATGTCTACATGATGTCATGTCTACATGTCTACATGTCTACATGTCTTCATATCTACATGTCTACATGTGTACATGTCTACATGACGTCATGTCTACATGTCTTCATGTTCGGTGAATTTTGCAAACATAAGAAAAGAAACTTCATAAAGTTGGAAATAAACCAGAAGAACAGCTGATGAACCATCCATCTGTACGGTTACCTTGACAACAACGTGGTTTTCTGCACCACACTCTGAAGGCTACATGAACATTTGTCATGTGATTTGCAGACACACTCACACACACACACACACACACACACACACACACACACACACACACACACACACACACACACACACACACACGTGAGAATGAAGACGAACAAGAATAAAACTACCGATCAGATGTGAACATGAAAGCTTTGACAGATCCTCCATCAGGAAGTGTTCTTTGTGGAGGCTGCGGTTCCTGGCTGTGTGGGGAAAGTGTGTGGGGGTGTTGTGTGGGCTTTCCCCATACAGACCACTCTAAAGACCAGCCTACACACTCAGGGTCCCACCCCTCTCCCAGCCATGACATCCAGCTGGAGTCTGTCCCCAAAACAGCCAGCAAGGCAGAAACCATAGAAGAAGAGGACAACAAGGCAGCAGCAGGAGAACAAAGGAGGGGAATTGTGAGGAGGGGAGAGCGGGAGGCAGAGCGGGAGGCAGAGAGGGACAGAATAGGCCCACTCCTACACTCACATTCCTGATTTGTATGGACTGACAGTATGGACACACATCATCCCTGACAGCTGCACGGTGAGCCGGAAAACTGGCATCTGGATCCGGAAGACACAAGGCTGCTTTCCTGAGTGGGACCCCCAGACCAGACCGGACCGGACAAGACCGGACCGGACCAGACCAGACCAGACCGGACCGAACCAGACCAGACCAGACCAGACCGGACCGGACAAGACCGGACCGGACCAGACCAGACCAGACCAGACCAGACCAGACCAGACCGGACCGAACCAGACCAGACCAGACCGGACCGAACCAGACCAGACCAGACCAGACCGGACCGGACCAGACCAGACCAGACCGGACCGAACCAGACCAGACCAGACCAGACCGGACCGGACAAGACCGGACCGGACCGGACCAGACCAGACCAGACCAGACCAGACCGGACCGAACCAGACCAGACCAGACCAGACCAGACCAGACCAGACCGGACCGAACCAGACCAGACCAGACCAGACCAGACCAGACCAGACCGGACCGAACCAGACCAGACCAGACCAGACCAGACCAGACCAGACCAGACCGGACCGAACCAGACCAGACCAGACCAGACCAGACCAGACCGGACCGGACCGGACCAGACCAGACCAGACCGGACCGGACCGGACCGAACCAGACCAGACCAGACCAGACCAGACCAGACCAGACCGGACCGAACCAGACCAGACCAGACCAGACCAGACCAGACCAGACCGAACCAGACCAGACCAGACCAGACCAGACCAGACCAGACCAGACCAGACCGAACCACACCAGACCAGACCAGACCAGACCAGACCAGACCAGACCGGACCGGACAAGACCGGACCGGACCAGACCAGACCAGACCGGACCGAACCAGACCAGACCAGACCAGACCGGACCGGACAAGACCGGACCAGACCAGACCAGACCAGACCAGACCAGACCGAACCAGACCAGACCAGACCAGACCAGACCAGACCAGACCAGACCAGACCGAACCACACCAGACCAGACCAGACCAGACCAGACCAGACCAGACCGGACCGGACAAGACCGGACCGGACCAGACCAGACCAGACCGGACCGAACCAGACCAGACCAGACCAGACCAGACCAGACCGAACCAGACCAGACCAGACCAGACCAGACCGGACCGGACAAGACCGGACCGGACCGGACCAGACCAGACCAGACCGGACCGAACCAGACCAGACCAGACCAGACCGGACCGGACCGAACCAGACCAGACCAGACCGGACCGGACCAAACAGGACCGGACTGGACCAGACCAGACCGGACCAGACCAGACCAGACTTCACTCTTATCTCATTACCTCATCATCTCATGCTTTATGGACGTCCTCACTAATATAACACACAAACAGGTGAACACACCTCCAACAGGTGACCCCCCACCGAGCAGACGGCACCAGCGGTCCAGAGTGTAACGTGTAGACTGGGTATACACGCCTCTCTTTCAGTCAGCGTTGCGTACACACACTTCTAACTCTCCTGTGATGCTGCTGTGATCCAGTTACCATCATCCCTCCACATGTACCCACATCGCCCAGTAGCTCAGCTAAGGTTACCAGTATGCTACACTGGTGCAGCTAAGGTTACCAGTTTGCTACACTGGTGCAGCTAAGGTTACCAGTTTGCTACACTGGTGCAGCTAAGGTTACCAGTTTGCTACACTGGTGCAGCTAAGGTTACCAGTTTGCTACACTGGTGCAGCTAAGGTTACCAGTGTGCTACACTGGTGCAGCTAAGGTTACCAGTTTGCTACACTGGTGCAGCTAAGGTTACCAGTTTGCTACACTGGTGCAGCTAAGGTTACCAGTTTGCTGCACTGGTGCAGCTAAGGTTACCAGTTTGCTACACTGGTGCAGCTAAGGTTACCAGTTTGCTACACTGGTGCAGCCAAGGTTACCAGTTTGCTACACTGGTGCAGCTACGGTTACCAGTTTGCTACACTGGTGCAGCCAAGGTTACCAGTTTGCTGCACTGGTGCAGCTACGGTTACCAGTGTGCTACACTGGTGCAGCTAAGGTTACCAGTTTGCTGCACTGGTGCAGCTAAGGTTACCAGTTTGCTGCACTGGTGCAGCTACGGTTACCAGTGTGCTACACTGGTGCAGCTAGCCATCAGCTGGTTAACTTCAGCCTGAACATAGACATAAAGCTGTATGACTATATGTCTGTGCGCCAGTACTGGTTTAGTCGTTCCATAACTCTTAATATGAAACCGAAGAGCAGAAATTATGTCACAATATTCAGATAAACTATCCAGAGTCTGTTTCTGTATCATTCACAATTTTCACAATGTTGCGGTTGAGGGGGCCCATGGAGCACTCTGGGCCCTGGGCCCTGTGGACTTTCAATCCGGCCCTGCTTGTCTGGATGGAATGGAGCTGGGAAGGAGATCCTCCTGCTGACTGATGCAACAGATCTGAGACTAAAGCTAAGCTGTTGCTGAAACATGGAAAAGGAAGCGAGGATTCCTGCACCAGAGGAACTCTGGCCCAATATCTGCAGCTCAGCTCACAAACTCACATGAAAATGATTATTGGATTTCTTAGTGCATGAAACCGTAAAGCAGGCGGGGCGACGTGAGCGTGGACGTGGTTGGAGGCAGAACTGCCATGTTTTTACTGGAGAGCAACTGCAGAGGAAATTACACATGTGATGTGTCTTAAACCTAAATTAGGATTTTTTTTTATTGTTTACTTGGGAAATATTCACAAAACTTTCCTCTGGTGTCTGAAAATGACATTTTTTCTCAGTGGCTTTGCTGGATTTCTCACAACATTGCATTTGCACAGCAGTGTGTGTGTTTCTCACAACATGCAGAACATGGTGGACAGCCTGCAAAAATCCTCAAAATCAAGAATATATGTGAGTGAAAGTGTGAGAGCGTCAGGATGAAGAGTCCTGTCACTGCAGAGGACCAACAAAGTAAATGGTTCAGTCATGTTTTCACTGCAAAAGTCTGATCTGGATGTGGATTTTAATACGACAGTCAGATCTCGGAGACAGCACCCGAAAATTTTTAAGACGGCCAAACACCCTGGATGTGTCGCCATCTGAACGCTACAGTAATGTTACATGTTACTGTATTTATCAGAGTAACTGAACACATTTAATTTACATTTCATGACACGCTCTTTGTCCTCAATGTGATGCAGAAAAAAACACTTCAGTTACTTTTTTCTTTTTCTGTATGGCTGAAAAAGTAAAAAAAACTAACAATAATAAATGATCACAGCATGGTGGAACCTGCAAGGTCTTCCCTGAAAGAGACGTTGTCTGGATGGGAGCAGATGTTTCAGCATTGATGGAGCTTCCCAGATGTGGAAGCTGCCCACGCCATCGGCTCTAATGCAACCCCATCCCATCAGAGATGCAGGCTGATAACAAGCTGGATGCTCCCTCTCCTCTTTAGTCTGCAGGACACGCCGTCCATGCTGTCCACAAACTATTCCACATCTTCATCCAGGTTTCCACTCAGAACATTTTAAATGAGCTTTGGTCCAGAGAAGACGGCGTGTTTCTGGATCCTCTTCACATATGATGGAGCTTTAACCTGCAGGTATGGATTTCAGCCTGAACTGGGTTCACACTGGTTTCTGGAATCTTCCTGAGTCCATGCACTGGTTTCCAGTAGAGAATCATGTTATACTGCAGAAGATCACCAGCATCCAGCCTTGTCCCAAGCATACAGAGATTTCTTCCTCTGACTCTGTAGATGATACACACTGGTGTGACCTTATTAGTTGTCAAACACTCGTCCAGTTGTTCCTTCTCCAGACTTCTGTTGCTCCTGTTCCAGATGTTTCCAGACGTGTTGCTGCATCAGATTCATATTTTCCATCAGATGATAAAATGTCCCAGTTTCATCATCTGGCATGATGTTTATCTTCTACTGGGAATAAAACCTGACATGATGTTTATCTTCTACTGGGAATAAAATCTGGCATGATGTTTATCTTCTACTGGGAATAAAACCTGACATGATGTTTATCTTCTACTGGGAATAAAATCTGACCTGATGTTTATCTTCTACTGGGAATAAAATCTGACATAATGTTTATCTTCTACTGGGAATAAAACCTGACATGATGTTTATCTTCTACTGGAAATAAAACCTGACATGATGTTTATCTTCTACTGGGAATAAAATCTGACATGATGTTTATCTTCTACTGGGAATAAAATCTGACCTGATGTTTATCTTCTACTGGGAATAAAATCTGACATGATGTTTATCTTCTACTGGGAATAAAACCTGACATGATGTTTATCTTCTACTGGGAATAAAACCTGACCTGATGTTTATCTTCTACTGGGAATAAAATCTGACATGATGTTTATCTTCTACTGGGAATAAAATCTGACAGGATGTTTATCTTCTACTGGGAATAAAACCTGACATGATGTTTATCTTCTACTGGGAATAAAACCTGACATGATGTTTATCTTCTACTGGGAATAAAATCTGACATGATGTTTATCTTCTACTGGGAATAAAATCTGACATGATGTTTATCTTCTACTGGGAATAAAATCTGACATGATGTTTATCTTCTACTGGGAATAAAATCTGACATGATGTTTATCTTCTACTGGGAATAAAACCTGACATGATGTTTATCTTCTACTGGGAATAAAATCTGACATGATGTTTATCTTCTACTGGGAATAAAACCTGACCTGATGTTTATCTTCTACTGGGAATAAAACCTGACCTGATGTTTATCTTCTACTGGGAATAAAATCTGACCTGATGTTTATCTTCTACTGGGAATAAAATCTGACATGATGTTTATCTTCTACTGGGAATAAAATCTGACATGATGTTTATCTTCTACTGGGAATAAAATCTGACATGATGTTTATCTTCTACTGGGAATAAAATCTGACCTGATGTTTATCTTCTACTGGGAATAAAACCTGACATGATGTTTATCTTCTACTGGGAATAAAATCTGACATGATGTTTATCTTCTACTGGGAATAAAACCTGACCTGATGTTTATCTTCTACTGGGAATAAAACCTGACCTGATGTTTATCTTCTACTGGGAATAAAACCTGACATGATGTTTATCTTCTACTGGGAATAAAATCTGACGTGATGTTTATCTTCTACTGGGAATAAAACCTGACATGATGTTTATCTTCTACTGGGAATAAAATCTGACCTGATGTTTATCTTCTACTGGGAATAAAACCTGACATGATGTTTATCTTCTACTGGGAATAAAACCTGACATGATGTTTATCTTCTACTGGGAATAAAATCTGACATGATGTTTATCTTCTACTGGGAATAAAATCTGACATGATGTTTATCTTCTACTGGGAATAAAATCTGACATGATGTTTATCTTCTACTGGGAATAAAACCTGACATGATGTTTATCTTCTACTGGGAATAAAACCTGACATGATGTTTATCTTCTACTGGGAATAAAATCTGACATGATGTTTATCTTCTACTGGGAATAAAACCTGACCTGATGTTTATCTTCTACTGGGAATAAAACCTGACCTGATGTTTATCTTCTACTGGGAATAAAACCTGACATGATGTTTATCTTCTACTGGGAATAAAACCTGACATGATGTTTATCTTCTACTGGGAATAAAATCTGACCTGATGTTTATCTTCTACTGGGAATAAAATCTGACATAATGTTTATCTTCTACTGGGAATAAAATCGGACCTGATGTTTATCTTCTACTGGGAATAAAACCTGACATGATGTTTATCTTCTACTGGGAATAAAACCTGACCTGATGTTTATCTTCTACTGGGAATAAAATCTGACATGATGTTTATCTTCTACTGGGAATAAAACCTGACCTGATGTTTATCTTCTACTGGGAATAAAATCTGACATGATGTTTATCTTCTACTGGGAATAAAATCTGACATGATGTTTATCTTCTACTGGGAATAAAACCTGACATGATGTTTATCTTCTACTGGGAATAAAATCTGACATAATGTTTATCTTCTACTGGGAATAAAACCTGACATGATGTTTATCTTCTACTGGGAATAAAATCTGATATAATGTTTATCTTCTACTGGGAATAAAACCTGACATGATGTTTATCTTCTACTGGGAATAAAATCTGACATGATGGGACTCCGGATTATTTACATGCTTCACAGAGACCTGACTGTAGGAACTGTTGTTTCTGCATTATGTGTTCGAGTCTGGTGCTTTTGAAGGTGTGCAGGTCATGATACCAGTACACCCCCCACCCAACCCATCTCCTCCATGTTTAAAAAGTTTCCAGGATAAAATGTGAACAGATTCACGGCTCACTGAATAAAAGATTTTACTGAAGAGATGGAGAGACAGATGGAAAGGTTGGGAGAGGAGAGGAGGAAGCAGCGATGGATGGATGAATGTGACACAACTCATCATTTTCTCCGGCTTGTAGTGGCCTCTCAGCTCAGGAACACCAATGGCAGAAGAGAAGAGCAGTGAAGAGAGCGAGCAGAGTGGGAGCTGTGGACTCTTCTGACCATGCTGATGAGGAATTACGACCTCCATCCAAGCCGCCTGATGGTGGGGCAAACCTCTCCTTAACATGTTCCAAAACACTGCAGTTCTGTGAGACCAGGCTCATTTCGTACATTTCTGCTGTCTGCATCTGCATTTATTCATGAATCTTTGTTTTAGTGCTTTACATGCTGTCCTGTTAGCAGCTAGATGTAGCTGTGAGTCAGAGGCACCCAGAAAGTTTCCTTTTCTCTGATCTAACCCGCTGAGATCATCTCATATCCCACATTTAACCCGCTCTGACTTCTGTCTGACCTCATTGCTCCTTGAAGACCTCCAGCTGCTTACGGTTCTGCTTTGCTGGATGGGTCTGGCTGTTTGAACTCAGAGTTAACCAGCTAAACCAGCTGATCACTAGCCTTCTACTGAAGACTAGTGATCAGACTCTGTAACTAGAGCTGAACATGTTGACCTGGAGGACCTGCTCTTCATGCAGTCCCAGCGTAGATGCCTGGTGCTTTGGAAATAAAAAGGAACGATCTGGAAAAGTAAAGGCTGGCACATTGCTGAATTCAGTTTTTTCTATCTTCTGTCGTCTAACTTCATCGACATCCAGGAAGGATTCAGTCATCAGGATCACATGAAGTCTAGAACTTCCTGGTGTGTGGACGGTGGAACCGGTTGGGATTCAGACCCTACATGACGGTTCCTGCATTGTTTCTGCTCCGGGGTGTTTTTTATCACAGTTGTTGCTATGACAACCGGTTGTTTCTCTCGATAACACGTTAAAGCTGTTAATGTGGACTTTAAGTGTCCATGGAGAAAAATCTAAGCATGTCGTTGACTTATGTGTCTCTCCTGGTTCTGGTTCTTATGGAGGTTCTCCTTCCTGATTTCTTGATAAAAAGGTCCAATTATCAACCCGTTCCCAGTTAAACCGGTCGCATTACCAACCTGTTCCCAGTTAAACCAGTCATGTTACTGACCTGTTCCAAGTTAAACTGGTCATGTTACTGACCTGTTCCAAGTTAAACCAGTCATGTTACTGACCTGTTCCAAGTTAAACCGGTCGCATTACCAACCTGTTCCCAGTTAAACCAGTCATGTTACTGACTTGTTCCCAGTTAAACCAGTCATGTTACTGACGCATTTCCAGTTAAACCGGTCGCATTACCAACCTGTTCCCAGTAAAACCAGTCATGTTACTGACTTGTTCCCAGTTAAACCAATCATGTTACTGACGCATTTCCAGTTAAACCGGTCGCATTACCAACCTGTTCCCAGTTAAACCAGTCATGTTACTGACCTGTTCCCAGTTAAACTGGTCATGTTACTGGTTACTGACCTGTTCCCAGTAAAACATGGCTTGCTTGTACTGGTTTATCTCCAGCCAACTGTTGGACGCTTCTCATTTGGACTTGTTGGTGTTTTCTGCTTTAACGTGTTTATGGTCACTAATGAGTCCAAACTGGGTTCCAACCAGTATGATTGCACACTGCTGAGTTGATGCTGACGTTCCCACGGCGACTGGATAACCGGGTTAAACTAAAAACAAGCAGAATGCCGGATGCTGGCTGAAACATTGAAGCGTTGTCCCTATGAAGAGGCAGACGATGGATAAACGGGTGAAATGTGGGCAGAAGGAGCTGCAGCATCAGTTCCTGCCTGCAGTTAAACATTAACAGACTTTCCATCGACAGGCTGCTGCTGAATAGGTCTGAATGTAGCTGCTGCATCCTGAAGCCTGCTGAGACGGACAGGGGACGGCTGCAGTCCCATCAGCTCCGAGCTGTTCAACAGGATCCTCTGTCTTTGTTTGTCTGGACGGGACACGACATGGATGACAACATGTCAGCCATAACGGCCTGGTCTGAGGTTTTCTGCTGGGACAGGAACCCAGTCAGCGGCTGACAGAGACGAAGCAGAGGAGGAGGCCGGGAAGAGCAATTCAGAGCGTTTAAAAAAGGAGATTATTTCACAGTTTCTGCATTCTCGGCTTGTTTTTTTTAACAAACTCATACAGAATAAAGTAAAACTGACCACAGTGAAGACTGACTTTTACCAGTTTACTGACTGGGAATCAAGTTCTACTACGTCCTCTTCCAGTCTGCATGTCCATACCAAATCATTTCTACAGTTATTCTTATTTACTGGTGATGATGTGATTGTCATGATCCAGATTTTAGATCTAGCTGTGAAGAAAAAAAAGACTTTTTCCCGTCTGAATAAAATTATAACATCTGCATTTACTAACAATGGTATAAAATGATATAAAAACAAGATAATTACCAGGGCTGTGACGATATGCTTTTGTTCCAATTTGATTCCAATTTTTTGGGTGCTGGTTCGATTTAAATTGCGATTCTCACAATTCTTTGATATTGCTGAGATTTGTAGATTAAAAACAAAATAAATGTATAAAACTTGTTTTTTGCTTGTATTTTTTAAAATTTTATTTCAAATAGGAAAAAACAACACAGTAGCCAGATCATCATTTTGCTGCTATAACGCCCCAGAAGACAAGTAAAAAGATCAATAAAAACATAAAAATGACAAAAATTTCATAATGGATTATTTTCATTTGTTTAAAAAAAATCGATTTCAAAATTGTGAAGCAAAAAAAATCTGATTTTCGATTTTTCGATTCGATTTTCCCTCCCCTAATAATTACAGTATAAAAAAACAGTCTGGAACACAATAAAGAAAAATGACATTTTAAACAGATAAATATTAATAAATTACATACAAATAAATACAAAAGAAAATAATATCACAAAATAAAGTAAATTGATGAGATAGAAATAAAAGAAACGCCAGAAGTGGTTTTGTAGGAAGATTGCAGCATTCAGGCATCGAGGGGTTAAATATGCAGCTTCATCCTCTGATAGACGTTGGGATTCATGGCGGATCCTCTGATGGAGGGAAGACCAGGACCAGGTCCTGCTGCAGACCATGACACTTCCACCTCCATGCTTCCCAGTTGGGATTCTGGTGTCCAGATAATCGACTCATCAGTCCACAGCAGAAGTCCTGGTCTCTGTTTCTCTGGAGAACTTCAGTCTGACCGTCATCTTCTCTCAGAGACCAGATGTTTCCTCGTTGCTCTTTCTGCTTTTAGATCCATCTTCTTCCAGACCTGCTGCAGCTCCTGAAGACATTTCAGGCTTCTGGAGACGTCTTTCAGCACCTTGCAGTCTGGTCTCAGGTGAACTGGGACAGTTTTCCAGACAGCTGCTTTCAGGTTCTTTGGGGATCTTCTTGATGTGGAACGTCAAGAAGATCCCCAAACAACCTAACTACAAGCTTTCATTTGTTCTTCTAATTTCTATATGATTATCTTTGACTAACTGTAGACATAAATAAAAACCCAACATCACCTGATTAAATAAGTTGTTTTGCCTCTTTGGTTTCTTAGGAAACGAGGAAACAGAAGTGTTTGTTGTATATTTGATGCTTTAATGGAAACAGAAGTAAAACCGTCCATCCTGCCTTCCTCCCAGTCTGTCGTATTTCAGCTGTTTCTAGAAACGGCCTCATCTTCCTTTTTCTCTGCTTTTCTTTGTCACTTATCTCAGCAATCACACTGATGAGGACAGGCTAGTTGTCCCAGACACACCGAGGCCATCCGTCACCGGGCGTCTTTGTTCTGCCGATGGGACAAGACAGCAGCGACGACACGTCAGCCATAATAGCCATGTCTGTGGTTTTTACTGTAGTGACTGTGGAAGGAAGCTGCAGAGAGGAGGAAGCATGGAGGCAGTGTCACAGTCCTCAGGACTGGAGAGAGAAACGGACAGGGAAGGACTACGGTGTGGGAGGGTGGACAAACTTTGATTTAAGACAAAAAGTGCTGCAGAGGTGGAAAGAAAACTGAAACTAAAACCACTAAAGTACACAGAAAACTCAGCCTGAACCGAGGAAATAAACAACAGAGAAGTTTCTGAAAAACTCAACAGAATTCAGCGAGCAGGACAGACGGAAGATTCAAGAAAAACACAAACAGGCCAAAGTTTCACATGTAAAATACAACACCTCAGTCCAAATTTTACTGCCATGAAAAACAACAAGCTGGAACAATACCTAATAAATAAATAAGTGAATAAATAAAAAAAAGACACAAATAAATAAGTGAATAAATAAATAAATAAATAAATAAGTGATTAAATAAATAAATTTAATCTCAGACCTGGAATATTCCACAAAAAGTTGGTTCAGTGAATGTAACGTACTTTACACCTTCTACCATTGAATATATCAAGTGATGAAGAGTTTTAGATCTTATTGTGTCAGTATGACTTCCTGGTTGGACTGCAGGCAGACCACACCAGAACCACTACCTTCCTCTTCCTCAGTAATGATGCTGTAATGTAGCGGAATGATGTTCCACAACAACAACATGAACGTCCCTGCAAATCTCTTTGAGCTTTTCTACATAAGCCTTTAAAACTCCAAGACGTATTTTGCTACTAAATTTCTTTTAAAACATCTAAACCAGCCTGTAAAATCTCTTTAGTCCCAGTTAGCATGCAGACTTGATGTTTCTATGCAGACGTGATGTCTCCATGCAGACGTGATGTCTCCATGCAGACGTGATGTCTCCATGCAGACGTGACGTTTCCATGCAGACGTGACGTTTCCATGCAGACGTGACGTTTCCATGCAGACGTGATGTCTCCATGCAGACTTGATGTTTCTATGCAGACGTGATGTCTCCATGCAGACGTGATGTCTCCATGCAGACGTGACGTTTCCATGCAGACGTGACGTTTCCATGCAGACGTGATGTCTCCATGCAGACGTGACGTTTCCATGCAGACGTGATGTTTCCATGCAGACGTGATGTCTCCATGCAGACATGATGTTTCCATGCAGACGTGATGTTTCCATGCAGACGTGATGTCTCCATGCAGACGTGATTTCTCCATGCAGACGTGATTTTTCCATGCAGACATCATGTCTTCATGCAGACATGATGTCTGCATGCAGACATGATGTTTCCATGCAGACGTGACGTTTCCATGTAGACATGACGTTTCCATGCAGACATGATGTTTCCATGCAGACATGATGTTTCCATGCAGACGTGACGTTTCCATGTAGACGTGATGTCTCCATGCAGACATGATGTCTTCATGCAGACATGATGTTTCCATGCAGACGTGACGTTTCCATGTAGACGTGACGTCTCCATGCAGATGTGATGTCTCCATGCAGACGTGATGTCTCCATGCAGACATGATGTTTCCATGCAGACGTGATGTCTCCATGCAGACATGATGTTTCCATGCAGACGTGACGTTTCCATGTAGACATGATGTCGCCATGCAGACATGATGTCGCCATGCAGACATGATGTCTCCATGCAGACGTGACGTTTCCATGTAGACATGATGTCGCCATGCAGACATGATGTCGCCATGCAGACGTGATGTCTCCATGCAGACGTGATGTCTCCATGCAGACATGATGTCTCCATGCAGACGTGATGTCGCCATGCAGATGTGATGTCGCCATGCAGTTGTGATGTCGCCATGCAGACGTGATGTCTCCATGCAGACGTGACGTTTCCATGTAGACATGATGTCTCCATGCAGACGTGATGTCTCCATGCAGACGTGACGTTTCCATGTAGACATGATGTCTCCATGTAGACATGATGTCTCCATGCAGACATGATGTCGCCATGCAGACATGATGTCGCCATGCAGACGTGGCGTTTCCATGCAGACATGATGTTTCCATGCAGACATGATGTTTCCATGCAGACGTGGCGTTTCCATGCAGACGTGATGTTTCCATGCAGACGTAATGTTTCCATGTAGACATGATGTTTTCACCCTCAGCTTTCAGATTCTAAGGCTAAAATTATGTAAAATGAACGTATGAATGAATAAAGCAGCATAAAGAGCAACCAGAAGAAGAAAACCAAAGTTTATAGAAATAACACACAGCAGTGACCAAGCCTTTTCTCATCTGTACATCATTTTTGCAACCGTGCATCAGAAACATCATCTTGTCTTTATTCCAGCCATAGTGGACCTTTACTTCTTTTCATACATACATAGATCTTCTTGTTGATCTTTGGCTGCTCCTGATTGGAAGTTACCTTCAGTTTAAGCTCTCTGATTGGTGGAATGTCTGACAGCAAGGCAACGTCCGGAGAATTTTATACTTTATTTCTGCTGATTGGTTTAACAGTTTAATGATAATCTGACTAGAGGGGGGCACATGAAAATCCCTGCAGTCTGTTTGTTGAGGTCGTGTTTGGAGGTCCTCTGTACATCTGAACTGACATCATGACTCTTTCTTCCTGAAGTGCAAACACGCCAGGATTCTGGACGTGTCGCAGGCCTGAAATGTAATAATGAATCATAATAAATGAAGCTGAGAAGAAAAACATGTTGGGTCCATGTCGTGTGACCAGTTTTTTGTCTTTTGGTCCACATCTCCACTGCTGACTGTGTAAAACAACTGCACATGAAACAAACACGATAAAACCGGATCGATCAATCTGGTCTCATTAAATGGGGGGTTTTCTGGCTGTTGTCACCTGTTTCCAGTCCTAAAGAGTAACTGTCTGAATCCATCAGAGAAGAAGCATATGATATTTTACAAGGGTAACATCAAGCCATCTAAAAGCTCCAGTTATTGATCGCTGATAAGTTATGAGCAGAGTGTATTGATCCAGCAGGACATTTCCTACAGCAGTAAGACAAGCAAGCACGCCTCGGCCCTGACTATGAATATTTTAAAACAAAACAAAGGGGCCTCAAAGAATTTTGTTTCTAAAGCTAAATTTTTTTCATCATCAAACTCAAAATCTCAAAACTTGTCAGCAGATCGATGCAAACAAAAACGGAAAAATAAGTAAAACATTCTTTACATGCCAATTATTCCTCACGTTAACATTTATCCATCAAACAAGTTGTGAGTTGTAAACTACAAACTACCAGCTACGAGCTACAAACTATGAACTAGGAGCTACAAACTAGAAGTACTGAACAATGAACTACAAGCTATGAACTACAGGCTATGAGCTACTAGTTATAAACTATGAGCTACTAGTTATAAACTATGAGCTACTACTTATAAACTATGAGCTACTAGTTATAAACTATGAGCTACTAGTTATAAACTATGAGCTACTACTTATAAACTATGAGCTACTAGTTATAAACTATGAGCTACTAGTTATAAACTATGAGCTACTACTTATAAACTATGAGCTACTAGTTATAAATTATGAGCTATGAGCTACAAAGTAAGAGCTACTAGTTACAAACTATGAGCTGCTAGTTATAAACTATGAGCTGCTGGTTATAAACTATGAGCTACTAGTTATAAACTATGAGCTACGAGCTACAAAGTAAGAGCTACTAGTTACAAACTATGAGCTGCTAGTTATAAACTATGTGCTACTAGTTATAAACTATGAGCTACTAGTTATAAACTATGGTTTCCTGGTCTGGTTTCCTGGACTGGTGTCCTGGTCTGGTGTAATGGTCTGGTGTCCTGGACTGTTGTCCTGGACTAGTTTCCTGGTCTGGTTTCCTGGACTGGTGTCCTGGACTGGTTTCCTGGTCTGGTGTCCTGGACTGGTTTCCTGGTCTGGTTTCCTGGACTGGTGTCCTGGACTGGTTTCCTGGTGTGGTTTCCTGGTCTGGTGTCCTGGTCTGGTTTCCTGGACTGGTTTCCTGGACTGGTGTCCTGGACTGGTGTCCTGGACTGGTTTCCTGGTCTGGTGTCCTGGACTAGTTTCCTGGTTTGGTTTCCTGGCCTGGTTTCCTGGACTGCTGTCCTGGACTGGTGTCCTGGACTGGTTTCCTGGTCTGGTGTCCTGGACTAGTTTCCTGGTTTGGTTTCCTGGCCTGGTGTCCTGGTCTGGTTTCCTGGACTGGTGTCCTGGACTGGTTTCCTGGACTGGTTTCCTGGTCTGGTGTCCTGGACTGGTGTCCTGGACTGGTGTCCTGGACTGGTGTCCTGGACTAGTTTCCTGGTCTGGTTTCCTGGACTGGTGTCCTGGACTGGTTTTATGGTCTGGTGTCCTGGACTGGTTTCCTGGTCTGGTTTCCTGGACTGGTGTCCTGGACTGGTTTCCTGGTGTGGTTTCCTGGTCTGGTGTCCTGGTCTGGTTTCCTGGACTGGATTCCTGGACTGGTGTCCTGGACTGGTTTCCTGGTCTGGTGTCCTGGACTAGTTTCCTGGTTTGGTTTCCTGGCCTGGTGTCCTGGTCTGGTTTCCTGGACTGGTGTCCTGGACTGGTTTCCTGGACTAGTTTCCTGGTCTTGTGTCCTGGACTGGTGTCCTGGACTGGTTTCCTGGACTAGTATCCTGGACTGGTGTCCTGGACTGGTGTCCTGGTCTGGTGTCCTGGACTGGTTTCCTGGACTGGTTTCCTGGTCTGGTGTCCTGGACTGGTTTCCTGGTCTGGTTTCCTGGACTGGTTTCCTGGACTGCTGTCCTGGCCTGGTGTAATGGTCTGGTGTCCTGGTCTGGTTACCTGGTCTGGTTTCCTGGACTGGATTCCTGGTCTGGTGTCCTGGACTGGTGTCCTGGACTGGTTTTCTGGTCTGGTTTCGTGGACTGGTGTCCTGGTCTGGTGTAATGGTCTGGTGTCCTGGACTGGTGTCCTGGACTGGTGTCCTGGACTGGTTTCCTGGACTAGTTTCCTGGTCTGGTTTCCTGGACTGGTGTCCTGGACTGGTTTTATGGTCTGGTGTCCTGGACTGGTATCCTGGACTGGTGTCCTGGACTGGTATCCTGGACTGGTGTCCTGGACTGGTGTCCTGGTCTGGTGTCCTGGACCGGTTTCCTGGACTGGTTTCCTGGTCTGGTGTCCTGGACTGGTGTCCTGGTTTGGTGTCCTGGACTGGTGTCCTGGACTGGTTTCCTGGACTGGTGTCCTGGACTGGTGTCCTGGACTGGTTTCCTGGACTGGTGTCCTGGACTGGTGTCCTGGACTGGTGTCCTGGACTGGTATCCTGGACTGGTGTCCTGGACTGGTTTCCTGGTTTGGTGTCCTGGACTGGTGTCCTGGACTGGTTTCCTGGTTTGGTGTCCTGGACTGGTGTCCTGGACTGGTTTCCTGGTTTGGTGTCCTGGACTGGTGTCCTGGACTGGTTTCCTGGACTGGTGTCTTGGACTGGTTTCCTGGTTTGGTGTCCTGGACTGGTGTCCTGGACTGGTTTCCTGGTTTGGTGTCCTGGACTGGTGTCCTGGACTGGTTTCCTGGACTGGTGTCCTGGACTGGTGTCCTGGACTGGTGTCCTGGACTGGTATCCTGGACTGGTGTCCTGGACTGGTTTCCTGGTTTGGTGTCCTGGACTGGTGTCCTGGACTGGTTTCCTGGTTTGGTGTCCTGGACTGGTGTCCTGGACTGGTTTCCTGGTTTGGTGTCCTGGACTGGTGTCCTGGACTGGTTTCCTGGTTTGGTGTCCTGGACTGGTGTCCTGGACTGGTTTCCTGGTTTGGTGTCCTGGACTGGTGTCCTGGACTGGTTTCCTGGACTGGTGTCTTGGACTGGTTTCCTGGTTTGGTGTCCTGGACTGGTGTCCTGGACTGGTTTCCTGGTTTGGTGTCCTGGACTGGTGTCCTGGACTGGTTTCCTGGACTGGTGTCCTGGACTGGTGTCCTGGACTGGTGTCCTGGACTGGTATCCTGGACTGGTGTCCTGGACTGGTTTCCTGGTTTGGTGTCCTGGACTGGTGTCCTGGACTGGTTTCCTGGTTTGGTGTCCTGGACTGGTGTCCTGGACTGGTTTCCTGGTTTGGTGTCCTGGACTGGTGTCCTGGACTGGTTTCCTGGACTGGTGTCTTGGACTGGTTTCCTGGTTTGGTGTCCTGGACTGGTATCCTGGACTTAGTTAGAGCAATAGATTCAATTCAGATTATTTATAGGGAAGGCAAATTTATTTGTACAGCATCATCCAACAAATGGGGGATTCAAAAAGCTCCACAGACACATTTCAGCATCAGAAAAACAAAAACCATGAAATGATTAAAAAAAGAGAGAAAAAAAAAACACAACAGATTATAAAAAATCAGTTCAAGTTTAAAAGAAAAAAAATGAAAAATGGATTCACAACAAAGTCAAACAAATCCATCATATGATCCACATCAATCCTGTTTACTGTTCATATAAACCAGTTCATAAAAACCTCAATCAGAACCAGAACCAGGAAAGAAAACCTCCATCAGGACCAGAACCAGGAAGGAAAACCACCATCAGAACCAGAACCAGAAGGAAAACCTCCATCAGAACCAGAACCAGGAAGGAAAACCTCCATCAGGACCAGAACCAGGGAGAAAAACCTCCATCAGGACCAGAACCAGGGAGAAAAATCTCCATCAGAACCAGAACCAGGAAGGAAAACCTCCATCAGGACCAGAACCAGGAAGGAAAACCTCCATCAGAACCAGAACCAGGAAGGAAAACCTCCATCAGGACCAGAACCAGAAGGAAAACCTCCATCAGAACCAGAACCAGGAAGGAAAACCCCCATCAGGACCAGAACCAGGAAGGAAAACCCCCATCAGAACCAGAACCAGAAGGAAAACCTCCATCAGAACCAGAACCAGAAGGAAAACCTCCATCAGGACCAGAACCAGGGAGAAAACCTCCATCAGGACCAGAACCAGGGAGAAAACCTCCATCAGGACCAGAACCAGGGAGAAAAATCTCCATCAGAACCAGAACCAGGAAGGAAAACCTCAATCAGAACCAGAACCAGGAAGGAAAACCTCCATCAGGAGCAGAACCAGGAAGGAAAACCTCCATCAGGACCAGAACCAGGAAGGAAAAACCCATCAGAACCAGAACCAGAAGGAAAACCTCCATCAGAACCAGAACCAGAAGGAAAACCTCCATCAGAACCAGAACCAGGAAGGAAAACCTCAATCAGGACCAGAACCAGGAAGGAAAACCTCCATCAGGATCAGAACCCGGAAGGAAAACCTCCACCAGAACCAGAACCAGGAAGGAAAACCTCCATCAGGATCAGAACCCAGAAGGAAAACCTCCACCAGAACCAGAACCAGGAAGGAAAACCTCCATCAGAACCAAAACCAGGGAGAAAAATCTCCATCAGAACCAGAACCAGGAAGGAAAACCTCCATCAGGAGCAGAACCAGGAAGGAAAACCTCCATCAGGATCAGAACCCGGAAGGAAAACCTCCACCAGAACCAGAACCAGGAAGGAAAACCGCCATCAGAACCAAAACCAGGGAGAAAAATCTCCATCAGAACCAGAACCAGGAAGGAAAACCTCCATCAGAACCAGAACCAGGAAGGAAAATGCCCACCAGAACCAGAACCAGGAAGGAAAACCCCCATCAGAACCAGAACCAGGAAGGAAAACCTCCATCAGGACCAGAACCAGGAAGGAAAACCCCCATCAGAACCAGAACCAGGAAGGAAAACCTCCATCAGGACCAGAACCAGGAAGGAAAACCCCCATCAGAACCAGGAAAGAAAATCTCCATCAGGACCAGAACCAGGAAGGAAAACCCCCATCAGAACCAGAACCAGGAAGGAAAACCTCCACTAGAACCAGAACCAGGAAGGAAAACCTCCATCAGAACCAGAACCAGAAGGAAAACCTCCATCAGAACCAGAACCAGGAAGGAAAACGCCCATCAGAACCAGAACCAGGAAGGAAAACCCCCACCAGAACCAGGAAGGAAAACCCCCATCAGAACCAGAACCAGGAAGGAAAACCTCCATCAGGACCAGAACCAGGAAGGAAAACCCCCATCAGAACCAGAACCAGGAAGGAAAACCTCCATCAGGACCAGAACCAGGAAGGAAAACCCCCATCAGAACCAGAACCAGGAAGGAAAACCCCCATCAGAACCAGAACCAGGAAGGAAAACCTCCACTAGAACCAGAACCAGGAAGGAAAACCTCCATCAGGACCAGAACCAGGAAGGAAAAACCTATCAGAACCAGAACCAGGAAAGAAAATCTCCATCAGGACCAGAACCAGAAGGAAAACCCCCACCAGAACCAGGAAGGAAAACCCCCATCAGGACCAGAACCAGGAAGGAAAACCCCCATCAGAACCAGAACCAGGAAGGAAAACCTCCACCAGAACCAGAACCAGGAAGGAAAACCTCCACCAGAACCAGAACCAGGAAGGAAAACCTCCACTAGAACCAGAACCAGGAAGGAAAACCTCCACCAGAACCAGAACCAGGAAGGAAAACCTCCACCAGAACCAGAACCAGGAAGGAAAACCTCCACCAGAACCAGAACCAGGAAGGAAAACCTCCACTAGAACCAGAACCAGGAAGGAAAACCTCCACCAGAACCAGAACCAGGAAGGAAAACCTCCACCAGAACCAGAACCAGGAAGGACAGCCAGCTGGGAGTGGAAGTACAAGAAACATGTTCATCATAAAAACCAGGATCCTGGTCTGTGATATGCTGTTCATGTCTTCAAGTTAAAGTTAAAGTGACTGAAGAACCACAAACCTCTGGTCATATTAATGTCTGTCTTGTGGAATATAATATTTAAACTAACCCAGTGCTTCCAGTCCACATCACAACCAGCACACATCAGAAACTTGTTCCCAATCATGGTCACCAAGTGGTTGAAAAGCTTTTCCTCAGAACTATATACTATATACTAAACTATACTATACTATACCATACCATACCATACCATACCATACCATACTATACTATACTATACTATACCATACCATACCATACCATACCATACCATACCATACCATACTATACTATACTATACCATACCATACCATACCATACCATACCATACCATACCATACCATACCATACCATACTATACCATACCATACCATACCATACCATACCATACCATACCATACTATACCATACCATACCATACCATACCATACCATACCATACCATACCATACTATACCATACCATACCATACCATACCATACTATACCATACCATACCATACCATACCATACCATACCATACCATACCATACTATACTATACTATACTATATTATACTATACTAAACGATACAATACTATACTATACTATACTATAATTTATTTGTTTTTCGTGGCACAACTGGAAATGAAAATGTCGTAAATCACTTTATGTAATTTAATAATCTAGAGATTTGATGTTGTGGAAGAAAACTATATAATGAATGTGTAACAGAAGCTGATGCACACATCACGTCACACATGGACGTAAAGGAAAACAGGTTTAGTTACAGGTACAAAGAATTACGCTTCCATCCGTACATCGTGAGATTTGGCTACAAACAAGTATTTATATTAAAAAAATTAACTTTTTAATCATGAAACTGAATGATTGTATTTTCCTGCTTTAATCTGTTAATATGTAAATCCATTTAGGATTTCTAAACCCCGACGTGCTTCCTGTTTTCCTCCTAACATTTCAACACACACCAGCATGTTCTGGTAGCTTCTGAAGGACCAGTAACATACTAAATCAGACTAAAAACAATCTGTTCCCAGACATTTTTATATATTTAAATCATGTGAATTGTGGTCTGAATATTGGAGTGGTTTGTCTAAACTTTATGAATATACTTTCAGGACTTCACAGTCAAATGGTTGGATGATCATATTTCCTGGCGGCTAATTGGCTTCGTGGTCCTTCGGAGCTCCTCAGGGCGCTACTCTGGAACCATAATCATTTCTTTTCCATGCTGATCTCTCCCATGTTTCTGTCTCCAGCTCTGTTTGCAGATGACACCATGCTGCTACTTTGATGGGATATGAATATGCAGGCAGGTTTAAATTAAATATGTTATCCTTAAATTGCTTAAAAATAATAATGATAATAATAAAATGTAATTTTTTATCAGTTTTGTGGGGGAAAAATTAACCCAAGAGAACTGACCATCCTGAAGTGTCATCCAGTAGCTTGTAGTTAGTAAAGTTAGTAAATTACTCAGGATAAAAGGAGGGTCCCTGCGATGGACTGGAGAGCGGTCCAGGGTGTACCCCGCCTTTCGCCCGAAGACTGCTGGGATAGGCTCCAACTTAATGACCCTTGATCGGACTAAGCGGTTAGAAAAATGAATGAATGAATAAAAAGGAAGGTCATTTCTTATTACCGCTGCTGTGGAGGGGATGTTTTACTCGGTGTTTATCTGTCTGTCTGTTTGTTTGTGTTCAAGATAACTCAAAAAGTTACGTATGGATTTTCATTAAATTTTGTGAACTTGTTGGAAATCTGAAAATGAAGAATTGATTAAATTTTGGTGGTGATCCGGTTCACCGTTCGGATCCAGGAATTTTTTAAAGGCCTTGGCAGAGGTTTGCGCTCTCCGAGTGCTTTTCTAGTTATAGTTTGATTTGTAGTTTGGTTCAAGAGAAACGCGTTATGAGGATCACAAACTGTACATACAACTCATGAAAATAACACTTTTTACCTTTAAAATGTTGTGTCTCTTTTAAGGAGTCTCCACTGCAAATCATCGCTCAGTTGTAGAAGCAGACACCCTCCCCACCTTTAAGACTAGGCTTATCTTTTGATAAGTCCTATAGCTAGGGATGGTTAGCATCCCTTAGTTATGCTACTACAGGTTTAGACTGCTGAGGGACATTTCCTGATACACTGAGCTTCTTTCTCTCTCTCTTTTACCCCCCCCCCCCAATAACAGTGTTGCATCATTAACATGTATGTCTCCTGTCTCAGCAGGTCTCCCTGGCCGGGAGTAGCAGTTCCTGTTGTCTGTTGTCTTTTTGTCCTCTTCCCCCCACACAGCAGAGGCAGATGGCTGCCTGTCCTGAGCCGGGTTCTGTCGGAGGTTTCCTTCCTGTTAAAAGGGAGTTTTTTCCTTCCCACTGTCGCCAGTGTGCTTGCTCAGGATGGGAGATTGAGTTGGACTCAACTCAATCTGTTGGTTTCCTTATATAGGCTGTTATGAATTGGCCTTCATTATGTTTTCCCCTCTGTCTGTAAAGCGTCTTGAGATGGCATTGCCGTGATTTGACGCTATATAAATAAAGTTGAATTGAAATGAATTCAGTTGATCTGGCACATTTTACACTCATGTCCTTCCCAACACAAACCTCTGCATCTATCCAGGCTGGGGACCGTCCCGCCGAGATCAATCCTCTTCAGGGCTGCAGCAGATGGGGGACTCAAACCACCGACCATCAGGTCTCAAGACAACCAGCTCTCCCACCTGAGTCACTGCCATCCCAGCTTTAACATTTATTGAAACAATGGAGAAAAAAACAGACTATTTTTTTCCACTTTGAAATCAACTGCTGAAAAAACTCGACTTGAGGTTCAGATCTTCATCTTCCTCAGCTGCTCAGAAGCAGAGGGGAAAAAAAGCTAAAAAAAAAACAAAAACCTTTAAAATAATTTGATTGCAGATTTATAATCTTTTAAATGTGCATGGATTCATTTCAACATCGCTTTGTTCTTATATTCTAAATGTTTAGTTTAATGTTGCTGGTATTTAGCTGGAAGCTCGACATCTTTGGGCTGTTTTTGCCTCTTTTTGCACTGTAATCTTTCTTTTAGTCTTTTTTCTAACATGCTAAATAAGAAGAACAGACATTAAGCATGTTAGGGGAAGGTCTAAAGTTGGTCTTCAGCCAGAATTTATCCTCCACATCACAGAGGAATCTGTTTTCACATCACTTCCTAAATGGAATTACTTTGGTGCACGTCAAAGTTTGCTGCTTGCAAGAAAAGAGGAATGGAGATTGAATAGCAGCAAAACTAATAAAGAGAATGGTTCTCTGAGTTTCAGTAGTTTTCTTTATTTATTCTTTATTCTGAAGAGAGCGAGACGTTTTGCTATGTTTGGCTCTCATCAACCTCAGATCAGATCATCTGCAGCATTCAATATAACAGCCGATACATCAGGATCAGCTCCGAGGCCTCGCTGCAGCACAAACACAACACACACAAAGACAATCAGCAGAGACAGACACATTCTGGATGATTTTCTAATAGGGTTTATTCCTCTCTACAGTCATTAGTCAAATGATGACAAATCCATTTGATCTCCGCTGTGTGATGTTATATGAACTTCACTGGGGAAACTCTCTCCTCTCCGACCAAAATGAGCCTGAAACCTGAACCCTCACATTCCCTTTTTAGCTTAATTGAAGCATTGAGAGGCAAATTAAACAATGGTCTGGTGTAATTAAATCTCAGCAATACCCTGTTGTGGTAGTTTCAGCCTGTAATGATGTTTTTGCCACGCTCCTCTCTCCTGTTCCCCACCAATTAAAACCTGCTGAAGAGTGTAAAGGCAGCTGGATCGAGTTCTCCTTAATGCCAGTGTAGTGCTTTTCCATCCGTCCTCCGGTGGCACTGAAATTCAATAAATGGTATAATTGTCCTTCCTTAATGACAAGACGCAGGTGCAGGGTGATTTGTTTTTCTTGATTTGGCATGCAGGATAAGATTTACACAAGACAAAAAGTTGCAGGAGAAAAAAGCGATAATGCTAACCTGATGTGCAGCAGCAGTTTGAACGACGGCAGCCCAAACACCAAAAGCAAAGAAAAAGGGATTTTCTGTTAGTACGCCATATAAAACCTGTGATTGGTCCACTTGTCCACGGGTCTGAATGTAGAGACGTCTGTAGCGGTGTAACAAGCCACATTTGGGTCACGTCTCATCTTTCCTGATGGGAACTACAGATGATGAAACTGTGGAAACATGTTTTCATGACGGTTGCTTGTAAACTGAATGATGTACCTCACAGTGAACCATTTTTCTAACTCCAAACTGTGAAAACAGTGAAAGGACGGTGGAAGACGTGTGGGATATGAACGTCAACATTTCATGGAGTGAGAGGTCAAATGCCGACACGATGGACCCCAGAAAGTGCAGAAAATAACAGGTCAGATGCAAGATGGATGCTGAAGTAGGCTGGTTAGGAAGCTGGGTTCTGAAAGCAGAAGATTTTACTGCATTGGGAACTCTATTGCAGGCTGAGACCTTATGTTTATTTAGCAAGTAGCTTCCCAGGCTAAACCAGAAGGTGCTAACAGATAGCTGCGAGGGTCCTGCTGAGTGGGTGTTATCCACCGTCTTCATATCAGGGCAGGTAGGCGACAGCAGCCAGTGGCGTTCAGCCTGACGACTGGGTAGAGCAGGTAGACAGTGGTTGTTCCAAAGGCCCATTGATGCTTGACACAGACCGTGGACAAGCAGACGGATGGACAGTTTCGTCTATCTCATGCGCTCGTTGGTTAATTTGGTCTATTTTCAAGGGACTTAGTTTTGCATTACTTTATGCTGAAAATGGAGCAACACCACGGGAAATGGACGGGGGCAGTGTTGAGTTGTAGAGCAGACATGAAACCAGTCGACCAGAGAAGAAGAAGAGGAGTAGGAAGAAGATGAAGCTGAAACCACCAAATAAAAGGGCCTGAAGTGGAAGAAGACTCAGAAGAAGTTGAAGTTTGTGGTTTTATTATAGACTGTATATAAAAGATGGGCGGAGCCTCTGTGATGTCACCTGTAGGTTTCTGAAGAGAACCACCGCCATCTTGGTAGCATCATGTGTGTCATCTCATCTGGAGAATACAAAAGTCGTCAGAGGTGGAGCTGAGAGGGGGGCTGTGAACGTGGGGGTGGATGATTGACATCCAGCGAACTTCAATCTGCATGTAGCTAAGAGCTAACCGAGCTAACCCGGACATAACAGGAGCTAACCAGCTAACGGAGGTAAGCGGGCTAAAGCTAAGTCACGTTGTTAACCGGCTAAAAACTGCGGTTGTTCTACGTTCTTCTTACTTGATGGGGAGATCGGGTACCTGTCAATCAAAAGGACACGCCCCTAAATATGCTGAACTTCGAGATTAAATTACTTTTAAATGGGCGAGTTAGAAAAAAATTCACTCCCCCCACAGTTGTCATGAAGGTAAACCTGACCTATTAAACCTAACATGGATTTTTGAACCAGGCTGTAAATATGTTTATTTCTGCTGTGAAGTTGGTCTTTTTAACATGGAAGTCTATGGGGATTTGCTCTGTTTTGCAGCCCCTAGTGGATGAAGGGGGAACTGCAGATTTATGCACTTCTGCATAGGCTTCACTTTTAACCACCGGATGTTGCCACTTCTTCATCATTCTTTTCTTTTTCTGGTGCTTTCAGTGATGTATGACACCGTCTGAAACAGACACATCGCTGTACATACGGAGGGAACATAAATGGGCCTCAAGGTGCCAGCTGTAAGCTGTCAATCACCTGACAGAATCTGTGAGGGCTTAATGATGGCCAGGAATATATCTGAACACCGCCGCTTGCTTGTTCACATGGCCTTGTCCAAGTGGGCTTCAGCCTGGTCCTGCTCAGCTGGACCGGGTCCTGCTCAGCTGGACCGGGTCCTGCTCAGCTGGACCGGGTCCTGCTCAGCTGGACCCGGTCCTGCTCAGCTGGACCCGGTCCTGCCAGCGAACAGTTTCTGCCCAGCAAGCTGTCCAGGCTTCTTGTAGCGTTTGTTAGCTTCTCATTTCAACCATTTATCACGACACATAAATATCCGTACAGCCCAATCCCACACAGTAAGGAGTCGTTTGAAGAGGAAAACCAGCTTGTAGGAACCACATGGTTAGCCTGCTCCCAGCTCCCAGTCGACCTCTCCTTACATCCTGGTGAGCAGTGATTTATTCAGCTAAACGGGCTTTTATACTTTGTGTCTATAGATTCGTTCACTGGACGACTGAGTTTCTCCAAATGCTGCTTCCAAAACATCCCAGAAACACGTTGTTCACTCGTTAACCATTAGCATCTTAGCCTCAAGTAAGGATGGGACAGTGTGTCAACCAAATGACCCTTCATTCACACAGTTTCTGTACTGCTTAGGGTCGCCATTCAGGGTCGCTGCGGGCCGGTCTCCTGTCCATCGTAGGTCCAACGCAGCGAGACAAACAAGCAGTCTCTGCTAGGGAGAGTTAACCTAACATGCGTGTCTCTGGAAGGAAGGTGGAGTACCTGAAGCGAACCCCGGTACACACGGAGAAAACATGCCACCTCCACACAGAGAGGCCACAGTTCGAACCACTCCTGGCTCCCAGCGCGAGGCCGCTGTGCTAACCACCATGCAGCTGACCAAACAACCCTTATTTCACTCAATTACGATAAAGTTATCTGTCGAAAAGATTAGATTTGAAAACATGTTAAGCATGTATAAAGCCGCCAGTGTTCTTACAGGGACTGATAAAGCAAACACATACGGACCTGTTTGACCCACTTTGAACATGCTAATTCTGATGGGAATATGTTATTATTCTCACATATGCAAATGGAGCTCGGCTCTCCAACCGTGCTGGCTGTTTAACTGGTGTCTGTACAACTGAATGGCATTCAATTATGAGCGATATTATCAGCCTGGAGGTTGGGGCCTCGTCTAATTCACTCCTACTCCGTTGTCACAACATTAAGACCCCCCCCCTCCAACCCACCTGCTCCTCCTCTGTTATCTAAACTGCACACATTGGCCATCTGATAATAATGCCTGATTATGATGTGTACCCCACCTCCTGCTCCAGCAGCCCCCCACAAGTCATCCCCAGCTAAATGAAAACAGGGAGAGGATGAGCTTCTCCTACGCTGCTTTAACAGCATTAAAGTGTTGTGGCAGGTACGGTTTCCTATCAATTTCATTCAGGAAGAAACACGAGACTCACAAGCATCATTAGTGAGCAGGCATAATCTCATAACTCACGGCTGAGGTGTGTGTGTGTGTGTGTGTGTGCTTGGCTGGGTGTTGGTAGGCTATATTACATTTGCAGCAGCAGCGGTTATTAAAAGTGAACTTTTCAGACTTTTTCTCGTGTGGTTGTGTTTGTGGAGCTGCGAAACAGTCGTTAGCATTTTAGCGTTTTCAGCGCTAATTAAAGATGAACTTGTTTCCTGGAGGTCAGAGGTCACACATTTATCACAGTGAAGTGTCAGACACAGAGAGTGGGTGGAGTGACAGACTAAAGGAGGTAATAAGCGGATTTCAAAATGGCGAGTGTGAAGAAAGAGATGTAAAAAAGAAAGTAGCAAGCAGCAGAGGAGTGAAAAGGAAGAGAAAAAGGAGGCAGAAAGGATAAAACTGACTGGGAAAAAGGTGAGATCAGGTGATGAGGAGATAGCTGGAGAGAAAGTGGAAGTCAGAGAGGAGGGAAAGGAAAACAAGGAGAAGGAAAGGAAAATGGGGAGATGAAACCAAACGTTTGAAATGAGGAGGGAGAAGGGTGAGAGGAAGAAAAGAGCCTCTTTATGTCTGATGAACGGGTCAAAATGGATAAATTCCCTCCATTATACTCTGCTGTGTGTGTGTGTGTATGTGTGTGTGTGTGTGTGTGTGTGTGTGTGTTGAAGAGCGTTGTTTTCACTCGTTTCCAGCTCATGCTTCAGTCTTCTGTGTGCTTGTTCATCAGCTCCAGTCAGATGAAAACTACGAACTTCACACTTTATTCGATGCAGAAAAAACAAACATGCATTAGTCAGCTGTGTCATTAGTCATTAGATAATTAACTCTTTATCAGGCTAGTCAGTATCTCTGATCACTTTATTTTCTTTTATTTTCAGCATAAAACAAATTTAAAAGAATAAAAAGTAACAACAGAGTGGAGGTCTTGGTACCAGAAGAACAATTTTAGGTTAAAATTTCTAATTTCAAGGTATTTGAGTGTCCTATAAAGGGTTAATGACTTTAAAAATAAACATTGAACATTTATTTATTTATTTACATTGACTTGTACTCAGACACGTCTGTTGGGTGTGTTAACTAATGTAATGAATGTAATGACTTTTATAATAACGATTGTTTAATAATGGAATAATGTGGTTTTACCATGTTTTATTTTGTAATTTTAGGGAACATCTATATGGGGACAACAGATGGAAATTAGCTATAATCTGGCTTGTTTACGTCTGCAAACTGTACATGACGTTCATTAACTGGCATTGTCCCTTTTAAATAAAAATAAATTGAAAAATAAATTGAAAATTGAAACATGATTAACTTAGTTACTATAACTGATCTCTAAGGCTACGTTCACACTACAGGCTGAGGTGACTTCAATCCGGTGTTTGAGCCACTATGCGACATGTAACCGATCCTTTCTTAACAGTCTGAACGACACATCATATTTTCTAATGCGACCCAGGCCGCTTGGATACGTGGTCCTAAACCCGACATGTATCTGATGTTTTGCCGACTTCAGTCTGAACGGTCAGGTCGCATTAATCCGACCGACGCGTCATTGACATGCGACAAACATCATTATTCTGCGTTTGTTGTTTATGAACTCTTTATCGGTAAATGCTCTCACATCACTCTCCCACCGATCCTGACTGCGACTCCGAACCAGAACGTTTCTCTACAGTTGTTGCTGCCACAGCTCCACAAAGACCAAAACTTTTCCTTTCCTCGTCCGTAAACGTCTCCTTAAAACGAACCCATTCACCATGTTGTGGCTCCGGTTGGACAAAACGTTTCACTTTTATTTAACTTTTACGGTTGGACAAAACATTTAACTTTTATTTAACTTTTACGGTTGGACAAAACGTTTAACTTTTATTTAACTTTTACGGTTGGACAAAACATTTAACTTTTATTTAACTTTTACAGTCGGACAAAACATTTAACTTTTATTTAACTTTTACGGTTGGACAAAACGTTTAACTTTTATTTAACTTTTACGGTTGGACAAAACTTTTAACTTTTATTTAACTTTTACGGTGGGACAAAACGTTTAACTTTTATTTAACTTTTACGGTTGGACAAAACTTTTAACTTTTATTTAACTTTTACGGTCGGACAAAATGTTTAACTTTTATTTAACTTTTACGGTCGGACAAAACGTTAAACTTTTATTTAACTTTTACGGTGGGACAAAACTTTTAACTTTTATTTAACTTTTACGGTGGGACAAAACTTTTAACTTTTATTTAACTTTTACGGTTGGACAAAACTTTTAACTTTTATTTAACTTTTACGGTCGGACAAAACTTTTAACTTTTATTTAACTTTTACGGTTGGACAAAACGTTAAACTTTTATTTAACTTTTACGGTCGGACAAAACTTTTAACTTTTATTTAACTTTTACGGTCGGACAAAACTTTTAACTTTTATTTAACTTTTACGGTTGGACAAAACGTTTAACTTTTATTTAACTTTTACGGTCGGACAAAACTTTTAACTTTTATTTAACTTTTACGGTCGGACAAAACTTTTAACTTTTATTTAACTTTTACGGTTGGACAAAACTTTTAACTTTTATTTAACTTTTACGGTTGGACAAAACGTTTAATTTTGATTTAACTTCATGGTTAGACAAAACGTTTAACTTTTATTTAACTTTTACGGTTGGACAAAACGTTTAATTTTTATTTAACTTTATGGTTAGACAAAACTTTTAACTTTTATCTAACTTCTACGGTTGGACAAAACGTTTAAAATAGCAAATGCTCTGCTGCTGTCCATATTTACTTCCACAAACACAAAGATGCCACACGCATGCTCGCGGCACGTTGCCGTGTCTTCTACGCATGCGGGACGCTTCTGGTGCGCATGAGGTTCATACAGGAGATCACATACAAGTCACATTTGATCAGAAATGTGAACGGACTTTCAAAAAATTCGGATTTCACAAAAACATTCAATATGAGCAGCAAGCCCTGCAGTCTGAACGGAGCCTAAGATCAGGCTGTTTGCGCTGGTCTGCCAGAATCAGAGAGGAAATAGTCTAGTGACTCGTTCTTTGCTTTATTTATGCTCCTGCTGCAGAAAAAACTCATCAAATATTAGATCCTTTATGATGTGATGCAGATTTCATTCATCCATCATCGTAACAGCTTAGTCCAATGAAGGGTCGCGGGGAAGCTGGAGCCTATCCCAGCAGTCTCTGGGTGAAAGGCACGGTACATCCTGGACAGCTGGCCACTCCATCGCAGGACTAAAACTGTGTTCATGCCAACAGACTGGTGAAGGGTTAAAACAGCACCTCTCCTGTTTTCATGAGTTCAGAGAACCAGCTGGTGTGAGTAAGTTTCATGTTCAAGTAAAAGTAAAAGCAGCTGAAGGACAGACACTTCTGCTCCTCACTGAAATAAAGGCTGATTTTAACTCTTAGTGGGTCTTTAATGAAAACGGGTTTCTTGGGTCATGATTGGCTGCCGATCAGCCTGGTGTCACAGAAACACACCCAGTCTGAGCTAAGTTTAGACCTGAACACGCATATTTACCTTCCTCCCACACTTTACATTTATTTCAATGCCTCTTAGGCCCACACTGAACTAAATGTCACCGTCTAAACTCACAGAAATGTGTGGATGATTACCATGCACACACACACACACACACAGAGAGGTGGGTGGGAAAGGAAATCCCCTCTGCACAGTTTGACAGCTCCAGCTATGAGTGTGCGTCTATCATTAAATTGACACTCTCAGAGCATCCGGTCCGAACCTGCAGCTTTCCTGTTTCTTCATCAGTCTCCGGACTCAAGTCGACCTGCGAGTTTGTCGAGTAAAAAACACAAAGTTTTGTTTTGTTATTTTGTTATATAACCATTAAGTAAAGAGTCAGACTTCCTGAATAGCAGCAGAAATCTGAGAAATGATGAGGTAATCAGAATAATCTGAGATTAATGATGAAATTAAACCAAAAGAACAGGTCCATCAGTAGTGTTCCGATGGGGCTGGATCCCACGAGGTCCTGGTTGGGTTGAGATCAGGGTTTGGTAATGACAGTAGAGCTGTGGTTCTGAAACTGGGGGGTTGTGAGACAGTTTCAGGGGGTTCCAGATAATAATAAAACATATATTTTCTACATTTATCAAGTAAGTTAAGATTTTTTACCAAATGAAACCATAAATCTGCACCTGGGATGTTTAACACATAAACAGTAGGTTAGTGAACACACCACATTAACACAGTGTGGGTCTGCATCATGTGGTGGTGGCGGTTGGGGGGGGGGGGGGGGGGAGTGAAACCACCAGAAACCTCTGCATCCTCCGTGTTTAGGGAGATTCTGACAGTTTTCCAGACAGACATAGAAGATGCTGCAGTATATGATGTATCACACCAATCACATTCATCTCTCTGTCGTCAGGTGGGGGAAGGGTGGGGGAGGGGGAGGGGGATGCAAACACCAACATGGGGTTGTGGCTCGAACATTAGAAGCACCGGAGCAGACTAGGTGTGCAGACCCCCGGGATCCGGTCTGGTCTGAAGCTTGTTGTTGTCTTAGTACAAAAAGCAAGGAGTGTGTGTGTGTGAATGCATGTGTGTTTTTACCTGTCGTGGTACAAAGACGGACCTCGGTGGGACCACCGGTCCTGCATGGGGCCGAGGTTTTCCGGGGTCCTGGTTTAGTTTCAGGTTAACGGTCTTCAGGTGAGGTATGTTTGAGCAGGAGAGGTCGTCATTTAACCAGAGAGTTGACGGTTTGACCCTCAACATGCCGATGTGTGAGCGAGGAGGTGTGTAATCAGCTCTCCATGGATGCAGAGCATTTAGACTAAACTGGTCCCAGTTTGGGTTGGGATTGGTTCCCTTTCACCCACTTTAGCCAGGTCAACCTGCTGAGCCAGAGCCTATCCCAGCTGGTCCCACAGTGAGGTGGGGTACACCTGGACAGGTCATCAGTCCATCACAGAGACAAACAACTGACTAGTTAACCTGACATCACCATGGAGACGGAGCTGACCGCCACCCTGCACACCATCAACCCCAACCGGTCCCGATGCACGACGTGGATGCTCACAGTCGGATGACGGTTTAATCTGATTGGCTCACAGAGAGAAAGAAAGAATGAAAGAGGAAGCGCAGCTGATGGAGGCCGTGTGGAGGTAACGACATTCTGCAGCGAAGACGTGGAAACAAAGACCAGATCGACCGACGCTTCCATCACAGAAACCCTGGTAGCTCTTTATTTCTTCATCTTTCAGTATTCTCCTTTCTTCTGTCTCTTTGACACCAAAAACATTTTGGTTTTGAAGAATTTTAATTTCAGTGTATTTAAATCCTGTGTTATTTGTGTATTTATGATTTTATTGTGTTACTTTTACACATTTTCCTAATAATTTATATGTTGATATAAATGCTCAATTTACTTCCTGCAGAGAAGGAAAAAATCTTTACTAATATTTATTTCTATACTTTTATCAACAAATATAAATACAGTAAAAACAGAATGCAATGATATTTAAATCTCATCAGGTCATATTTTATTTCCAGTGGAAGATAAACAACATGATGAAACTGAAACATTTTATTATTTGACTGAAAATATGAGCAGATTGTGGATCTGATGCAACAACATGTTTAGCATCGTTAGCATCTCCTCCATCTCTCTAACATCTGGAAACATCTGGAAGTGAGGAGAGCAGCTCTGTGGTCCAGCATGGTGGAACCTGCAAGGTCTTCCCTGAAAGAGACGTTGTCTGGATGGGAGCAGATGTTTCAGCATTGATGGAGCTTCCCAGATGTGGAAGCTGCCCACGCCATCGGCACTAATGCAACCCCATCCCATCAGAGATGCAGGCTGATAACAAGCTGGATGCTCCCTCTCCTCTTTAGTCTGCAGGACACGCCGTCCATGCTGTCCACAAACTATTCCACATCTTCATCCAGGTTTCCACTCAGAACATTTTAAATGAGCTCTGGTCCAGAGAAGACGGCGTGTTTCTGGATCCTCTTCACATATGATGGAGCTTTAACCTGCATGTGTGGATTTCAGGATGAACTGGGTTCACACTGGTTTCTGGAATCTTCCTGAGTCCATGCACTGGTTTCCAGTAGAGAATCATGTTTTTACTGCAGAAGATCACCAGCATCCAGTCTTGTCCCAAGCATACAGAGATTCCTTCAGATTCTCTGAATCTTCTGATGATATTCTACACTGTAGATGGAGGATCTTCAGAGTCTGTTACTTTTACTACTTTTTTATCGATCAATGATTATCTTAGATACTGTTAATTGGTTACTCTAGAATGTCCCTAGGCGTGAGCTTGAATAGTTGTTTGTCTCTCTGTGTGGACCTGTGATAGACAGGTAACCTGTCCAGGTATACCTGCCTCTCGTGTTTGCTGTGATAGACTCTGAATTGGAACAAACAGTTAAGAAAATGGGTGGATGGATGATCAGGAGCCTTCATTAATCACAGCTCTCCATCTGAGCTGCAGGTGAAGCTGAAAGGACCAGTCTGAGAGGAACAGCGGGATCTAAATAAAACCAGACTAAGATTTTATTTATACAAGGAATCATTCGACACGTCTTTGTTTTATAAATAATCCTGCAGCTTGATTTATTACATGTAATAAAATCTGAGATCTGGTGATGAACATGTGAACTGATTATCTCTGAGCAACTTTCCTCTCCACTGCTCTGTTTAATGTTTCCATAAACATGGCGTCCATCAGCAGGTTGGCCATCTGAGAGCTGAAACCGCCACACCTGAGTCTGCAGATGGACAGGTGCACCTACACAGGTGTGTCTGCCACTTTCTCCCGTCTTCCCGCTCTCATTCCACACACACTTCCCTGGAAGAAATGATGACGTCTGTGTGAGCAGCTTAAACAGTCATGAATGTAAAATAACCTTCATCCTCTGTTTTCATGACAAATGTTTCGGGATGAACGTTTCAGAGGAGTAATATTTTTACTCCCGTCTCCGAACATCCATCCTCGCCGAGAAGATCCAGAGAATGGGAAAATATGGAGGCAATTATCGGCTGGCACATCAGAGCTCTGAACCCCCCCAGCCCTCCATCACTTTCCTCTGGTTGCCTCCTTTTGTCTTCTATCTTCTCTCACACATGACTGATTGCAGAATTTGTGCACAATCAGCTGTAATAATATCATCTTTATTTCTTTCATTCATATCCTTTAACTCCACAACAATCCCGCTGAATTTGATTTGTCATTTTATCAGCTGCGACTAATCCGTTTAGGTTGATGTGCGGTAGGGAGTGGTGGAAAAGCAGCCTGACGAGCTGCTCGCGCTTCGTTCCTACGTTTTACGCCATCCGGTTGGCTCACCAACACAGGTCAGGGGACAGCAGGGTTCATAGTTGACTTAAGTTTGGTGACCTTTGACCTTCAGGTTCGGTTCATCATTAGTAACTGTCTCCTTCTTTTTAACATCTTCTAACAGATGAAGTAGTTCGGCTTCCGTCTGTTTCACCGACGGCAATCCTGGATCTTCTTCATGTGACTGAAAAGAAACGTCACAGAAAAAAATTCTACATTTGTTTTATAGAATGATAATAAAGATTTTAATTTCAGCATCTGACCGACGTCAGGCCCAGGAGCATCCAACGTCCGGTCCAGGGGCCAGAAACGCCCACCCAGAGGGTCCGCTGGCCCACCAGAAGGTCCGCTGGTCCACCAGAGGGTCCGCTGGTCCACCCAGAGGGTCCGCTGGTCCACCAGAGGGTCCGCTGGTCCACCCAGAGGGTCCGCTGGTGGTCCACCAGAGGGTCCGCTGGTGGTCCACCCAGAGGGTCCGCTGGTCCACCAGAGGGTCCGCTGGTCCACCCAGAGGGTCCGCTGGTCCACCAGAGGGTCCGCTGGTCCACCCAGAGGGTCCGCTGGTGGTCCACCAGAGGGTCCGCTGGTGGTCCACCCAGAGGGTCCGCTGGTCCACCAGAGGGTCCGCTGGTCCACCCAGAGGGTCCGCTGGTGGTCCACCAGAGGGTCCGCTGGTGGTCCACCCAGAGGGTCCGCTGGTCCACCAGAGGGTCCGCTGGTCCACCCAGAGGGTCCGCTGGTCCACCAGAAGGTCCGCTGGTCCACCCAGAGGGTCCGCTGGTCCACCAGAGGGTCCGTTGGTGGTCCACCCAGAGGGTCCGCTGGTCCACCAGAGGGTCCGCTGGTCCACCCAGAGGGTCCGCTGGTGGTCCACCAGAGGGTCCGCTGGTCCACCCAGAGGGTCCGCTGGTCCACCAGAGGGTCCGCTGGTCCACCCAGAGGGTCCGCTGGTCCACCCAGAGGGTCCGCTGGTGGTCCACCAGAGGGTCCGCTGGTCCACCCAGAGGGTCCGCTGGTCCACCAGAGGGTCCGCTGGTCCACCCAGAGGGTCCGCTGGTCCACCAGAGGGTCCGCTGGTCCACCCAGAGGGTCCGCTGGTCGTCCACCCAGAGGGTCCGCTGGTCCACCAGAGGGTCCGCTGGTCGTCCACCCAGAGGGTCCGCTGGTCCACCAGAGGGTCCGCTGGTGGTCCACCCAGAGGGTCCGCTGGTCCACCCAGAGGGTCCGCTGGTGGTCCACCAGAGGGTCCGCTGGTGGTCCACCCAGAGGGTCCGCTGGTCCACCAGAGGGTCCGCTGGTCCACCAGAGGGTCCGCTGGTGGTCCACCAGAAAGGTTTCTTTCTATCTCTAAAACACATATTTTAAAATGTTTCTATGATTTAATACATTTAATATAAAAACTGTAAACAATAGAAATATTAAATAAAATAAATAAAGAGATAAAATGAATAAAACTCTGGCGGCATCGGATTGATGATCCTAGAGGCAGAACTGAACAGAACTGATGAACTTGGAAGGAACTTCTTTGACCCAGTCTGCAGTGGGACGTGTTGGGTGGACATCCAGACTGACTGACCCGGGTGCAGGTCAGAACCAGGGTCCAATGGCAGCAGCTGGTCACATCCTGAGAAGGGGCGGAGCTTGCAACGTCACTGCATGTGCATGGTCACTAATGGTGCTGGGTGGGCTGCGAGCCGGGGGATTACTTCTCCCTGGAAGCTGCCCAAACCTCGGGATGGACTCCTGATTGGCCATCAGGAGACCAGCTCAAACTCAGCCCCAGTAGCTAAACAGCCAGATTTCCAGTCACATGACTGGTGCTGCTGCAGGTCGCCGCCCGCTGCATGATGTCACATGACCACACAAGCTGTGAACTGAGCAGGTTTGTATTTATCTTCGTTCTATTTTCTGTAGCGGCGACATGAAGTCATGTGACACTTCTGGATGCCTACAGATGAACGTCTGCATCTGGTTTAGTTATTTCAGGCTGAGCGGATGCTGAGGTACATCACACGCTGTAAACTCTGAGTTTATTCCCTCCATCTTTCTTTTTTCTTCCTGCGAAGAAAAGTGAAGGAGAAGTAAAACTCACATTAGGTCTGATCCTCTCCTCCATTGTTGTCTGCTAATGAGAGGACCCCTGACTGTCTGAGGTCATTTATCTTCCCGACGCCCTCCCACACACACACACACACACACACACACACACACACCACGATGTCGTATCAGATTAAAGGCCAGAATTGATCGCACATCTTAACCCAGCATGAAATGATAAAAGTTAAAGTTAATGAAGATGATCAGACTTCATAATGGATCAATGAAGTCATCAAAGTAATGATGGAGATACACATGTTTAATAAGGCCTGGTACAGACCCATTTACCGGCCGGTAAACTTTAATGGCTGTGCTGGGAGTGTGTGTGTCATCTGAGAGGCTGCCAGCTGTAAAACACTGATGATTTCATCCTGAGGATGCAGGAGATGCCGAGGAGCGAGGTCTCATCCAGGATCCAGTACGCTTCTTCTTCTCTGTCTGATGTTTAAAATAACTTCATAGCTTCACATGTTAAACAGTTCGCAGGTAAACCTGGTTAATTATTTTATTTTATCTTTAATTTAAAAGAGGAAATTCATCTTCATGTGAAGTGGATCACATGCGTCATGATTTATGTCTCCTGCAGCTATCAGTGGTTAGAACAGCATGATGGACGCTACCGCGCGCTAAGGAGTAAACTTCCACCATCTTCACAAAACACACAACTCGACACAGAGATGTTCACAACAACTACACACACTCTGGAAAACCAGGAGTCCACTTCCACAGGTACAGTCTGGACTCAGGAACCCACCAGGACAGGTTCAGCATGTTTCACATGTCCTGGTTCTCCTGGAAGGGAGGAGATGGAGCTGATGGAAGGAAGGAAATGAAGAAGGAAGGGGTTGAGGGAGGGAGGAGGAGAGGATGGAAGGAAAGAAATGAAGAAAGAAAGAAAGAAGAAAATAAATGAAGAAGGAAGGAAAGAAGGGAGGTATTTAGGAAGGAAGGAAGGACAGAAGGAAGGAAAGAGGAAAGAAGGGACTGAGGGTGGGAGGGAGGGAGGACAGAGGAAAGAAAGGAACGAAAGAAAGAAGAAAATGAAGAAGGAAAAAAGAAAGGGATTGAGGAAGGATGGAAGGAAGGAAAGGGAAATAAAAGGAAGGAAAGAGGAAGGAAGGAAAGAAATAAAGTACGAAAGAAAGAAAGAAGAAAAGAAATGAAGAAGGAAGGGGAGAAGGAAGGAAGGGAATAGGTAAAGAATAAAAAGAAGGAAAGAAGAAGGAAGGGATTAAAGGAGGGAAGACAAGAGGAAGGAAGGATAGAAATAAAGTACGTAAGAAAGAAAGAAAAAAGAAATGAACAAGGAAGAAAAGGAGGATGTATTTAGGAAGGAAGGAGGGATGGAAATAAGGAAGGAATGAGGAAGGAAGGGACTGAGGGAGGAAGGATGGAAGGAAAGAGGAAGGAAGGGATTGAGGGAGGAAGGAAGGAAGGAAAGAGGAAGGAAGGGATTGAGGGAGGAAGGATGGAAGGAAATAGGAAGGAAGGGATTGAGGGAGGGAGGATGGAAGGAAAGAGGAAGTAAGGGATTGAGGGAGGAAGGATGGAAGGAAAGAGGAAGGAAGGGATTGAGGGAGGAAGGATGGAAGGAAAGAGGAAGGAAGGGATTGAGGGAGGAAGGATGGAAGGAAAGAGGAAGGAAGGGATTGAGGGAGGAAGGATGGAAGGAAAGAGGAAGGAAGGGATTGAGGGAGGATAGAAGGAAGGAAAGAGGAAGGAAGGGATTGAGGGAGGAAGGATGGAAGGAAAGAGGAAGGAAGGGATTGAGGGAGGAAGGATGGAAGGAAAGAGGAAGGAAGGGATTGAGGGAGGAAGGATGGAAGGAAAGAGGAAGGAAGGGATTGAGGGAGGATGGATAGAAGGAAAGAGGAAGGAAGGGATTGAGGGAGGAAGGATGGAAGGAAAGAGGAAGGAAGGGATTGAGGGAGGAAGGATGGAAGGAAAGAGGAAGGAAGGGATTGAGGGAGGAAGGATGGAAGGAAAGAGGAAGGAAGGGATTGAGGGAGGAAGGATGGAAGGAAAGAGGAAGGAAGGATGGAGGGAGGAAGGATGGATGGAAGGATGGAAGGGATTGAGGGAGGAAGGATGGAAGGAAAGAGGAAGGAAGGGATTGAGGGAGGAAGGATGGAAGGAAAGAGGAAGGAAGGGATTGAGGGAGGAAGGATGGAAGGAAAGAGGAAGGAAGGGATTGAGGGAGGAAGGATGGAAGGAAAGAGGAAGGAAGGGATTGAGGGAGGAAGGATGGAAGGAAAGAGGAAGGAAGGGATTGAGGGAGGAAGGATGGAAGGAAAGAGGAAGGAAGGGATTGAGGGAGGAAGGATGGAAGGAAAGAGGAAGGAAGGGATTGAGGGAGGAAGGATGGAAGGAAAGAGGAAGGAAGGGATTGAGGGAGGAAGGATGGAAGGAAAGAGGAAGGAAGGGATTGAGGGAGGAAGGATGGAAGGAAAGAGGAAGGAAGGGATTGAGGGAGGAAGGATGGAAGGAAAGAGGAAGTAAGGGATTGAGGGAGGAAGGATGGAAGGAAAGAGGAAGGAAGGGATTGAGGGAGGAAGGATGGAAGGAAAGAGGAAGGAAGGGATTGAGGGAGGAAGGATGGAAGGAAAGAGGAAGTAAGGGATTGAGGGAGGAAGGATGGAAGGAAAGAGGAAGGAAGGGATTGAGGGAGGATGGAAGGAAGGAAAGAGGAAGGAAGGGATTGAGGGAGGAAGGATGGAAGGAAAGAGGAAGGAAGGGATTGAGGGAGGATGGAAGGAAGGAAAGAGGAAGGAAGGGATTGAGGGAGGAAGGATGGAAGGAAAGAGGAAGGAAGGGATTGAGGGAGGATGGAAGGAAGGAAAGAGGAAGGAAGGGATTGAGGGAGGAAGGATGGAAGGAAAGAGGAAGGAAGGGATTGAGGGAGGAAGGATGGAAGGAAAGAGGAAGGAAGGGATTGAGGGAGGAAGGATGGAAGTAAATAGGAAGTAAGGGATTGAGGGAGGAAGGATGGAAGGAAAGAGGAAGGAAGGGATTGAGGGAGGAAGGATGGAAGGAAAGAGGAAGGAAGGGATTGAGGGAGGAAGGATGGAAGTAAATAGGAAGTAAGGGATTGAGGGAGGAAGGATGGAAGGAAAGAGGAAGGAAGGGATTGAGGGAGGAAGGATGGAAGGAAAGAGGAAGGAAGGGATTGAGGGAGGAAGGATGGAAGTAAATAGGAAGTAAGGGATTGAGGGAGGAAGGATGGAAGGAAAGAGGAAGGAAGGGATTGAGGGAGGAAGGATGGAAGGAAAGAGGAAGGAAGGGATTGAGTTAGGAAGGATGGAAGTAAATAGGAAGTAAGGGATTGAGGAAGGAAGGATGGAAGGAAAGAGGAAGGAAGGGATTGAGGGAGGAAGGATGGAAGGAAAGAGGAAGGAAGGGATTGAGGGAGGAAGGATGGAAGGAAAGAGGAAGGAAGGGATTGAGGGAGGAAGGATGGAAGGAAAGAGGAAGGAAGGGATTGAGGGAGGAAGGATGGAAGGAAAGAGGAAGGAAGGGATTGAGGGAGGAAGGATGGAAGGAAAGAGGAAGGAAGGGATTGAGGGAGGAAGGATGGAAGGAAAGAGGAAGGAAGGGATTGAGGGAGGAAGGATGGAAGGAAAGAGGAAGGAAGGGATTGAGGGAGGAAGGATGGAAGGAAAGAGGAAGGAAGGGATTGAGGGAGGAAGGATGGAAGGAAAGAGGAAGGAAGGGATTGAGGGAGGAAGGATGGAACTCATCATGTCAGATCTTGTTTCTGAAACTAAAGGCTCCGTCTGTTTCCATCTTTTCCTCTTCGGTGGATCAATAACTGTGATGTCATCGTCATTCCCGATATTTATCGTTTGTTTGTGCTGATCTGGGAAGACGAGTTTTATTTTCCTTCCAAACGGAGCGGAAGATGTGGAGCTCACCTCATTCCAGGCTTTCCAGTCAGACTGCATTTTAATCTGGAATAATTGATCAACTCAGTCATTGATCCGTCTGGAACTTGCTACATTATTGGTTGCTCTCCCAGTCTCTCCCAGTCTCTCCCAGTCTCTCTCAGTCTCTCCCAGTCTCTCCCAGTCTCTCCCAGTCTCTCTCAGTCTCTCCCAGTCTCTCTCAGTCTCTCCCAGTCTCTCCCAGTCTCTCTCAGTCTCTCTCAGTCTCTCTCAGTCTCTCCCAGTCTCTCCCAGTCTCTCTCAGTCTCTCCCAGTCTCTCCCAGTCTCTCTCAGTCTCTCCCAGTCTCTCTCAGTCTCTCCCAGTCTCTCCCAGTCTCTCTCAGTCTCTCCCAGTCTCTCCCAGTCTCTCCCAGTCTCTCTCAGTCTCTCTCAGTCTCTCCCAGTCTCTCCCAGTCTCTCTCAGTCTCTCCCAGTCTCTCTCAGTCTCTCCCAGTCTCTCCCAGTCTCTCCCAGTCTCTCCCAGTCTCTCTCAGTCTCTCTCAGTCTCTCCCAGTCTCTCCCAGTCTCTCTCAGTCTCTCCCAGTCTCTCTCAGTCTCTCTCAGTCTCTCTCAGTCTCTCCCAGTCTCTCTCAGTCTCTCCCAGTCTCTCCCAGTCTCTCTCAGTCTCTCCCAGTCTCTCTCAGTCTCTCCCAGTCTCTCCCAGTCTCTCTCAGTCTCTCCCAGTCTCTCTCAGTCTCTCTCAGTCTCTCCCAGTCTCTCCCAGTCTCTCTCAGTCTCTCCCAGTCTCTCCCAGTCTCTCTCAGTCTCTCCCAGTCTCTCTCATTCTCTCCCAGTCTCTCCCAGTCTCTCTCAGTCTCTCTCAGTCTCTCCCAGTCTCTCTCAGTCTCTCCCAGTCTCTCTCAGTCTCTCTCAGTCTCTCCCAGTCTCTCTCAGTCTCTCCCAGTCTCTCTCAGTCTCTCCCAGTCTCTCTCAGTCTCTCTCAGTCTCTCTCAGTCTCTCCCAGTCTCTCTCAGTCTCTCCCAGTCTCTCCCAGTCTCTCTCAGTCTCTCCCAGTCTCTCTCAGTCTCTCCCAGTCTCTCCCAGTCTCTCTCAGTCTCTCCCAGTCTCTCTCAGTTTCTCCCAGTCTCTCCCAGTCTCTCCCAGTCTCTCTCAGTCTCTCTCAGTCTCTCTCAGTCTCTCCCAGTCTCTCCCAGTCTCTCCCAGTCTCTCTCAGTCTCTCCCAGTCTCTCTCAGTCTCTCCCAGTCTCTCTCAGTCTCTCCCAGTCTCTCTCAGTCTCTCTCAGTCTCTCCCAGTCTCTCTCAGTCTCTCCCAGTCTCTCCCAGTCTCTCCCAGTCTCTCTCAGTCTCTCTCAGTCTCTCCCAGTCTCTCCCAGGCTCTCTCAGTCTCTCCCAGTCTCTCCCAGTCTCTCAGTCTCTCTCAGTCTCTCCCAGTCTCTCCCAGTCTCTCCCAGTCTCTCTCAGTCTCTCCCAGTCTCTCCCAGTCTCTCTCAGTCTCTCCCAGTCTCTCTCAGTCTCTCTCAGTCTCTCCCAGTCTCTCCCAGTCTCTCCCAGTCTCTCTCAGTCTCTCCCAGTCTCTCTCAGTCTCTCTCAGTCTCTCCCAGTCTCTCCCAGTCTCTCCCAGTCTCTCTCAGTCTCTCCCAGTCTCTCCCAGTCTCTCCCAGTCTCTCCCAGTCTCTCTCAGTCTCTCCCAGTCTCTCCCAGTCTCTCTCATTCTCTCCCAGTCTCTCCCAGTCTCTCTCAGTCTCTCCCAGTCTCTCTCAGTCTCTCTCAGTCTCTCCCAGTCTCTCTCAGTCTCTCCCAGTCTCTCTCAGTCTCTCCCAGTCTCTCTCAGTCTCTCCCAGTCTCTCCCAGTCTCTCCCAGTCTCTCCCAGTCTCTCTCATTCTCTCCCAGTCTCTCCCAGTCTCTCTCAGTCTCTCCCAGTCTCTCCCAGTCTCTCTCAGTCTCTCCCAGTCTCTCTCAGTCTCTCTCAGTCTCTCCCAGTCTCTCTCAGTCTCTCCCAGTCTCTCTCAGTCTCTCCCAGTCTCTCTCAGTCTCTCCCAGTCTCTCCCAGTCTCTCCCAGTCTCTCTCAGTCTCTCTCAGTCTCTCCCAGTCTCTCCCAGTCTCTCTCAGTCTCTCCCAGTCTCTCCCAGTCTCTCAGTCTCTCCCAGTCTCTCTCAGTCTCTCCCAGTCTCTCCCAGTCTCTCCCAGTCTCTCCCAGTCTCTCCCAGTCTCTCCCAGTCTCTCTCAGTCTCTCCCAGTCTCTCCCAGTCTCTCTCAGTCTCTCTCAGTCTCTCCCAGTCTCTCCCAGTCTCTCTCAGTCTCTCCCAGTCTCTCTCAGTCTCTCCCAGTCTCTCCCAGTCTCTCTCAGTCTCTCCCAGTCTCTCCCAGTCTCTCTCAGTCTCTCCCAGTCTCTCCCAGTCTCTCTCAGTCTCTCTCAGTCTCTCCCAGTCTCTCCCAGTCTCTCCCAGTCTCTCTCAGTCTCTCTCAGTCTCTCCCAGTCTCTCTCAGTCTCTCCCAGTCTCTCTCAGTCTCTCCCAGTCTCTCCCAGTCTCTCTCAGTCTCTCCCAGTCTCTCTCAGTCTCTCCCAGTCTCTCTCAGTCTCTCCCAGTCTCTCTCAGTCTCTCCCAGTCTCTCCCAGTCTCTCTCAGTCTCTCTCAGTCTCTCCCAGTCTCTCCCAGTCTCTCTCATTCTCTCCCAGTCTCTCCCAGTCTCTCTCAGTCTCTCCCAGTCTCTCTCAGTCTCTCCCAGTCTCTCTCAGTCTCTCCCAGTCTCTCTCAGTCTCTCCCAGTCTCTCTCAGTCTCTCCCAGTCTCTCCCAGTCTCTCCCAGTCTCTCTCAGTCTCTCCCAGTCTCTCTCAGTCTCTCTCAGTCTCTCCCAGTCTCTCAGTCTCTCTCAGTCTCTCCCAGTCTCTCCCAGTCTCTCTCAGTCTCTCCCAGTCTCCCAGTCTCTCTCAGTCTCTCCCAGTCTCTCCCAGTCTCTCTCAGTCTCTCCCAGTCTCTCCCAGTCTCTCCCAGTCTCCCAGTCTCTCCCAGTCTCTCCCAGTCTCTCCCAGTCTCTCTCAGTCTCTCTCAGTCTCTCTCAGTCTCTCCCAGTCTCTCCCAGTCTCCCAGTCTCTCTCAGTCTCTCCCAGTCTCTCCCAGTCTCTCCCAGTCTCTCTCAGTCTCTCTCAGTCTCTCTCAGTCTCTCTCAGTCTCTCCCAGTCTCTCTCAGTCTCTCCCAGTCTCTCTCAGTCTCCCAGTCTCTCTCAGTCTCTCCCAGTCTCTCCCAGTCTCTCTCAGTCTCTCCCAGTCTCTCTCAGTCTCTCTCAGTCTCTCCCAGTCTCTCCCAGTCTCTCTCAGTCTCTCTCAGTCTCTCCCAATCTCTCTCAGTCTCTCCCAGTCTCTCTCAGTCTCTCCCAGTCTCTCTCAGTCTCTCCCAGTCTCTCTCAGTCTCTCCCAGTCTCTCTCAGTCTCTCCCAGTCTCTCCCAGTCTCTCTCAGTCTCTCTCAGTCTCTCCCAATCTCTCTCAGTCTCTCCCAGTCTCTCTCAGTCTCTCCCAGTCTCTCTCAGTCTCTCCCAGTCTCTCTCAGTCTCTCCCAGTCTCTCTCAGTCTCTCCCAGTCTCTCTCAGTCTCTCCCAGTCTCTCCCAGTCTCTCTCAGTCTCTCTCAGTCTCTCCCAGTCTCTCCCAGTCTCTCTCAGTCTCTCCCAGTCTCTCCCAGTCTCTCTCAGTCTCTCCCAGTCTCTCTCAGTCTCTCCCAGTCTCTCTCAGTCTCTCCCAGTCTCTCCCAGTCTCTCCCAGTCTCTCTCAGTCTCTCCCAGTCTCTCCCAGTCTCTCTCAGTCTCTCCCAGTCTCTCCCAGTCTCTCCCAGTCTCTCCTCTGATGTGGTGTGTGTGGTACTAAAGTGGCATCCTGTGCAACTTCCCTGCCAGAACTTTCAAACCAGTAATTTCACTGGTTTTCCTTCCAAAACCAGTAAAACTAAGCAATCGAAAAGGTGGAACTCTTCTGTCGCCTCGAGACAAACCTGGACTGTTTACTGGACCCTGAGAGTCCGCTTCATGTCATCCTGGAACCTCTCCTAATGCTCCTCATGTAACATCGCCTGTCTCCATGGTGACCAGGACAGGATGAAAGGCGTTAAACAGACCTTTCAGAAGCTCAGATTAGAAGAAACATCTACGGGATGTAGATGTGTTGTCTGAGGGAAGGTTTCCACGGTGATTTCCACAGCATCGTTTTTCCCCGCTGTAAAAAACATCTTATTTTTTATTACATAACACTTGTTTCACATGATCCACACCGCATGTTGACATGTTGACCCCGAACCCCAATGTGATTCTGATGGCATGTAAAACAGATATTTTCCACCTTTAGATCAACAAGAAGAGCATCAGAGATGCAACGCTGGTCTGCATGAGGTACAGACAGCAGAACAACAGCAGCATCTCCAACCCTGAAAGTACAACTACGTACTTGTTTTTCAGAGAGTGTGTGTAGCTCTCAGTCACTGCGTGACTGCTGGCAGTAAATTAAATAATGATTAGTTGAAATCATTTGTTATCCTGTCTGACACCTGACCAGCTCCTGGGAGGGGCTGAAAGACGGATGGAGCGCTCTGCAAGTACCGAGTCAACAGGTGAAGATTAACTGGCTTTAATGATGCTATTTAGCTAATGTAGCTCCGGTTACTGTTGTCTGTGATGCAGGACCAGGTCTGAGCGAGACCGCTGTCTTCTGGTCCATCACAGCACCTTTCTGCTCAGGTAGCACAGTAGTTCATGTTCATTATTATTGTTATTATTATTATTATTATTATTATTGTTATTATTATTATTATTATTATTATTATTATTATTATTATTATTATTATTATTATTATTATAATAATCATAATAATAATAATAGTAAAACATGGTTTTACACACATCTTCTCTGTGAGTGGTGTGGTTTGTCTGTTCGTTCCGAGCAACACGAACGTTTCCACAACTCTCCAACTCGCTGAAGCTGATCTTCACACAGCACCCCAGTAATAACGCTCTCACACACACACTCAGGGTCCTGCAGCATCACCTCATAATGCTTCACACTAAAATGGAAATTTGACCTTATATCTTTCCTAAAATCTGCCTTTTATCAGAGTAACATCCCCACACCTCCAAAAGAAGCTTATTAAAATAAGTGTAAAACAGCTGAATATAAACTCTCTCTCTGCGGTATTATAATGATACTGATACAAGGAAACCATTTGTTTTAAGTCTTTATTGCTGTTTCAAGACATTAGCATTAATGTTTTCTGATAATGGTACAGAAGTCAAATGTCAATAGTGGAGCCCGGCTCGGTCTAATGACTGAGACAAGGGATTGCTTTAATGAGTGGAAACCGATTCACTCCGACCTTCTGATCTTTGGCTGCTCCCAGGTGATCCTCTAGACGTGAAGCAGATGATGAATGGGAGCTGCGAGATTCATCTCAGCATCATACAGCTGTCGCTAAATGGGATCAGACTCCTTATATGATCACGGACATCATGGCCATGCTACCAAAAATAACAAACATGGAGGGAACAATTTAATTAAAAAAACACTCATGCTGGCATTGATTTATTTCTTGCAGCTTAAATGGTAACAAAAGGGACAGCAAATTTATTTATGCAGTACATCCAACCATAAGATCAACCCATGTCCTGTACAGCAGGGGTCTCCAGCTCCGGTACTCGAGGGCTACATTCATGCAGGTTGGCTATCTCTGTGTAACAGCACATACAACTCAAATTAATGAGCCATTGTGCACAATGTCATAGGCGGAGGGGTCCATTTCATTTGTGTCAGGTGTGTTGGAGCAGGAATACATTGCTGTTGGATTGTGGCCTTCAACTAAAAGAGTTACGTTTTTACATACAGAGTTACGTGTTTATACGTAGAGTTACATATTTACATACAGAGTTACATATTTACATACAGAGTTACATATTTACATACAGAGTTACGTGTTTATACGTGGAGTTACATATTTACATACAGAGTTACGTGTTTATACGTAGAGTTACATATTTACATACAGAGTTACGTGTTTATACGTGGAGTTACATATTTACATACAGAGTTACATATTTACATACAGAGTTACATATTTACATACAGAGTTACGTGTTTATACGTAGAATTACATATTTACATACAGAGTTACACATTTACATACAGAGTTACTTGTTTATACGTAGAGTTACATATTTACATACAGAGTTACATATTTACATAGAGTTACATATTTACATAGAGTTACACATTTACATATAGAGTTATATATTTATACATAGAGTTATACATTTACATATAGAGTTAAATATAATACCTGCACAGTTACAATATAATTAATATAGAGTTACACATTTACATCGAGAGTTACACACAAATACGTTACATATTTATATAAAATTACACATGTAAATACAGAGTTAAATGTTTACATACAAAGTTATATATTAATATATAGAGTTACACTTTTCATAGAGAGTTACACATTTATATATAGAGTTACACATTTACATACAAAGTTACATATTTATATATAGAGAGAGTTACACAAGTACATACAGCGTTACACATTTATATAGAAAGAGTTAAACAATTACATAGAGTCTATGTAATTGTTTAACTCTTTCTATATAAATGTGTAACGCTGTATGTACTTGTGTAACTCTCTAGAGTAACATATTTACATACAGAGTTACACATTTATATAGAAAGAGTTACACAATTACATAGAGAGTCACATATTTACATACAGAGTTACATATTAATATATAGAGTTACACTTTTATACACACACACACACACACACACACACACACACACACACACACATATATATATATATATATATATATATATATATATATATATATATATATATATATATATATATATTTTTATATATATATATATATATATATATATATATATATATATATATATATATATATATATATATATATATATATATATATATATATATATATATATATATATATATATATAAATATAAAGTTACATAAAGCCATGGGGTATACATCCACATGTAGATGCTAAACAATATGGGACCCAAGACTGTCCCTGTCCTGTTTTACCTGCACTGATAGAGCTTCAGATTCAGAGAGGCAGCTATTCAACATGTAGCATCTTTATACGGTTTGTTGGCCACTGTCCAAACCAGGATGGAGTTTATCTGGGAGCAAACATGATAAAGGCCGCAGATGAAAACCACCAAAGATATTTATGTTCCCTTCATGCAGGCAGTGGCTGGTTTGAGACTTGCCATGCATGGTGGTTTCAGAATGGAGCTTTTCTGCTTTCCTCCCACTCAACATTCCTCTTTTCTACTGTGCTCTCACCCGCGAATGGTTAATGTTGGGGGTTAAAGGACACAGATCTATCTATCTATCTATCTATCTATCTATCTATCTATCTATCTATCTATCTATCTATCTATCTATCTATCTATCTATCTATCTATCTATCTATCTATCTATCTATCTGTCTATCAGTCTATCTATCTATCTATCTATCTATCTATCTATCTGTCTATCAGTCTATCTATCTATCTATCTATCTATCTATCTATCTATCTATCTATCTATCAGTCTATCTATCTATCTATCTATCTATCAGTCTATCTAAGTCCTACACTACGTCTGTCATCATTTCTGTTTTTTTTTACCAAATCCTGCACATCCTGGCTAGCAATGCCTCTCAGTATCTACAATTAATCAGTGGAAATAATCTCTTCCTCTGTGCTGTTTTCTCATTAAACGGCTTCTTCATGTCCTTTGATGGTCAGTGTGAATGGAGGAAAATGCCACCTACACCAAATTAGAAAGAAAAGCAGAAGCCTCCCACGGCCGAGAAGAAGAAAGAGAATCTGCTGGCCAAACATGCCGCCATCTCCCACATGGTCAGCTTCACCAGCTTCTGTGTGTGCAGGGAGGGGGGGTCCTGTCAGTGTGGGGTGACAGGAGGAATCTGAGGGGGTGGGTGGACAGTGACGGGTCCTAAGAGCTCATGAAGGTGGAGACACAGGACCTGTGAAGCCACTGTACCATCAGCACTTTCATTCATCCCAGTTCCGACATCATCCTCATCATTTCAGTTATTCTTTTAACAGTTCTTCCTTATGTCACTGCATGGAGAGGACATTTTCTTGAAATGATTATGTGTATTTTGGTATTAATTTCTGATGAGATAACATCAGAGCTGAGTTTCAGTTTCTTGTTCTGTCTGCAGATTTCCCCAATAAAACAGCTCTTTCTAGGAAACTTCAGCAGGGCTGAGGATGAACGAGCCGACGTTCACACAGATAGTCAGCAACAGTTTGACGTACGAATATCACCTCCAGTGGGATGATATTTGTACACACATCACATAAAGTGCATCATAGAGCTGGTGATCTGAGTGATGCACTGAACATTTGTTTCTTTTACCAGCAATGTAGAGGGAATTTAGACGCACAAACAATGCAGTAACAAGGTTCAATCGTCCATCCATCCATTTTCTGAACCGCTTGTTCCAGCTGGTTGCTGGAAGCTGGAGCTGATCCCAACAATCACTGGGCAGGTACACCTGGATACGTTGCCGGTCCATCACAGGGGTTCAATCATGAAAATGTTATTTTATACAACGTCCCCACTCTTCTGGAGCTGGGGTTGAAAACACAGGATGAATTAGTACAAAGAATTTCACATGATAGTTGACTTGATTTCGTTCTGTTGAGTCTGAACGTCAGTGGATTTGTTTCCCTCAGTTCCCCATTAAATCATGGTTTGTCCCTGTTATTTTCCTCAGTCTTGTTTAATTTCATCACCTGCAGCAGTTCAGACAAGAAAGATGAAACATTAGAAAAATAGAATAAAGTTCTTGCAGATTGGGGATTGTTATCCATCTGAGGTTTGAAATTAGGTTTGCAGTGAAACACGGAAACAGTGGAACTCGGAGGGATTGTGTACGTCATTACAGCTGCAAATAAACGCTGATTGATTTGATGATGGGGGATGTGGAGGGGCCGAGGGCCCCCGGAGCCGATGCTGAAATAAAAGAGTGGTGAAGGAGCGGCCAGCGAGGCGTGGGCGTGCAGAGCTTTTGGCCATCAAACCCCAAAGGCCTCATTACCAAACCCCTCCTTCTGCCTTTTTCTTGTTTCTCTGCTCCTCTTTTCTGTTCATTTCTCCTCTTTTCTACTTTTCCTTGCCTTCTAGATTTTTCCCATCTTTATTTTTCTCTTTTCTTTCCTCACCCACTCCTTCCTCCTCTTTTCCTCGTTTTGCTTTGCTCTCTTTCCTCAACAGAGCCCATCTTCTTCCTCTCCTCTCTTATCTGGCTGGGCTTTCTCTGCTCTCTGCCTTATTTGCCACAGTGTGCAAACATTTCTCCGTCTGTGGGCGAGACAAAAGAAAAACAGGCCACATTATCTGAGGACGTCCCCACAGCTGAACCGTTTCCTCGTCTGAGTTTGCGGAGGCGGACGAGAAGCATTCCTGAAAATGTGAAACATTTAGATGAAGCTTTTTAATGCGGGGCTTTTCAAATGCGTTCAGTGTTCTGCAGAAACTTTGGAGCTTTTGTGGTGACTAAGCTATTGTTAGAGGACTGCTCACACAATAAGCATCTCTTGGTGACACTGAGTCGCTATCATGCTGCTATCAATGGCCTACTGTAAGGGTCATCATATGATGCGTATTGTTATGGCTCATATATGCAGTTTTATTGGTGAATAATAAGAACATTAACAGTTCATTCACAGTATGAAGACTTCAATGGCAGTCAGTTGTAAAAACCATGTCAGAGCATGAATTCACCCAGTTGTCAAGGCTTTGTTGTGAAGCGCTTTGAGTATCTTTTGGTGATGGTAAACAGATATACGAATAAATTTCATTTGATTTTTAATTTGAAGGCTTCTTAATGGCTATTTTATGGCACATCCACTATAGGACTGAAGAACACTTTTGCCTGAAGTCTGCTAAAACCTGAAAGAACAAACACATTCAATTGTTTTTATCATTCTTTGGGATTTTCATACAAAATTCTCACATTCTCCAAAATATCATCAATATAAATAACTAGCACTCCTTCAGTCATGTGCAAACACAGTTTGGGTTAAAAAAAAAAAAAAGAAGGGGGGAACTCTGAGGTTTACTTTGGAAAAAGGGTTTTTGGCTTGTTGCTTTGGTTTAACATCACATATCTCCATTGTTTTACATGGTTATGCTAAACTCAGCCAACATAGCATTGATGCCATACTTTTTCAAACAAATTTTCAGGCTTTAGTGGCTTTTATTTGATAGTAACTTTTCAGGAAAGATGGTCACAGAGGTTTGAAAGGACATGCGGTTAAGGTCACCAGGCCGGGACTGGAACCTGGGCTGGCTGCACCAAGGAGCTGTAACATATTTCAACAAAACATATAATTACGAGCTAACAATATTTAAAAAAAAAAAAAAAAGCTTATGTTTACTGCTACATAAGACTCCAATGATACAGAACCATGGGAATACCCAGGACAGGCTGGAGGTTTATGTCTCTTATATATGAATGCAGACACGCTGAACAGCCTGTCCAGTACACTTCTGTGTTGTACATATAAACCCGTGCCTGAGAGCTGCATTGACTTTTTTTCACAGTTTCATTAAACATGTGCGTCCGACTGCTACACGGTCACCTACAGCTCAAAGATGAGGCTGCAACAGAAATCTGTTGGGATAAAGAAAAGGAGGAATGTTTGCTGAAAAAAGGGGAAGTCTAAAGACATACATGGATAAGTTGGTTTATTAGCATTGCTGGAATTGGGTTGGATCCCATTTTCTCCAAAACTGCCTTAGAATCTATGTGACAGATTGAGAAAGGTGTTGGAAAACATTAGATTTATATTCATACTGACGCGAAGCATCACACAGTTTCATGGTAAATCTCCCGTTCCACCTCATCACCATGAGAATCTCCCGTTCCACCTCATCATGATGAGAATCTTCCGTTCCACCTCATCACCATGAGAATCTCCCGTTCCACCTCATCATGATGAGAATCTTCCGTTCCACCTCATCACCATGAGAATCTCCCGTTCCACCTCATCACCATGAGAATCTCCCGTTCCACCTCATCATGATGAGAATCTCCCGTTCCACCTCATCATGATGAGAATCTCGCGTTCCACCTCATCATGATGAGAATCTCCCGTTCCACCTCATCATGATGAGAATCTCCCGTTCCACCTCATCACCATGAGAATCTCCCGTTCCACCTCATCACCATGAGAATCTCCCGTTCCACCTCATCATGATGAGAATCTCGCGTTCCACCTCATCACCATGAGAATCTCCCGTTCCACCTCATCATGATGAGAATCTCCCGTTCCACCTCATCATGATGAGAATCTCCCGTTCCACCTCATCATGATGAGAATCTTCCGTTCCACCTCATCACCATGAGAATCTCCCGTTCCACCTCATCACCATGAGAATCTCCCGTTCCACCTCATCATGATGAGAATCTCGCGTTCCACCTCATCACCATGAGAATCTCCCGTTCCACCTCATCACCATGAGAATCTCCCGTTCCACCTCATCATGATGAGAATCTCCCATTCCACCTCATCACCATGAGAATCTCCCGTTCCACCACATCATGATGAGAATCTCCTGTTCCACCACATCACCATGAGAATCTCCCGTTCCACCTCATCATGATGAGAATCTCCCCTTCCACCACATCACCATGAGAAACTCCTGTTCCACCACATCACCATGAGAAACTCCCGTTCCACCACATCACCATGAGAAACTCCCGTTCTACCACATCACCATGAGAATCTCCCGTTCCATCTCATCATGATGAGAATCTCCCGTTCCACCTCATCATGATGAGAATCTCCCGTCCCACCTCATCATGATGAGAATCTCCTGTTCCACCTCATCATGATGAGAATCTCCCGTTCCACCTCATCTTGATGAGAATCTCCCGTTCCACCTCATCATGATGAGAATGTCCCGTTCCACCACATCACCATGAGAATCTCCCGTTCCACCTCATCATGATGAGAATCTCCCGTTCCACCTCATCATGATGAGAATCTCCCGTTCCACCTCATCATGATGAGAATCTCCCGTTCCACCTCATCACCATGAGAATCTCCCGTTCCACCTCATCAAGATGAGAATCTCCCGTTCCACCACATCACCATGAGAATCTCCTGTTCCACCTCATCATGATGAGAATCTCCCGTTCCACCTCATCATGATGAGAATCTCCCGTTCCACCTCATCATGATGAGAATCTCCTGTTCCACCACATCACCATGAGAATCTCCCGTTCCACCTCATCATGATGAGAATCTCCCGTTCCACCTCATCATGATGAGAATCTCCCGTTCCACCTCATCAAGATGAGAATCTCCCGTTCCACCTCATCACCATGAGAATCTCCCGTTCCACCTCATCATGATGAGAATCTCCCGTTCCACCTCATCATGATGAGAATCTCCCGTTCCACCTCATCATGATGAGAATCTCCTGTTCCACCTCATCACCATGAGAATCTCCCGTTCCACCTCATCATGATGAGAATCTCCCGTTCCACCTCATCACCATGAGAATCTCCCGTTCCACCTCATCATGATGAGAATCTCCCGTTCCACCTCATCACCATGAGAATCTCCCGTTCCACCTCATCATGATGAGAATCTCCCGTCCCACCACATCACCATGAGAATCTCCCGTTCCACCTCATCATGATGAGAATCTCCCGTTCCACCTCATCATGATGAGAATCTCCCGTTCCACCTCATCATGATGAGAATCTCCCGTTCCACCTCATCACCATGAGAATCTCCCGTTCCACCTCATCAAGATGAGAATCTCCCGTTCCACCACATCACCATGAGAATCTCCTGTTCCACCTCATCATGATGAGAATCTCCCGTTCCACCTCATCATGATGAGAATCTCCCGTTCCACCTCATCATGATGAGAATCTCCTGTTCCACCACATCACCATGAGAATCTCCCGTTCCACCTCATCATGATGAGAATCTCCCGTTCCACCTCATCATGATGAGAATCTCCCGTTCCACCTCATCATGATGAGAATCTCCTGTTCCACCACATCACCATGAGAATCTCCCGTTCCACCTCATCATGATGAGAATCTCCCGTTCCACCTCATCATGATGAGAATCTCCCGTTCCACCTCATCATGATGAGAATCTCCTGTTCCACCTCATCACCATGAGAATCTCCCGTTCCACCTCATCATGATGAGAATCTCCCGTTCCACCTCATCACCATGAGAATCTCCCGTTCCACCTCATCATGATGAGAATCTCCCGTTCCACCTCATCATGATGAGAATCTCCCGTTCCACCACATCACCATGAGAATCTCCCGTTCCACCTCATCATGATGAGAATCTCCCGTTCCACCTCATCATGATGAGAATCTCCTGTTCCACCTCATCACCATGAGAATCTCCCGTTCCACCTCATCATGATGAGAATCTCCCGTTCCACCTCATCACCATGAGAATCTCCCGTTCCACCTCATCATGATGAGAATCTCCCGTTCCACCACATCCCAAAGCTGCTCTGCTGGATGTAGATCTGGTGACTGTGGAGGCCGTTGGAGGACAGTGAACTCATCGTCATGGTGGAGATGATGTGAGCTTTGTGACATGGTGCATCATCCTGCTGGAAGTTTCCATCAGAAGATGCTACACTGTGCTCAGAAAGGGATGGACATGGTCAGCAGCAGGACTCAGGTAGGCTGTGCTGGTTAAACCATGTCATGGTGGTCCTAAGGGGACCAAACTGGGATCAGAAAACCTCCCCACACCGTTCCAGCAGCAGCAGCCTGAAGCGTTGATCCTGACGGCAGGATGGATCCATGTTGTCATGATGTTTCCAGCAGATTCTGATCCTACCATGTGAATGTGGAGCTGAAATGGAGACTCATCGTTTTCTGTAAACCGTTAGATAGTTGGTGTCAGACCAACAACATGCAACACTCAAAGTCACTCAAACCTCGTTTCTTCCTCATTCTGATGCTCAGTTTGAACTTCAGCAAGTCGGACTTCACCATGTCTACATGACCACATGCTGCCCTGTGATTGGCTGGTTAGACATTAGTGATAGCAAGTAACGACTTGATTAAGTGGACGGTGATCATTAGACCTCATATAATGTTTTATTCACTCATTTTAGTGAGGACAGACGTGCAAAAACAAGTCTCAGCGCACAGAAACTACTGAGTGCCCCTCTGAAGAACTCTCAGCAGCCTTCCTGACCAGAGCACCATCACCCTCCACAACACACTCACTCCATTTCTGAGGTGGAAGATCATTACCCCAAACTCCAAAAGTCACTGTTTTTAAGTTCATAATTCTTCCTTTAAAGCTGCTCTCCTGCCACCATGACTGAAGGCTTTGTTGCATCCCAGACTGACAGCTTTCATCGCCTGCTGTGTGAAACATGAAAGAAGGGGAAATGCTCTGATATCGGTCCAAGCTAGAGGAGCTTAAAGAGACGCGAGCGAGAAAAGGAATGGATAAAAGAAGCAATGTGCAGAGAGGGAAACCTCCATCATACAAACGAGCCTTGTATCTGGCAGGCTGAACAGGAACTTGTTGGGGGGGGCAAACTACAAAGTCTCAGTCCTGACTTCAGTTAACAATACATAACTGTATTTAAATAGCAGATCATTCACTTCCAAATAAATCGATTTAACTGCAAACTACTTACTCAGTATCTAAACACAAGTAAACAGTGCATTTATTTAGAAGTATTGTCTATAAACCAGCCAGTAAAATCAGAACCAGTCAGTGAATGAGTTTGGTGGATCATTTCTATATTGTAACGATTGATCTAAAACACGCCACAACTATAAACCACATTTCATGGCTGTGAAAAGAAAAGAAAACTTCTGGAAGATTCTCCAACCTTAACTAGTGAGGGTGTCAGGATTAGGTATAACAGCAGCACTCACCAGATATTTCATCTTTCCAACTGGAAAAGGTCGTGGTCCAGACTCCATCAGAGATTCATCAATAAGTTCAACAAATATTTAATTAGCAGACAGATTGTGAAGAATTTTGGTCCTGCAGCGTCAACTGAACAGAATGTCAGGACAAGATTTAGAGAGTCTGGATAAATCCCAGTCTGGTGAGGACTGGTAAGGACCAGTCTGGTGAGGACTGGTAAGGACCAGTCTGGTGAGGACTGGTGAGGACCAGTCTGGTAAGGACCAGTCTGGTGAGGACCAGTCTGGTGAGGACTGGTAAGGACCAGTCTGGTGAGGACCAGTCTGGTGAGGACTGGTAAGGACCAGTCTGGTAAGGACCAGTCTGGTGAGGACTGGTAAGGACCAGTCTGGTAAGGACCAGTCTGGTGAGGACTGGTAAGGACCAGTCTGGTGAGGACCAGTCTGGTGAGGACTGGTAAGGACCAGTCTGGATAAACCCAGTCTGGTGAGGACTGGTAAGGACCAGTCTGGTAAGGACCAGTCTGGTGAGGACTGGTAAGGACCAGTCTGGTGAGGACCAGTCTGGTGAGGACTGGTAAGGACCAGTCTGGATAAACCCAGTCTGGTGAGGACTGGTAAGGACCAGTCTGGTGAGGACCAGTCTGGATAAATCCCAGTCTGCTGAGGACTGGTAACGACCAGTCTGGTGAGGACTGGTAAGGACCAGTCTGGTGAGGACCAGTCTGGTGAGGACCAGTCTGGATAAACCCAGTCTGGTGAGGACTGGTAAGGACCAGTCTGGTGAGGACCAGTCTGGATAAATCCCAGTCTGCTGAGGACTGGTAATGACCAGTCTGGTGAGGACCAGTCTGGATAAATCCCACTCTGCTGAGGACTGGTAAGGACCAGTCTGGTGAGGACCAGTCTGGTGAGGACCAGTCTGGTGAGGACTGGTAAGGACCAGTCTGGTGAGGACCAGTCTGGATAAACCCAGTCTGGTGAGGACTGGTAAGGACCAGTCTGGTAAGGACCAGTCTGGTGAGGACCAGTCTGGATAAACCCAGTCTGGTGAGGACTGGTAAGGACCAGTCTGGTGAGGACTGGTAAGGACCAGTCTGGTAAGGACCAGTCTGGTGAGGACCAGTCTGGATAAATCCCAGTCTGCTGAGGACTGGTAAGGACCAGTCTGGTGAGGACCAGTCTGGTGAGGACCAGTCTGGATAAACCCAGTCTGGTGAGGACTGGTGAGGACCAGTCTGGTAAGGACCAGTCTGGTGAGGACCAGTCTGGATAAACCCAGTCTGGTGAGGACTAGTAAGGACCAGTCTGGTGAGGACTGGTAAGGACCAGTCTGGTAAGGACCAGTCTGGTGAGGACCAGTCTGGATAAATCCCAGTCTGCTGAGGACTGGTAAGGACCAGTCTGGTGAGGACCAGTCTGGTGAGGACCAGTCTGGTGAGGACTGGTAAGGACCAGTCTGGTAAGGACCAGTCTGGTGAGGACCAGTCTGGTGAGGACCAGTCTGGTAAGGACCAGTCTGGTGAGGACCAGTCTGGTGAGGACCAGTCTGGATAAATCCCAGTCTGCTGAGGACTGGTGAGGACCAGTCTGGTGAGGACCAGTCTGGTGAGGACTGGTAAGGACCAGTCTGGTGAGGACCAGTCTGGTGAGGACTGGTAAGGACCAGTCTGGTGAGGACCAGTCTGGATAAACCCAGTCTGGTGAGGACTGGTAAGGACCAGTCTGGTGAGGACCAGTCTGGTGAGGACCAGTCTGGATAAATCCCAGTCTGCTGAGGACTGGTAACGACCAGTCTGGTGAGGACTGGTAACGACCAGTCTGGTGAGGACCAGTCTGGTGAGGACTGGTAAGGACCAGTCTGGTGAGGACCAGTCTGGATAAACCCAGTCTGGTGAGGACTGGTAAGGACCAGTCTGGTGAGGACCAGTCTGGTGAGGACCAGTCTGGATAAATCCCAGTCTGCTGAGGACTGGTAACGACCAGTCTGCTGAGGACTGGTAACGACCAGTCTGGTGAGGACTGGTAACGACCAGTCTGGTGAGGACCAGTCTGGTGAGGACTGGTAAGGACCAGTCTGGTGAGGACCAGTCTGGATAAATGCCAGTATGCTGAGGACTGGTGAGGACCAGTAACGTAAGGACTGGTAAGGACCAGTAAGGTAAGGACTGGTAAGGACCAGTAAGGTAAGGACTGGTAAGGACCAGTCTGGTGAGGACCAGTCTGGATAAATCCCAGTATGCTGAGGACTGGTAACGACCAGTCTGGTGAGGACTGGTAAGGACCAGTCTGGCGAGGACCAGTCTGGATAAACCCAGTCTGGTGAGGACTGGTAAGGACCAGTCTGGTGAGGACCAGTCTGGTGAGGACCAGTCTGGATAAATCCCAGTCTGCTGAGGACTGGTAACGACCAGTCTGGTGAGGACTGGTAACGACCAGTCTGGTGAGGACCAGTCTGGTGAGGACTGGTAAGGACCAGTCTGGTGAGGACCAGTCTGGATAAATGCCAGTATGCTGAGGACTGGTGAGGACCAGTAACGTAAGGACTGGTAAGGACCAGTAAGGTAAGGACTGGTAAGGACCAGTAAGGTAAGGACTGGTAAGGACCAGTCTGGTGAGGACCAGTCTGGATAAATCCCAGTATGCTGAGGACTGGTAACGACCAGTCTGGTGAGGACTGGTAAGGACCAGTCTGGTGAGGACCAGTCTGGATAAATGCCAGTATGCTGAGGACTGGTGAGGACCAGTAACGTAAGGACTGGTAAGGACCAGTAAGGTAAGGACTGGTAAGGACCAGTAAGGTAAGGACTGGTAAGGACCAGTCTGGTGAGGACCAGTCTGGATAAATCCCAGTATGCTGAGGACTGGTGAGGACCAGTCTGGTGAGGACTGGTAAGGACCAGTCTGGCGAGGACCAGGACCAAGATTACTGTTGGATGGTCAGGACCTTTCAGTCCTCATGCAGCACTGCAGGAGAAACCAGTATCACACCATGATTAATATGGAGGGCCACTTTCACTCAGCAGAGTCTACCTCTGGATCCAGAACCAGAATATGACGATGGATTATGCAACGAGGAAGACAGATATGATCTCTGAGCAGAAACATCAGTTTTGTGTCAACCAACTCATTTAAGACAGAAAAACTATGAAAATGTGTACAGATGGACAAAAAGACTGGTTCTGGTTCTGGTTCTGATTAAAGTTTTCCTTCCTGGTTCTGGTCCTGATGGTGTTTATTCTTCATGGTCCTGGTCCTGATGGAGGTTTTCCTTCCTACTTCTGGTCCTGATGGAGGTTTTCCTTCCTACTTCTGGTCCTGATGGAGGTTTTCCTTCCTGGTTCTGGTCCTGATGGAGGTTTTCCTTCCTGGTTCTGGTCCTGATGGAGGTTTTTCTTCCCGGTTCTGGTCCTGATGGAGGTTTTCCTTCCTAGTTCTGGTCCTGATGGAGGTTTTCTGTCTTGGTTCTGGTCCTGATGGAGGTTTTCCTTCCTGGTTCTGGTCCTGATGGAGGTTTTCTTCCCGGTTCTGGTCCTGATGGAGGTTTTCCTTCCTGGTTCTGGTCCTGATGGAGGTTTTCCTTCCTACTTCTGGTCCTGATGGAGGTTTTCCTTCATACTTCTGGTCCTGATGGAGGTTTTCCTTCCTAGTTCTGGTCCTGATGGAGGTTTTCCTTCCTACTTCTGGTCCTGATGGAGGTTTTCCTTCATACTTCTGGTCCTGATGGAGGTTTTCCTTCCTAGTTCTGGTCCTGATGGAGGTTTTTCTTCCCGGGTTCTGGTCCTGATGGAGGTTTTCCTTCCTAGTTCTGGTCCTGATGGAGGTTTTCTGTCTTGGTTCTGGTCCTGATGGAGGTTTTCCTTCCTAGTTCTGGTCCTGATGGAGGTTTTCTGTCTTGGTTCTGGTCCTGATGGAGGTTTTCCTTCCTGGTTCTGGTCCTGATGGAGGTTTTTCTTCCCGGGTTCTGGTCCTGATGGAGGTTTTCCTTCCTACTTCTGGTCCTGATGGAGGCTTTCCTTCCTACTTCTGGTCCTGATGGAGGTTTTCCTTCCTACTTCTGGTCCTGATGGAGGTTTTCCTTCCTGGTTCTGGTCCTGATGGAGGTTTTCCTTCCTTTGTTCTGGTCCTGATGGAGGTTTTCCTTCCAGGTTCTGGTCCTGATGGCGGTTTTCCTTCTTGGTTCTGGTCCTGATGGAGGTTTTCCTTCCTGGTTCTGGTCCTGATGGAGGTTTTTCTTCCCGGTTCTGGTCCTGATGGAGGTTTTCCTTCCTAGTTCTGGTCCTGATGGAGGTTTTCCTTCCTTTGTTCTGGTCCTGATGGAGGTTTTCCTTCCTGGTTCTGGTCCTGATGGAGGTTTTCTTCCCGGTTCTGGTCCTGATGGAGGTTTTCCTTCCTGGTTCTGGTCCTGATGGAGGTTTTCCTTCCTACTTCTGGTCCTGATGGAGGTTTTACTTCATACTTCTGGTCCTGATGGAGGTTTTCCTTCCTAGTTCTGGTCCTGATGGAGGTTTTCTGTCTTGGTTCTGGTCCTGATGGAGGTTTTCCTTCCTGGTTCTGGTCCTGATGGAGGTTTTCCTTCCCGGGTTCTGGTCCTGATGGAGGTTTTCCTTCCTAGTTCTGGTCCTGATGGAGGTTTTCCTTCATACTTCTGGTCCTGATGGAGGTTTTCCTTCCTAGTTCTGGTCCTGATGGAGGTTTTTCTTCCCGGGTTCTGGTCCTGATGGAGGTTTTCCTTCCTAGTTCTGGTCCTGATGGAGGTTTTCTGTCTTGGTTCTGGTCCTGATGGAGGTTTTCCTTCCTAGTTCTGGTCCTGATGGAGGTTTTCTGTCTTGGTTCTGGTCCTGATGGAGGTTTTCCTTCCTGGTTCTGGTCCTGATGGAGGTTTTTCTTCCCGGGTTCTGGTCCTGATGGAGGTTTTCCTTCCTACTTCTGGTCCTGATGGAGGTTTTCCTTCCTACTTCTGGTCCTGATGGAGGTTTTCCTTCCTACTTCTGGTCCTGATGGAGGTTTTCCTTCCTGGTTCTGGTCCTGATGGAGGTTTTCCTTCCTTTGTTCTGGTCCTGATGGAGGTTTTCCTTCCTGGTTCTGGTCCTGATGGCGGTTTTCCTTCTTGGTTCTGGTCCTGATGGAGGTTTTCCTTCCTGGTTCTGGTCCTGATGGAGGTTTTTCTTCCCGGTTCTGGTCCTGATGGAGGTTTTCCTTCCTAGTTCTGGTCCTGATGGAGGTTTTCCTTCCTTTGTTCTGGTCCTGATGGAGGTTTTCCTTCCTGGTTCTGGTCCTGATGGAGGTTTTCTTCCCGGTTCTGGTCCTGATGGAGGTTTTCCTTCCTGGTTCTGGTCCTGATGGAGGTTTTCCTTCCTACTTCTGGTCCTGATGGAGGTTTTACTTCATACTTCTGGTCCTGATGGAGGTTTTCCTTCCTAGTTCTGGTCCTGATGGAGGTTTTCTGTCTTGGTTCTGGTCCTGATGGAGGTTTTCCTTCCTGGTTCTGGTCCTGATGGAGGTTTTCCTTCCCGGGTTCTGGTCCTGATGGAGGTTTTCCTTCCTAGTTCTGGTCCTGATGGAGGTTTTCCTTCATACTTCTGGTCCTGATGGAGGTTTTCCTTCCTAGTTCTGGTCCTGATGGAGGTTTTTCTTCCCGGGTTCTGGTCCTGATGGAGGTTTTCCTTCCTAGTTCTGGTCCTGATGGAGGTTTTCTGTCTTGGTTCTGGTCCTGATGGAGGTTTTCCTTCCTAGTTCTGGTCCTGATGGAGGTTTTCTGTCTTGGTTCTGGTCCTGATGGAGGTTTTCCTTCCTGGTTCTGGTCCTGATGGAGGTTTTTCTTCCCGGGTTCTGGTCCTGATGGAGGTTTTCCTTCCTACTTCTGGTCCTGATGGAGGTTTTCCTTCCTACTTCTGGTCCTGATGGAGGTTTTCCTTCCTGGTTCTGGTCCTGATGGAGGTTTTCCTTCCTTTGTTCTGGTCCTGATGGAGGTTTTCCTTCCTGGTTCTGGTCCTGATGGCGGTTTTCCTTCTTGGTTCTGGTCCTGATGGAGGTTTTCCTTCCTGGTTCTGGTCCTGATGGAGGTTTTTCTTCCCGGTTCTGGTCCTGATGGAGGTTTTCCTTCCTAGTTCTGGTCCTGATGGAGGTTTTCCTTCCTTTGTTCTGGTCCTGATGGAGGTTTTCCTTCCTGGTTCTGGTCCTGATGGAGGTTTTCTTCCCGGTTCTGGTCCTGATGGAGGTTTTCCTTCCTGGTTCTGGTCCTGATGGAGGTTTTCCTTCCTACTTCTGGTCCTGATGGAGGTTTTACTTCATACTTCTGGTCCTGATGGAGGTTTTCCTTCCTAGTTCTGGTCCTGATGGAGGTTTTCTGTCTTGGTTCTGGTCCTGATGGAGGTTTTCCTTCCTGGTTCTGGTCCTGATGGAGGTTTTCCTTCCCGGGTTCTGGTCCTGATGGAGGTTTTCCTTCCTAGTTCTGGTCCTGATGGAGGTTTTCCTTCCTACTTCTGGTCCTGATGGAGGTTTTCCTTCCTACTTCTGGTCCTGATGGAGGTTTTCCTTCCTACTTCTGGTCCTGATGGAGGTTTTCCTTCTTGGTTCTGGTCCTGATGGAGGTTTTCCTTCCTGGTTCTGGTCCTGATGGAGGTTTTCCTTCCTGGTTCTGGTCCTGATGGAGGTTTTCCTTCCTGGTTCTCGTCCTGATGGCGGTTTTCCTTCTTGGTTCTGGTCCTGATGGAGGTTTTCCTTCCTGTTTCTGGTCCTGATGGAGGTTTTCCTTCCTTTGTTCTGGTCCTGATGGAGGTTTTCCTTCCTGGTTCTGGTCCTGATGGAGGTTTTCTTCCCGGTTCTGGTCCTGATGGAGGTTTTCCTTCCTGGTTCTGGTCCTGATGGAGGTTTTCCTTCCTATTTCTGGTCCTGATGGAGGTTTTACTTCATACTTCTGGTCCTGATGGAGGTTTTCCTTCCTAGTTCTGGTCCTGATGGAGGTTTTCTGTCTTGGTTCTGGTCCTGATGGAGGTTTTCCTTCCTGGTTCTGGTCCTGATGGAGGTTTTCCTTCCCGGGTTCTGGTCCTGATGGAGGTTTTCCTTCCTAGTTCTGGTCCTGATGGAGGTTTTCCTTCCTACTTCTGGTCCTGATGGAGGTTTTCCTTCCTACTTCTGGTCCTGATGGAGGTTTTCCTTCTTGGTTCTGGTCCTGATGGAGGTTTTCCTTCCTGGTTCTGGTCCTGATGGAGGTTTTCCTTCCTGGTTCTGGTCCTGATGGAGGTTTTCCTTCCTGGTTCTCGTCCTGATGGCGGTTTTCCTTCTTGGTTCTGGTCCTGATGGAGGTTTTCCTTCCTGGTTCTGGTCCTGATGGAGGTTTTCCTTCCCGGTTCTGGTCCTGATGGCGGTTTTCCTTCTTGGTTCTGGTCCTGATGGAGGTTTTCCTTCCTGGTTCTGGTCCTGATGGCGGTTTTCCTTCTTGGTTCTGGTCCTGATGGAGGTTTTCCTTCCCGGTTCTGGTCCTGATGGAGGTTTTCCTTCCTGGTTCTGGTCCTGATGGAGGTTTTCCTTCCCGGTTCTGGTCCTGATGGCGGTTTTCCTTCTTGGTTCTGGTCCTGATGGAGGTTTTCCTTCTTGGTTCTGGTCCTGATGGAGGTTTTCCTTCCTGGTTCTGGTCCTGATGGCGGTTTTCCTTCTTGGTTCTGGTCCTGATGGCGGTTTTCCTTCTTGGTTCTGGTCTGGATGGAGGTTTTTCTTCCTGGTTCTGGTCCTGATGGAGGTTTTCCTTCCTGGTTCTGGTCCTGATGGTTCTGGTCCATGAGCTGGTTTATGTGAATAATAAACTGAACCGACGTGGATCATATAGTTGGAACTGGACTGTCTGTAACATCTGATAACTTTGTTGTGATTTGTAGCTTATGAATAAAGCTGAATTTTTATTTTAAAACACTTGATCTGGATTCATGCGACAGAAAGGACAGAAGGAGTGATGATCATCCATCTGCACCTGTTTGCATTAGAATTTAAATCTAAGGTCTTTATTTCACATGCGTTTAGTGATACGTCGCCTTGAAAAGGGGCAAACATTTTGTTTCGGTGAAATTGCAAAGAGCTCATAGTGATGTCTCAGTAGAGGTTCACCATGTTGTTTCTGCAGCGCCCACAAGTGTCACCACAAAAACACCATGCATCTGTAGATGTGTGGCTTTCTTCTCTTTTCTGTCTCTCATTTTAAACTCAAACAAAGACGAAGTTCAAAGTCTGATTTGTAAAATGATCGCATCGTAATGGTCCTCAGCTTGGGGGGTGTTTTCACTTTTCCGGCTCTGGTCTAACGGTGTGTTGTATGTGTGTGCATCTGCAGACAGTAAAGCCTCCCACCCTGATAAACATGCAGCCGCCCCTGTAAAGTTCCAGTGCCGAGTGTCATAGCTGAAAGTGTACAGTCATCGTCCCCGTCACCATCCACCTCTGCTGTGGTTCTGGTTCATCTGACATCACTCTGCTCAGCGCCGTTCCACTGTGGAAACGTCCTTCCCCTCACTCAGCTCTCTTCAGATCTCCTCCTGGTCCCACAGTCAGTCTGTAAATCACACAACCAGCAACGCAAATATCACACACCAGATGCAATCTGGTCTTCCTGAGCAGAATCGCTGTGAAGGTTCTGATCAGGACGGCAGGCATCGAGCCTCTAATGATGCTCCTGCTGCTGTAAACCTGGACATCCTCACATCAGTGGTGTCAGAATCCAAGACGCGCTCGGTGAATCTGGTCTTTTTTAACTTCCAGCAACCAGCCCACAAAAATCTCTCATCACACGTGTTTTCAGAGGAGAGCTGGAAGAGAGGGTATTTTAAATCCCTCCATGAGCTTCTGGATTTAAAAACCACATGAGCGACATCAACCTGCAGAACTTTGACCCGATCAGACGGTCAGTGAAGTAGGAAGGTTCCTGCATCTTCATACTGATTATTGATTCACTAACTGGACTCAAACCAGAATAAAAAGATCTTAAAATCTCAGACTGGAAGAATTAGTCAGATCATTCTTCTCACATTCTCAGCAAATACAAGTTTGTATCATATGAAAGGAGGCTTTTTCTGCTTTTAAATCAGGGTACAAGACCTCACCAGAGGAATAATACTGCTCTTTATGAAGTACAGACAGCAAGGACACAAATAAAAACCCTTTGCTGAGGGTATAAGAGCGGTAAACCACCCCCAGCCACGAGCCATAAGGTACAGTGTGGTGTCTTCTCTCTGGCTGCACACGAATTCTTGTAGATTTGTCCCTGACCTGCCATGGGACGGCAGGTGTAAAGTAGCTAACAAGCTGAGGTGACGTTTCCTCTGGGTGAGGTGGTCTAACGACCAGGAGGGTCAGGGCGCACAACAAGAGGAGGAGGGTTAAAAACTATATTTATAATAATAATAATAATAATAATAATAATAATAATAATAATAATAACATTCATTCATTCATTCATTTTCTAAACCGCTTATCCCAATTCAGGGTCGCAAGGATCTGGAGCCTGTCCCAGCTGGCTCTGGGCGACAGGCAGGGTACACCCTGGACAGCTCGCCAGTCCATCGCATTATTATTGTTATTGTTATCTTTATTATTATTATATTACTACTACTACTACTACTAATAATAATAATAATAATAACAACATAATAATAATAATAATAATAATAATAATAATAATAATAATAATAATAATAACAATAATAATAATAACATTATGATTGTTATTGTTATCTTTATTATTATTATATTACTACTACTACTACTACTACTACTACTACTACTACTACTACTAATAATAATAATAATAATAATAATAATAATAATAATAATAATAATAATAATAATATATTATTATTATATAATAAAGACCAGTAAAAATGTCTATAATTTGGCCCAACCAGTTTTTCCAGTCACCACAAAATGCTTTAAAATAAACTGCGTTTCTTCCATGAAGTTGTGGTTAAATCGTAATAGTGTCGCGTAGGTGCTGTTAGCATTGTCCATCCAGGTGAATTTATTCATGCTGCGTTCATGGTGTTGTGGGATTGTAGTGTTTTTATTCTTGGGTTGAGTGGCAGATGAACACTTTAAAAGGTTTGAAAATCCATCAGCTGATGAGCTATGATGAAGGAAGGAATGAGGAAGAGGAGAAACATGGTCCTCTTTCAGCCTAAAGTTCTGACACACCCACTGGAACAATGCATCATACATGTAGTGATGTCATACATGGCCTGACATGAGGTAATGGGGTTTTTACTTCCTCCTATCATCACAGGACAGTTGTATTCAGTTTTCAGTATTCCTGAACCAAAACAAGGCCCGGTACTTGTCCTGTTGAACAATACGGCCAGGACGGACTCTGGTTCTGGGATCACTCGGTACCAGCCAGATTCTGTGCAGACTTATGAAGAAATCCAGAACCACCTCAATCAAACTTTATCTTCAACAGTCTGTTCAACAAACTTCTACTGAGAGAAACTGGAACCAGCTGGAGGTCAGTTCTTAGCATGGCCTGCACTTCTGCTGGACAGCAAAACCACCAGCGGAACCACCAGTAGAACCACCAGCTGAACCACCAGTAGAACTGCCACCGGAACCACCAGCGGAACCACCAGTAGAACCACCAGCAGAACCACCAGCTGAACCACCAGCGGAACCACCAGTAGAACCACCAGTAGAACCACCAGCTGAATCACCAGTAGAACTTCCACCGGAACCACCAGTAGAACCTCCAGCAGAACCACCAGTAGAACCACCAGTAGAACCACCAGTAGAACCACCAGCTGAATCACCAGTAGAACTTCCACCGGAACCACCAGTAGAACCTCCAGCAGAACCACCAGTAGAACCACCAGCGGAACCACCAGTAGAACCACCAGCAGAACCACCAGTAGAACCTCCAGCAGAACCACCAGTAGAACCACCAGCAGAACCACCAGTAGAACCACCAGCTGAACCCCCAGTAGAACCACCAGCGGAACCACCAGTAGAACCACCAGTAGAACCACCAGCAGAACCACCAGTGGAACCACCAGCAGAACCACCAGTGGAACCACCAGCAGAACCACCAGTGGAACCACCAGTAGAACCTCCAGCAGAACCACCAGTAGAACCACCAGCAGAACCACCAGTAGAACCTCCAGCAGAACCACCAGCAGAACCACCAGCAGAACCACCAGTGGAACCACCAGCAGAACCACCAGTAGAATCTCCAGCAGAACCACCAGCTGAACCACCAGCAGAACCACCAGTAGAACCACCAGCTGAACCTCCAGCAGAACCACCAGCTGAACCACCAGCAGAACCACCAGCGGAACCACCAGCAGAACCACCAGCTGAACCACCAGCGGAACCTCCAGCAGAACCACCAGCTGAACCACCAGCTGAACCACCAGCGGAACCACCAGTAGAACCACCAGTAGAACCACCAGCTGAATCACCAGTAGAACTTCCACCGGAACCACCAGTAGAACCTCCAGCAGAACCACCAGTAGAACCACCAGCGGAACCACCAGTAGAACCACCAGCAGAACCACCAGTAGAACCTCCAGCAGAACCACCAGTAGAACCACCAGCAGAACCACCAGTAGAACCACCAGCTAAACCCCCAGTAGAACCACCAGCGGAACCACCAGTAGAACCACCAGCAGAACCACCAGTAGAACCACCAGCAGAACCACCAGTGGAACCACCAGCAGAACCACCAGTGGAACCACCAGTAGAACCTCCAGCAGAACCACCAGTAGGACCACCAGCAGAACCACCAGTAGAACCTCCAGCAGAACCACCAGTAGAATCTCCAGCAGAACCACCAGCTGAACCACCAGCAGAACCACCAGTAGAATCTCCAGCTGAACCACCAGTAGAACCACCAGCTGAACCACCAGTAGAACCTCCAGCAGAACCACCAGTAGAATCTCCAGCAGAACCACCAGCTGAACCACCAGCAGAACCACCAGTAGAACCACCAGCTGAACCACCAGCGGAACCACCAGCAGAACCACCAGCTGAACCACCAGCGGAACCACCAGCAGAACCACCAGTAGAACCACCAGCAGAACCACCAGCTGAACCACCAGCAGAACCACCAGCAGAACCACCAGCTGAACCACCAGCAGAACCACCAGCAGAACCACCAGTAGAACCACCAGTAGAATCTCCAGCTGAACCACCAGTAGAACCACCAGCTGAACCACCAGTAGAACCTCCAGCAGAACCACCAGTAGAACCACCAGCTGAACCACCAGCAGAACCACCAGTAGAACCACCAGCTGAACCACCAGCGGAACCACCAGCAGAACCACCAGCTGAACCACCAGCGGAACCACCAGCAGAACCACCAGTAGAACCACCAGCAGAACCACCAGCTGAACCACCAGCAGAACCACCAGCAGAACCACCAGCTGAACCACCAGCGATGGTATTTTAGAACAGAACAATCCGTAAGCGATGCAGGTAAACCAGTAAGGTGTGTTCAGATGCTTCCACGGCGTTTTCCTGCATCATCTGGGAGGCTGGGAGCAGCTAAGAGCTTATTGTTAACGTGTAATAAGCTAAATGCTCAATGTGCTGCAGCCAGACAAGCACCACACACACACACACACACACACACACACACACACACACACACACACACACACACAGAACAGTAATGAACTGGGAAGCGTTCCCTCTCACTGATGTATAATCAGTGTGTGAACAAATGGCAGGAGTGTTTGGCAGAGACATTAAGTACACACACACACACACACACATTAATGTGACGGATTGGTTGACAGAGCCGCTAAGGCCACGCTGATAACCTGGTGTCAATGAGAGGACACCCTTTAAACGTTCCACCAGTGACTGAACACAAATAAAAATGAGCCCACGGACACACACGCTGAATAAACCAGCGTTCATACGCACCACGTCAGGAGCAATAAAACACACACACACACACACACACACACACACACACACACATGCTGCGCTGTGACAAATGAGGCCATTCTACATTTCACTGGACATAATTACTGTGTCCCTCATCAGCAGCTGTAGATCATCATCTGCCTGAACCAGATCCTGGAGATGGGTTCTGACAGGATATGAAGGGTGTTAACACACACACACACACACACACACACACACACACACACACACACACACACACACACATCCACCACACATACCTGCGACATTCTTTAAGTCGGTTCCACTGAACTGAGAATCTAACCTTAACACATGTTCTTCACCTGTTTTATGCTCAATGTTTATGTCGCCGTTCACTTGATCAGCTCCTGATCAACTTCCTGTTAACGCGAATTTCTAACCGGCCAATCACAGGGCAGCATTTAGTCACGCAAACATGGTGAAGACGAGACAACCGGCTCCAGGGTTTACAGGGAACATCTCCAGTCAGCAGCAGTTGTCTTGTTGAGGTCGGAGGAGAACCGCTTGGAGATGAATAATAAAAGGAAAGTAAATGTCTGGTTTGATGGGTCTCCATTCCAGATCTGCAGATCCAGAACATCCAGCAGAGACGCGCCAGCATCCACCACACAGAGGGACAGCGTGTCATACTGTAGCTCTAGTATAGCGAGGGTTGTGTTGGAGGCTACACTGAGGACGGTTCTTCAGAGAGAGGATTTATGTGCCTGTAAAAAGTATTTTCAGAAATAAAATCTCAGCTCTCAGAGCATTATGGATCTTTTCCATCAGCACCATCTTGTCCCAACTCAACTGGTCTCAGCTTGGTCCGGTTTCTTTTCCATTACAGTTTAGTAGCAGGTCTAAAAGGTTTGTGTGAAAGCACTGTGATGTCAGTGTTGTGCACGACAAGCTCCATAACAACACAGGACCAAGAGGTGATCTGCAACGTGGTCTGCAGACTATAAAACGTCTCCATCTGTTGGAACCACTTCCAGTCTCTTCTGTTGGATCCACTCCGACCATCGTGTTTCTTGACCTGCCGATCGTCACTTTGGAGATGTTTCAGCTTCTCTCGACGCTGCTGGATACTTAGTTGCTAGTCGTAGACATTGAGTCTGAAAACTCTTGATAGATTTTTTCATTTCGTGTCGCTCCATCTGGTTCCCTCTGTATCCTTTCCTCAACAAAGCAAAGAAATGTCTCCACCTCAGTGTTGGACCAAGGCCTCTGCCAGTGATGTCACTCCCTGACCTCTGATTGGCCACGCCCCTGACCAACATCGGCATGCAGTCTGGTGACGTCTGGCGACACAACCCGACTCAGCTCACTTACAACCTGGGCTGAGGTTTTACAAAAACGTACCGGCAAACGGGTCAAAAAGCCGAGTTGGAAACCCTACAAACTGAGACAAGCTGATACTGATGGAAATTAGAAGAACCTGAGCAGGGATTAGAAATATTAAACTAAGAGAGAAAAAGCTCCATAAAGACGTCTGCAACCTGAGAACAAGGAAAGCAGGAAAACTAAGCAAGGTTGGAGGGACTTCTAGGTACGGACAACTTTCCAACTAACGGTTGAAAAGACGTGAAAGATGAAGCTCATCTGTCTTAGAGCGTGTGCTTGCTAGCAGGTTTGCTAATGATTGTCAACACAAGCGGTGGGGGGCGTTTTCTGGTCCGGAGTCTGGCGCCAAGACAGCATGTGGGATTTGTTGTCATGTTTTTCCTCCCTGGTCTGCCGGCACTCATCAGTGGAAACTCTATCCACCTGTGGCTTCTAAATTTCCTGTTCTCATCAGCTTCATTCAGTTCACCTGCTTTTCATGTCTCACAACCTGCTTAAACTCTCTCCAGTCTCTTCCCATCTGCCAGATTATCAGCAGATTCATGTCTAGCTGTGTTCCAGCATTCTACGGATCGTCTCCAGTTGCCGACCTACTGCTTCACGCCCCAGGATTCCCCACCTTGCCTCGCCCACGACGAACACCTCTAGTTTGTTGGAGTTCTGGTCACAGACCCTTGCTTTGTCTTCGGATCCTCGAGCCTTGTCTTTTGTCCTGGATGAGACCGTTGCCATTCTGTTTACCTCCTGCCTCCATCCTGACCTTGTCTCTTGAGCCTGGATTCTAACAGCTGCCATTCACCTGGATTGATCCTCTGCTCGTTCTCATCTTGCATTCCTTATTCACCAATAAACTGGCTATTTGTTTACAGCTCCTTGTGTGTGGCTGAATTTCCGGATCCTCTCAGTAATTCATTACATTTGTAGTATCAGTGGTACGTGCGCTGTATAATGGCTCAGCGGGCCAGACGTAATACATATTTAAAATCATCTTGCAGGCCAAATATAATTCTAGTGCGGGCCAAAATTGACCAAGTTTGACATGTATTTTCTCGGGGTGGTACCATCACCTCCTGTAAGCCTGAAAAATGACTTCAAGCTGGTTTAGGGACACCAGTGATCCATGCAGGTCTGGAAGGATGTTTCTGTCCGGGTGGCCGGCGGCACCCTGGCCACCCCTCTAGCGCCGCCCCTGCTCTCAACCATGCTGGATTTGGGTTCATGTCTCTGTGACGGGCTTGGACTGTCGGCTCTTCCGTTCCAGGCAGGCTGACACCGATCCAGGCTGCAGTCTGATGTTCCAGCTGTAGATGGAGGGAACTTCCATCAGCCTGATATTTCACCAGTGTTTATTTAGGATTCTGAAAGTCTCCGTGAAGCCCTTCTCTGTTCGTCGGTGGTTCTGTGGGGGCGCCTGTCACTGTTTGTTAATCTGTCATTGAACACATGTTAGATTTAAGCCCTATCAGCGTTCTCACTCTGACAGTTGCACACTCATTGTCTCACTTCACACCACACACACACATCAAACATATTTACATGCACACACTCCGGTTGTCCGACTCCCACGCAGAGAAAGTGTGTGGGCCAACAAAAGCAAACTATATCCAGTGTGGGTTTGGCCCTGATGACTGTAACAATTAAACAGAAGGAAATGATTTTATTATCTGACACGTTATTTTTGTGACATCCGGAAATGCTGAGCAGGTTTGGTTTAGCCGTAGTTTATATCTCTACATTTCAGTTTACATTTCCCTACAATATGTCTCATCTCAGACTTTCTGAATTCACTGAAAAATGGCAGAAATTATTCCAAGGAGTTTTTATGGCAACATTATGAGATGAATAAGGTTTTTTTTTTCACCAGGCACTGACAACCACACAGTCAGAGGTACGCTGCAGGGACAGTACAGGGATTTTCCCTGGTTTGCTGCTGGGGAGGCATAAAGGTTATAATAACTTCTACCAACATAAGTCAGATATAGGCCATGACATGCTGTCTTATCTGCATCTGATATTCATATCACACTGAGGAGTTTTCAAGATATTTAGCTTGATTTAAAGATTCAAATCAAAATGTTTAATGATGCAGATGAATTACACAGAAACAAAAGATTGTCTTATTTCGCTCTAAATGAGAATAAAAAATCATTATTTTCTTTAAAAAAAAAGAATGACTTTTAAAATAAAATGTCCTGTTTCCTCATTTGCTCCATAACCGTGTTAACACACACACACACACACACACACACACACACACGCAGACACACAGAGCATGCATATTGACCGGTGCTTTGGTAAATGTGAAAGCTGCGTGCGACGACGGCGCTGTGGAGTCGTTTAAAGACCTGCAGTGGAAAGCAGGAGGACGTTGCTGGCACTGCTGGAAACGGCCTGAAGCTTCAGATCCGCTTGTAGCTCTGCTCAGGGATTCATTCATTTGAATCAGGTGTGTTGCAGCAGGGAAACAGCTAAAACCTGCAGGACAGTGGCCCTGGAGTTGCCCATCGCTGGGATAAAAGGTCAAGGTGTGTTGTTTGTGAGCTGTTTACTTGTCTGCATCAGTCCAGCTTGCTGATGCTCACACTTCCTTTCTACTGATGACATGATGCCAGACTGTGAAAACTCCCCACCGACTGGTTGGAAGGCAAGATGAGAGATGAAACTGAAACTGAAAAAAAAAGTCCAGTTGTCTTTCCCTGTTTCAACACACCTGATTCAAATGAATGAGTCACTGAGCAGAACTTCACAAGCTGCAGGGTCCAGCGGATTTTAACCAGGTGTGTTCAGAGGCGCCATATGGGGGGAACGTTAGGAAGATCTGAGGGCCCCATGGCTTGATAGGGACCAAAAAAGATTTACAAACTATATAATAAAATCTTTAAACCTTCATTAAAAATAATAAATATTTTTTCAAAGGTTGTAATAAAATACAGCAGTAATATAAACTGATAAACCATTTATATATAAATAACCTAGTTAGATGTATGCTTGGTGATTTAACCCTTTATAGGGAACTCAATGAAATACCTTCAAATGAGAAATTTTCATCTAAAATTGTCCTTCTGGTATGAAAAAAGACCTCCATTCTGTTGTTACGTTAACCAAAAAAATAGTTTCATGCTGAATATGAAAGGAAACAAAGTGATAAAAAATCATCACTTGCCCCATAAAGGGTTAAACACAGCCCTAGATCTTTATTATTCCCATGGAAAGCTTTTTTTTTTTTTTTTCAGCTTGTAACAAAAACAAAAATATAAAATTTGCAATGAAGTGTCTTCAATAGGCCCAAAACTCCTGGCAGCGCTGCTGGAAGTGTTACAGCAGCAAACATCTAAAACCTGCAGGCTGCAGAGATCCTGATGAAGGAATGCACCAACCTGAAACAGGTCTGTTGGAGCAGGAAGACGTCTAGGACGTGCAGGGCGGTGGTTTGTAAGGACCAGGAATTTACTGAGGAGACACAACAAGCTGCAGATCACCGTCATTTTCATGCTGTTTGACTTAAAGCACTGTTTCTCAAATGGGGGTATGCGGACCCCTGGGGGTACTTCAAGGCATTCCAGGGGGTACGTGAAATTTAAAAAAAAAAAAAAATTATGTTTCTTTAAAAAAAACTTAAATAAAATACCATAAATGTAATATCATATAAATATTTAATATATTCCAATGAATGTAAGTGTACATTCACAAACTGAATTTACATTTAGACTTACAGTATTTAATTCCTCCCAGATTCCCAGATGCCGACGTGAACTGAACCCCACTGTCGCCTTGACAACGAAAAACAAAGGAGTCCTGGTTGAAGCGGTTAGTAGAGATGTGCAAAACACAGTTAAAGTTTAAAAGGCCAAACACAAATGATAAAATGCTGTATTCTTTTTCAGAGCCAAAAGTACTTTGCACTGCACACTCAATAATAGAGGTACCAGCTTGTACCTAAAAAGGTACAAATGCTTGTCGCTGGGGGTGTACTCTTTTAAGAGACATTTCTGTACCCTTCAGTTCTGGTCTATTTTTGTACCTTATCAAGTTCAACCTCACCTTATCAAGTTATGTTTTTTATGTTTTCCACAGCATTAGGCCTGGTCCATTCCACTTAGCAATATTATCTTATCTTTAATCTAGAAATAATCTTCAAAAACTCAAAATACTGACCAGACATACACTTAGTTTGCTGCATCTGACCTTCATTGTCTGGTGTAGTAAATGACTGTTAAGTAGTCCTACTGTCATCACTCAACTCTGCTCCAGTTTGTAACATTACAGCCGCAATAGTTTCTTTTCTCCACCTTTGTGGGTCTAAACCGGTCTTAACAATTTATTTTGAGGCGACTTTTTACATTTTTTTTCATTAAAATAATAGCACTGCTGCTAACACTAGTTTTTGTCACCACAAACATTTTTCAATGCTGCAGGTTCCCTTATGGTCAAAATGATACAAATTTGTACTTTATGTCACTTTGAACCCTTTTTCGTACTCTGAAGGTGCTTCTGGTCTCTTAAAGACCAGTATTGTACTTTTGAGAGAACATTTCTTTAAAATGTACCTATAGGTACAGAAATGTCCTTATCTTGTACCTCTATTTTTGAGAGTGTGGTTAGGGGGTACTTGGCTGAAAAACTATTTTACAAGGGGAACTGTGTTGCAGAAAGGTTGAGAACCGCTGCCTTAAAGGATGAAAGGATGGTTAACAAGCTGCCTTTAAATTCAGGGTTTCATTTTAATGTTCAAATCAGCAAGAAGCAGCTGTAACAGTTCAGAGATGACATGTTGTGCTAACTGTGCTCCAGCCAAGATGTCTGAGATCATCTGATCCAGTTTTAGGACCTAATATCAGATTTCTGACTCATTTTATCAATAACTTTCAGATTGGTGAACTTGTTTTCCTTCAGTCCACCCACCACCCAGTCAGAACGTTCATCCACATCCAGGGTTCTCTCATCACCACTGAGCATTTGACTTTTGAGAAGTGGAGTGGGTTCAGGTCACTAAGAGGCCTAAATTTAGATCTTCTGTAAGACAGCGGTGTGTGATGTGCAACACACAAACACACAAGCAGACAAAATGGAAAGAATATTCCACCTGAGCTACCCAATATTTTCTGTTTTCTGTCTATCCGCTTTCTCCACCCACGGAGGGACTTTACACCATCAAACAGAGCACACGATGGTGTGTGTGTGGGGGGGGGGGGGGGGGGGGGGGGGCAGTTCCTGCAGACTCCACACGAGGGCGCGCATTGGTGTTATTCAGGACTTTGGATAAACTTATTTCTAATGTAATGCTACATCCGCGCGTAAAAATAGGCCCAACTGGGGCTGAATCAGCTTTTTGACACTAAATAAATCTGTAAGATCTGACCATCTGACGCGCACGCGCAACTTCTGCGTCACTTTTCTTCATGTCGTGTTTATTTCACACGCTTCGCCAAGCCTGACTCTACAAAGGTTTCTTTTTCCTAAGACCTAAAAATATCTGCATGTAGCCACATTTCACTCCACAGTGAAGCAAACCGAGTCTTTCCTAGAGCATAGTCAAATCAGGCCGTCACAAGTTTCCGCGCTCGCGCAGCCTCTCGCACCCAGAGGAGTAAATTCCACCATCTGCCCGTCTCATTTGACTGTGGTTCTCTCTCTGTCTCTCTCTCTCTCTCTCTCTCTCTCTTCTCGGCTCGGTAAAACTCGTCACTTTCCGACTGATCACCCTCCGGAACAGAAGCCATATAAGGAGAGCAGGAGGAGCAGGAGGCGCTCCTTTTGGACCGGATTCAACCTTTTAAGGTTTCAGAAGCTCGACCGGAATTCCTCCTCCTGGTCTGGAGGAAGACCTGATCCCAGCTGAGCAGTAAATAACAACAAAACCGCGGATCGTGATGAAATAAGTCACATGGGAAGTTAAACATGTCTGCTGTGGCTGCTGAGTTTCTCACTGCTCTGGACTTTTACATCATGGAGTCGTTTGTCCACGAGTGGAAAAAACTCTTATCTGTCACGGAGCCGCGCGCGCGCTCCATTAACAAGTGATTCCCTTTGTAAACGTCACGGAGCCTCTCGGCCAATCAGCATCCGCAGCGCTCTCCGCTCGCGTGGCCACGCCCACTCCGTATTTGGATAATGACGTAGCGGGCGCGTGGAAAAGGATCCCCATATATACATACTGGTTTCAGGGCTCCCGCTCCCGTAGCTTTACAAGCTGATGATCTGGGCGCGTGGAAGTGGGCAGAGAACACGGAGCGCGAGCTGTCACAGAGACATGCACACTCTGCAGCCTGCCTGCTAGTTCAACAGGGATTCTCTTTTCTTCTGGGGGGAAAGACAACAGAAAGTAGTTCCTCCGCGTTCCCAGCATGACGGCCAAAACTCTGGAGAAGGTTCCGGTGGGTCTGGGGGGGTTCGCGCACCCCGTGGCAGACGGCGTGTACTCCGTGGACGACCTCAGCAGCAGCCTGCCGACCTCCGTGGCCATCTTCCCCAGCAGCGACCTGGCGGCGCACTACGAGCACATCAACGTGGCAGCAGGTGAGGAGAAAGTTCTGCTGCAGAACTTTTCATGCTGGCAGGACCAGAACCCGCGCAGGGACGTGTCGCGCGCACAGGTGAATAAATCATGTGTCTTCTCTCCGCAGATGGTCTGATGGGGGCTGACATGAGCGTGGAGAAACGCTCCGTGGACCTCTCCTCCTACTCCAGCGGCTTCTCCCAGCCCGCCTCCCACCGGAACCAGACCTTCACCTACATGGGAAAGTTCTCCATAGACTCCCAGTATCCAGGTAACTGGAACCCCGAGGGAGTGATCAACATCGTTTCGGGCATCTTCAACGTTGCCCAGCCGCCTCCTCCTCCTCCTCCTCCTCCCTCCTCCTCAGCCTCCTCCTCTCCAGCTTCATCAGGATCTCCAAATCATTTCTCCAACGGAAATTTGAGTTGCACCATGGCGGCTCAGAGCCAAGCCGACATGGATCACCACCACCATCTGTACTCCCCCCCGCCTCCTTACTCTGCATCTGGCTGCGGGGAGGTGTACCAGGACCCCTCGGCGTTCTTGTCCACCTCCACCTGCCCCATCGCCTCCTACCCTCCACCCTCCTACTCCTCCCCCAAGCAGCCCAGCAGCTCGGAAGCGCCGGGGCTTTTCCCCATCATCCCTGACTACCCGGGCTTCTTCCAGCCGTCCTGCCAGCGGGACATGCACTCAGCCGGCATCCAGGACCGGAAGCCGTTCGTCCCGTGTCCGCTTGATACGTTCCGTGTCCCCCCACCCCTCACCCCGCTGAACACTATCAGGAACTTCACGCTGGGGGGTCCAGGTGGTGGAGGCTCAGAGGTCGGGCCCCCGCGGCTCCCCTCTGCCTACAGCCCACAGAACTTGCCACTCAGACCGATCCTGCGGCCCAGAAAGTACCCGAACAGACCGAGCAAAACGCCGGTCCACGAGCGGCCGTACCCGTGCCCGGCGGAGGGCTGCGACCGCCGCTTCTCCCGCTCCGACGAACTGACCCGACACATCCGGATTCACACCGGACACAAGCCCTTCCAGTGTCGGATCTGCATGCGCAACTTCAGCCGCAGCGACCACCTCACCACGCACATCCGCACGCACACGGGGGAGAAGCCGTTCGCCTGTGACTACTGCGGCCGCAAGTTCGCGCGGAGCGACGAGCGGAAGAGACACACGAAAATCCACCTGAGGCAGAAGGAGAGGAAGTCCTCCACGGTCTCCTCTTCCTCATCCTCCTCTTCCTCCGGGAGCGCCGTGCTGGAGCGTCCAGCGGGCGGCATCAGCGCAGCCAGCGGGATCTGCTCCTAGGTGTTCTGGCAAAACTGGCCCACACTAACCTCTGAAAAACAAACAAACAAACAAACAAACAGGATCCTCGCTCTGAACTGATCCCAGCAGCGCGGAAACACACCAGAACCTTTGCGCATCCGTGCGTAATTACGCACACTGATCCATTCCCGCGGCAGAACTGACGGACACACCAACCTGAGTGCACTTTTCCCTTTTTGGTTTGTAACATAAGAATCTCCAACGGGGATCACGAGCGCGCAGCGTGCGCGTGTACATGTTCAATAACCGCAATAACGCGTAAAGAAAAGGAAAAAAAAAGACATTTAAGTTATTTAATGGAGAAGGGTTTGACTTTAATGTGTGTGTTGATGAGTGTGTTTCCCCTCCAGTGCCTTGTTGTGTGTCCTTTGTACACTGAACGTTTCTAATGCAACAGAAAACATATTTCTATTTTTCTACTTGGTGTCGTGTTGGTGTAAATATTTACATGTAAATATGTTGACATGATACTGACCTCGTGTGTTTGTGCTTATGCGTGTTTTCAGACTTATTAAATGTAAGGTGATCACAAACTCCTCTGTTTGCTTCATTTAACAGGAATAACTTTCTGATATTGGAAATTTGATTTGGGTAAATCCCACATTGCGTCACAGATGCGCGTTCTGACTCACACTCTCTTTTTTCCTAACCTACTCACTTTTTTTTTTTATTTCAGGCTTCTATCAGACAGATCAGAAGTCTAAATATGCAAACTGACGAAGATCTTTTGTTTCACGGAACGAGCGCGCGCGGCTTGGAGGAGGAAGTAAAGTTTATAAATAAATATTCTAAACACAAAAAAGTCCAGCTGCGCAGAGAAACAAGTGATGTTAGAAACAAGTTATGTTCCTGGATTATTTTCTGTTATTTTCTATAAGATTTAATTAGAAATAAACTCTGTAAATTGATATTGACGTTTTTTTTTTTTTAATGATTTATTTTCATTTTTAAATGTGTAAAAATCGCCTCAAACATTTTGACTCATTTCTATTTTATTAAGCTTCTCTTTAATTCTTAAACCGATATTTAGACGTTAAAACACAATATATAATAAAAATAATAATGATAACACGTTTATTTCGTGTAAATAATAAAGTTTAAAAAATAACAATTAGTTCCGTCCGGATTCACCACGATGGGATTTTCTTTACTTTAATAATTATTTCTGGTGATTTCAGTCCTGGAGATCCAGATCCAGAAGGACTGATCACTGATTGTTACTCTGGATTTAATATATTTAGTTGGGTTTTTTTTTTTTTAAATCAAGTTGTCATCTTCTGTCATCTTAAAGTCCCGGGATGATGTGAAGAAAATGTTCTGATCACTTCTATTTACAGACAACTGAATAGAAAATTCATCAGACAAAACTTTGGACTTCATTTTAAAAAACAGTGAATTATCCTGAAGGTTTTTTTAATCAATAATTTTACAATGAAACACAAAAGTTGTTTAAAATACAAATAAACTATTTATTATACAAACTAAATGTTTCAAAGTTTTGCAGGTTTTCTTTTTTCCTCTTGTTATATTTTAAGAAGCAAACTGGGTTTTTAAAAAGAATAAAATGTGTGAAAACCATTTCGATCATCTCCAGATCTGCTGGGAGCAAACCAGTTCTCCCATTCCACGGCTGCAGTATCAGTGTGGGAATACAGCTTAGCTGTTAGAATGAGGACGATGATGGTGAAGGACTTATAACAAATGCTGGTAAGTGTCACGTGACTCTCCGGCTCCATCAGCTGCTGCTGCAGCGCGCGGAAGGTCGGACATTATTTCAGCTGAAACTTCGTCCACGCAGATTTGATCAGGTTTCTTCCACGTCCTCGTGCGCTAAAAATGATCCATTTCACCTCCACAAACTCACATCTCTAGGCCTGTACTAACCTGGCATTTTCCAGTTACCAGTTAGATTTTTCCATTAAGACTTTTTCTTTACATCAAAACAGAAAAATAGTTTTTTTTCTCTCTTTAATTTGATCCTTAAAAATCAGATTTTTCTCTTTAAACAGAAACTGTGTGATGTGGATGAAAACATATAAGTTCATAGATTGAAGGTGACGTCAGCTTCGTTAAACTGGTCATCATGGACAGAGTCACACTGGTCGTACTGGTCATGGGAAATTAAATAAAAAGACATAAACAAGTGAAGTTTCTGGCCACAGACTGAACACACCAGGTGATGCACCTGCTCCAATAATCTCTGTCTGATCGCCCAACCAATCAGATAAAGGCGATCACCAACATGTCCATGTAAATACATACATACATACATATATATATAAGTGTAAAAATACTCTCTAAATGCAATATGACACACATTTACTTTTTAAATCTAGATTGTCAGTAAAAATCCGTCATGATGACATACAATACTGAACGTGTAGAAAGACACTGCATACACAGTATACACAATATGCTGTGATAAATAAGAAAATGGAAAATGAAAAAATCTGCAGCGCATGAGAAAGGAAGATTTATAAGGAAAATATAGTTACACATAAGCATATGTGAAAGGCTTAATGAGACCTGTATAAATACAAAGTATAACTGAAGATCCCAAAAATTCCTGAAACTATAGACTAAAACTACACAAATCTCACAAAAACGGTCTAAGATCCAAGTACCTGCTAACGCCTTGAGGGGGAGAGGGTCTAAGGCATAAATCCAAAGCCCCCCCCCCCCCACAGAGAGCCAAACAGAAAGAAGCTGGAAGTCAGTACGATCTCACTGAGGTTTACAGGAAGAGCTCGGCATGTGGTTCTGATGCTGTTGCAGGAAGTATTGACAAGCCCTGAACCCCTCCTTCTACGGACACATTAGTGTACAGTTATTCTATGTCCACTGTGACCAAATATGATTGTTTTGATAATCTCAGTGGAGTCTTTATGAGGGAGGTGAAGTGAGCAGAGGTTGCAGGAGATGATCTACTAAAGCAGTGATCGAGCCAACAGCAGCCTGGAGGAACATCTGGAAATGTCCTGTGTGTTTTTGGTGAAATGTGCATCACTGGTGTCTCAGGAAAACCCCCTGTCATAACTGTATGTTCTGCTTTTGTGATGTCTTCATTCTCCAAACGCTGGTCCAGCTTAGTCACGATGACACGTTGTTAAACTCCGATTATGACAGTTTTCTGTAGAAAGTGGAATCACTGCGTTGTCTGGGATGTGTTTCATCGTCATAAGAAGAACTCATGTTAAATTTCTCTCTGAAAAGAGAAAAAGTGACGAGTGAGACCCGGGTCATCCAGTTCTGCTCCGGATCTGATGATGTCCTGCTCTTTGGCTTGTTTCTTTGACCTTTGACCTGTGTGTGTTATTTCACTCAGACCTGATCCTCACCTGTCAGGGAGTTTTTATTCTATTTAAGTATTATATAAACAGAAATACACATGAAAAAAGCAATAAAATAATAATATTTAACGTTATCAATAATAATAAAGCTGTCCTGACACTCAGGTCTGCTTTCTCATGTCTGTGCTGCAGACTCAGGACCACAGACCTCCGTTTGCACCGGTTCCTGCAGCTCTACCAGCCTTCCTGCAGGTGTTTACCAGGATGTGTTTCTACGGTGGGCAGGTGTTCATCTCTCCAACGTTTTTATTTATCACACAGTCAGATGGACTCTCAGGCTCTACCTGCTGGCAAGTAGACATGAAGAACAAAACCCTGCTACAGGTCCTGTTAGCTGCTGGAGTATAGATGTTAGTCTGGTTTCTTCTGGTCTGTGATGGAGTCTAGATGTTAGTCTGGTTTCTTCTGGTCTGTGATGGAGTCTAGATGTTTGTCGGGTTTCTTCTGGTCTGTGAGGGAGTCTAGATGTTAGTCTGGTTTCTTCTGGTCTGTGATGGAGTCTGAATGTTAGTCTGGTTTCTTCTGGTCTGTGATGGAGTCTAGAAGTTAGTCTGGTTTCTTCTGGTCTGTGATGGAGTCTAGATGTTAGTCTGGTTTCTTCTGGTCTGTGATGGAGTCTAGATGTTAGTCTGGTTTCTTCTGGTCTGTGATGGAGTCTAGATGTTAGTCTGGTTTCTTCTGGTCTGTGATGGAGTCTAGATGTTAGTCTGGTTTCTTCTGGTCTGTGATGGAGTCTGAATGTTAGTCTGGTTTCTTCTGGTCTGTGATGGAGTCTAGATGTTAGTCGGGTTTCTTCTGGTCTGTGATGGAGTCTAGATGTTAGTCTGGTTTCTTCTGGTCTGTGATGGAGTCTAGATGTTAGTCTGGTTTCTTCTGGTCTGTGATGGAGTCTAGATGTTAGTCTGGTTTCTTCTGGTCTGTGATGGAGTCTAGATGTCAGTCTGGTTTCTTCTGGTCTGTGATGGAGTCTAGATGTTAGTCTGGTTTCTTCTGGTCTGTGATGGAGTCTAGATGTTAGTCTGGTTTCTTCTGGTCTGTGATGGAGTCTGGATGTTAGTCTGGTTTCTTCTGGTCTGTGATGGAGTCTAGATGTTAGTCTGGTTTCTTCTGGTCTGTGATGGAGTCTAGATGTTAGTCTGGTTTCTTCTGGTCTGTGATGGAGTCTAGATGTTAGTCTGGTTTCTTCTGGTCTGTGATGGAGTCTAGATGTTAGTCTGGTTTCTTCTGGTCTGTGATGGAGTCTAGAAGTTAGTCTGGTTTCTTCTGGTCTGTGATGGAGTCTAGATGTTAGTCTGGTTTCTTCTGGTCTGTGATGGAGTCTGGATGTTAGTCTGGTTTCTTCTGGTCTGTGATGGAGTCTAGAAGTTAGTCTGGTTTCTTCTGGTCTGGGATGGAGTCTAGATGTTAGTCTGGTTTCTTCTGGTCTGGGATGGAGTCTAGATTTTAGTCTGGTTTCTTCTGGTCTGGGATGGAGTCTAGATTTTAGTCTGGTTTCTTCTGGTCTGTGATGGAGTCTAGATGTTAGTCTGGTTTCTTCTGGTCTGTGATGGAGTCTAGATGTTACTCTGGTTTCTTCTGGTCTGTGATGGAGTCTGGATGTTAGTCTGGTTTCTTCTGGTCTGTGATGGAGTCTAGATTTTAGTCTGGTTTCTTCTGGTCTGGGATGGAGTCTAGATTTTAGTCTGGTTTCTTCTGGTCTGTGATGGAGTCTAGATGTTAGTCTGGTTTCTTCTGGTCTGTGATGGAGTCTAGATGTTACTCTGGTTTCTTCTGGTCTGTGATGGAGTCTGGATGTTAGTCTGGTTTCTTCTGGTCTGTGATGGAGTCTAGATGTTAGTCTGGTTTCTTCTGGTCTGTGATGGAGTCTAGATGTTAGTCTGGTTTCTTCTGGTCTGTGATGGAGTCTAGATTTTAGTCTGGTTTCTTCTGGTCTGTGATGGAGTCTAGATGTTAGTCTGGTTTCTTCTGGTCTGTGATGGAGTCTAGATGTTAGTCTGGTTTCTTCTGGTCTGTGATGGAGTCTAGATGTTAGTCTGGTTTCTTCTGGTCTGTGATGGAGTCTGGATGTTAGTCTGGTTTCTTCTGGTCTGTGATGGAGTCTAGATTTTAGTCTGGTTTCTTCTGGTCTGTGATGGAGTCTGAATGTTAGTCTGGTTTCTTCTGGTCTGTGATGGAGTCTAGATGTTAGTCAGGTTTCTTCTGGTCTGTGATGGAGTCTAGATGTTAGTCTGGTTTCTTCTGGTCTGTGATGGAGTCTAGATTTTAGTCTGGTTTCTTCTGGTCTGTGATGGAGTCTAGATGTTAGTCTGGTTTCTTCTGGTCTGTGATGGAGTCTGGATGTTAGTCTGGTTTCTTCTGGTCTGTGATGGAGTCTAGATGTTAGTCTGGTTTCTTCTGGTCTGTGATGGAGTCTAGATTTTAGTCTGGTTTCTTCTGGTCTGTGATGGAGTCTAGATGTCAGTCTGGTTTCTTCTGGTCTGTGATGGAGTCTAGAAGTTAGTCTGGTTTCTTCTGGTCTGTGATGGAGTCTAGATGTTAGTCTGGTTTCTTCTGGTCTGTGATGGAGTCTAGATTTTAGTCTGGTTTCTTCTGGTCTGTGATGGAGTCTAGATGTCAGTCTGGTTTCTTCTGGTCTGTGATGGAGTCTAGAAGTTAGTCTGGTTTCTTCTGGTCTGTGATGGAGTCTAGATGTCAGTCTGGTTTCTTCTGGTCTGTGATGGAGTCTAGAAGTTAGTCTGGTTTCTTCTGGTCTGTGATGGAGTCTAGATTTTAGTCTGGTTTCTTCTGGTCTGTGATGGAGTCTGGATGTTAGTCTGGTTTCTTCTGGTCTGTGATGGAGTCTGGATGCGGTTCTTCGTGAAGACCATCGTCCTGCAGGACAGAAGTCTCTGAAGTCTCAGAGGCTTCAGGACCATATTGACGTTTTCATTTCCTTTAAACAGATAAAAATGTTCTGAAGTATCTCCGTCTGATCCGAGACGATGCAGGAGGTTCTGATGAGGATCATCATCATCATCATCATGTTCCTCCAGTTTCATCTTCATCGTCTTCCTCTGAAATCCAGAATAAAATTCTTCTCCTTATAATAAAACTCTCAGTGACCAAGATCCACTGGACCTGAAAGATCTCAGATGGTCCCATCAGAACTTTTCTCAGACTGCAGGTTTACTGCTGGTTCCTACTGGTTCTACAGCAGAACCTTCAGGTACCAGACCCTCTCTGTGGATCCAGATCCCAGTCTGGTTTCAGGAAGCAGAACCGGATCCTGGTCTGGTTTTGGGAAGCAGAACCAGATCCCTGTCTGGTTTCGGGAAGCAGAACCGGATCCCGGTCTGGTTTCGGCAAGCAGAACCAGATCCCTGTCGGGTTTCGGGAGGCAGAACCAGATCCCTGTCGGGTTTCGGGAGGCAGAACCAGATACCTGTCGGGTTTCGGGAAGCAGAACCGGATCCCTGTCTGGTTTCAGGAGGCAGAACCAGATCCCTGTCTGGTTTCAGGAGGCAGAACCGGATCCCTGTCTGGTTTCGGCAAGCAGAACCAGATCCCTGTCGGGTTTCGGCAAGCAGAACCAGATCCCTGTCTGGTTTCAGGAGGCAGAACCAGATCCCTGTCTGGTTTCAGGAAGCAGAACCGGATCCCTGTCTGGTTTCGGCAAGCAGAACCAGATCCCTGTCTGGTTTCAGGAGGCAGAACCGGATCCCTGTCTGGTTTCGGCAAGCAGAACCAGATCCCTGTCTGGTTTCGGCAAGCAGAACCAGATCCCTGTCTGGTTTCGGCAAGCAGAACCAGATCCCTGTCTGGTTTCGGCAAGCAGAACCAGATCCCTGTCTGGTTTCAGGAGGCAGAACCAGATCTCTGTCTGGTTTCAGGAGGCAGAACCGGATCCCTGTCTGGTTTCGGCAAGCAGAACCAGATCCCTGTCTGGTTTCAGGAGGCAGAACCAGATCCCTGTCTGGTTTCAGGAGGCAGAACCGGATCCCTGTCTGGTTTCGGCAAGCAGAACCAGATCCCTGTCTGGTTTCAGGAGGCAGAACCAGATCCCTGTCTGGTTTCAGGAAGCAGAACCAGATCCCATCCCTGTTGTCCTGCTGCTACAGGCCAAGGCTTCTGGGAAACGTCCCATGATGCACTGGGAGACGTCCATGTGTCTCAGTAGGAGACACATTGTCCTCTCCACCCCAACAGGACCAGTAAGATGGACCTCCCTCCTGGTTCTGGTTCTGATGGAGGTTTCTGTACCTTTAAGGAGAGGATTTTGTAAAGAACTGATGCTGAAAACTGTGAATGAACTGAAGTGAATTTTAGAGGAAAGCCACCAGCGTGTGGAGGAGGCGGAGCCTGCACATCATTTAAACACCTGCTGAGATCCAGCAGCGCTCGCTGCAGATATCCCCCATCCCATCCTTCCAACACAGACAGACATGTTTGTTTGATGATTCTGCTGAAAAAGCTTCATTTGAGACGGATAATTCAACATTAACAACCGGTTCCCAGCAGTGAACACGTCCCTTCATTTCAGAAACATGACTTCCAGTGGGCTCAAGTTCTGGCTGGGAAACACTCGTCCCACCTAAAACCGGACCCAGCTGTAAGTCTGTAAAACTGTAAAACAACCTGAAAATAACGCCACAACAACTGTCCAAAGGAAGTGACTGTCTGTTCCACATCAGAGCTTGATCCTTCTCCTCGTCAGCTTCCTGGGTCACATCCAGCTGTTGTCGGAGGAATCCCTGCAGCTCTGTCCATGGATCAGGTGGAACCGGTTCTGGTCTCAATGCCTGAACTGAGGCTCATTTAATCCACAACAGGTTAAACATTTTCCTTCAGCTCTGAGATGAGACGAGGAACCGGGTCGATCCGACTACAGAAACCAGGATGTAAACACGGCGAGTTGTCACTCTACTGGAATTACACAGAACAGTTTGATGAACTAAACATGTTTTCAGAGGTTTGTGACTGAATTCATCAGCCAGTCACATGGCAGCATGTTGTCCTGTAGACGTGGTGAAGACGTCTTTCTGCAGTTCCAACTGGGCCTCAGAATAAGGAAGTAAGGAGATCAAAGTGACTTTGAACTTTGTTGGTCGGTGTTTACTGGGATTTTCACACACAACCATCTTCAGAATCTGCTGGAAACATCATGGCAACATGGATCCATCCTGGCGTCAGGATCAACGCTTCATGCTGCTGCTGGTGGAACGGTGTGGGGAGGTTTTCTGGTCCCCATTTGGTCCCCTTAGGACCACCATGACATGGTTTAACCAGCAGAGCTGCTGACCATGTCCATCCCTTTCTGAGCACAGTGCAGCATCTTCTGATAGAAACTTCCAGCAGGATGATGCACCATGTCACAAAGCTCACATCATCTCCACCATGATGATGAGTTCACTGTCCTCCAACGGCCTCCACAGTCACCAGATCTACATCCAGCAGAGCAGCTTTGGGAGATTCTCATGGTGATGTGGTGGAACGGGAGATTCTCATGGTGATGAGGTGGAACGGGAGATTCTCATGGTGATGAGGTGGAACGAGAGATTCTCATGGTGATGTGGTGGAACGAGAGATTCTCATGGTGATGAGGTGGAACGGGAGATTCTCATCATGATGAGGTGGAACGGGAGATTCTCATCATGATGAGGTGGAACGGGAGATTCTCATGGTGATGAGGTGGAACGGGAGATTCTCATCATGATGAGGTGGAACGGGAGATTCTCATGGTGATGAGGTGGAACGGGAGATTCTCATGGTGATGAGGTGGAACGGGAGATTCTCATGGTAATGAGGTGGAGCGGGAGATTCTCATCATGATGAGGTGGAACGGGAGATTCTCATGGTGATGTGGTGGAACGGGAGATTCTCATCATGATGAGGTGGAACGGGAGATTCTCATCATGATGAGGTGGAACGGGAGATTCTCATGGTGATGAGGTGGAACGGGAGATTCTCATGGTGATGAGGTGGAACGGGAGATTCTCATGATGAGGTGGAACGGGAGATTCTCATGGTGATGAGGTGGAACGGGAGATTCTCATGGTGATGAGGTGGAATGGGAGATTCTCATGGTGATGAGGTGGAACGGGAGATTCTCATGGTGATGTGCAGTGATGTGTGATGTTATGTCAATATGGAGCAAAATCCCAGGAATCCTACAGTCAGAGCAGAATTAATTTTACGGATCTATTATAGATAAATTCTTCAGGGCCAGAAAAATCCCGATTGAGATCAAATCAACTGTAAAACATCTCAGACAAAAGAAATGAAAGCAGCCGTTTTTAAAACCTTGATGGGGTTTACTGTGGGAGCTCGGGATGGAGCTGGTTAAGCTGTTTGTGATTCTCCGCATGAAAGACGATGAAAGATGAGGATTACGGAGCATCATTCTCTGGTTTATTCTTTCACATACATTCAACATTCATATAACATATTACTGCTGACACATAAGCGTGTGTGAGGTCCGACAGACCGAAGGACGGTGGAAGTAGCTCAGCTAACGTACAGGAGCATGACTACAGTGGTAAAGTTAGCAGAAAGTGTGTTAACGTTATAGCATAAAGATCATGACGGTCTCCGGCAGCTTCCTTCATACGATGCCTTGTGCTGACACTCAGCGACAGCATCACATCACAGACCCCGCTGCTTCTATCAGACAGGACCACGTGTCGTGTAAAACACAAGAAAATGAGGAGTTTATAATGTAGTGTGCACGCTGGAAGAAGAAAGGAGTGTTTAATAGAAATTCTAGATGAGTATAAAGTATGTGCAGATAAGGCAGGCAGGATTAGAGTTCCAGGCTTTGGCATTGAAACATGTGGAGGTCCTCTGCAACGCGGAGCCTTGCAGAGCACAGCAGAGACTCTCATGACGCCTCATGACTCACACACTGTTTGGCGGATAACATTCATCTGTGTACAAGGCAACATAATGGTCCCAGTAAAATATGAGGAATGCTGGTCGTTGGATTGCTTCTGGAAGCCTCTGCGTCCTCCAGAGAGGCTTCCATCCTTCCAGGTAGGTAACGGACTTGTAGAAAACATTGTGTGTCTGCCACAGCGCCTCGGAGAGGAGGCGCCGCTCACATAGAGACTGCGGGGCCGGGGTAGGGCTCCCCACCACACCAGAAGTCCTCTGGCTGAGGGATCTCCAGCAGCCACGCCTCCTCTTCCTCGTCCTTCTTCTCTCCCACCTGCTCCTGGTCGCCCTCGGCGTCCGTTCCTTCCTCAGCCGCCGTTTGCAGGACTCTGTAATAGTGACAGTCCCGGCCGTCATCGGGATTATACGGCGGTGCCAGGATGTCCAGGAACGCCGCGGGGCCTTCCACCGCGTCGATCTGGTGAAGGTTATCCCGTAAGGGGGCGAGGAGGCACGGCCCGCTGCTCTCCGAGTACTCGGTGGCCGATCGCAGAACGGAGCGCCACACAGAGGCCATCTGCAGCGGGGCCAGCGGGGGGTCAAAGCTCGGCAGCACGGAGCTCATGGTTAGCCTGTCCTCCAGCTTGTCGAAGCAGCGGACGTTCACCTTCCCATACAGGACCTGGAGAAAAGACGGGAAACACTCAGGAGGAAGGAAGTTAACAGAGAGGCGGGGGGTGTAACATGCTTCTTCTACCATCCTCTGACTGTAGCAGAGCAGCTGAACTGTCTGCGGCTGTTTTATGGTTCAGGTTTCAGACACAAACAGCTGAGCTCAGCACGTCCAGATGCGTTAAAACTGCTCTGTATGAGCGTGTCCACGCAGGACGTCTGGGACAAACCGGACCAAATGTTCAGCATCGTGACATACCACAACACGGATCCTGCGTCCTTATTATTCCTTGTGCTGTAAATGAATAAGGCGACAGAGAAGCCAGGCGGGTTTCTCCTACATCCATCTGCATCCGATGCTTTACTTGTTGTGTCTCGGTAAAATTTAAAAATATTTCGCAGAAGTAGGAAGCAGAGATGTGTTTTTATAAACGAGTCGGCTCTAACAGGCTGTTCTTTACACTGAACATTGAGTCGAGACGGGTTGAACCTACATGTTAAAAAAAAAAGCTGGAATATTACAGCTTCCTCTGTGATGAAGTATTTTATTATTACTCATTTGAATAGTTTGCTCATTTTAAAGTTTTAGTCAAATACTATATAGTGACTGTATTTGTTTTAACGAAGTATAAAAACAAAACATTCCTGAAACCTGTGAACCAACACACAACTATTCATAGGACCAGTAAGCAGACGGCTTTCCATCACCTGTCTGTAAAAATCTAGGCTTCCTGTCAACGCTTCAGACTGAACTTCACGGAGCTGCTTCACGTCGGCTCGAATCTGGTTTCTACAAACACTGTTCTGCTGCTCTGGTCCGAACCATTTCCAAACAACCGGAGCACCAGCTCCTCTTCAACATCTTCCTCTGGTCTGAGTCCGTCTCTGTGTTGCTGCTGCAGGAGTGAGTGATGGGAAGGAGGTGGAACGGTGAAGGTGTGTTGGAGCTAGTGTTGCACCGATACTGGCATCGGGAGGAGTCCCGATACTGCACTCTACTGGTATCGACGAGTACAAAAATAACGCACAGACGCCGTTTACCGATACTAATATTGAATTTAGAACAGAGATCACATGTTCAGCTTATAACTTACCACTGGTCCAGAACAGACACTATTTTAGCCAATAGCTTGGCAGATTTTTCATGTTCAGGAAAAACAAACCAGCGTGATACAAGCTAGAAGATGTCGGCGTTTTGGAAGCATTTCAGTGTCGAAACTCAGCGAGAACAGCAGCTATATGCAACGTATGTGGTCTTAAAGTAAAACCGCTAGTTTCCATACCTCAAACTTGCGAACAAACACCATGGGTTTGAGGCGACGGCAACTGCGAGTAAGAAAAAGAGGGACGAGAAGCCGCAACAACAAACCCCGGTTAGCTCACTGGAGAGGAGGGACCAGTGGGAAGAGAAGAGTTCAGCAGCTGGGAAGATGTCTGACCGAGACATTAGGTCTGGGCAATTAATCAGATTTCAATCTCAGTACGATCTGGGTTTCCATCGATGATAAAACTAAAAGGGTGTGATTATTTTTCTCTCTGCAGTTTCCTCTCCTGCTGTCTTCAGCTGCTAATCGAGCGTCTCTGGCGTTGCAGCGCTGTGCTGTAAACTCCTCCCACAGCCGCTTTGCTTTCATTCAGACACTGTTGCCAACTTGGAGACTTTCTCGCTAAATCTGGAGACTTTTTTTGTTAAAAGCGACAAATCTAGCAGCTTTTACTGGAGTTATTGGAGACTTTTCTGGTGTTGTGGCGACTGACTTGAAGGCACATATTGTCCTGCAGTTACTGTAAGGAAGCAGCAGCGGGAGCCTCTCCCGTCCTAAAGCACTCCCAGGCGGCCAGTCTCAGTCGGCTCCGGCTGCAGGTCCATGTAGAATAACTGCAGTAGGTTGAGGAAGTTCACCTAAACATAGTTTATACCATTGTCAGCGACAACTGGCTGCATTATTTTCCTATACATAGTTCGGCCAGTTAAACACTGTAATATCCCTCTGTTACGGGGCGTTACCATAGCAACGCGTTAACCAGCTGGTTCAGATCAGCCGTCTTTTAACAGGTGAATGAGAGAAACGCGCTGCAGCCTGACAGCGGTTGTTTGGTATAAAACGTACATCCAGACCAACGTAAAATAGTTCCTATATAAGCGGTAAAAGCAGATTAAACAACTCGGAACCGTCCATTAGACGGTTATAATGCACGACACGGAGTCTAGAACACCACGACACGCAGCGTTGGTTAAACATACTGGATAATCGTGATAATTGTGGATAATCTTGATTATAATTTTTGTCATATTCGAGCAGCCCTAGAAGCCATTCCAGTAATGACTTTACATTCAAGTGAGTAAGCAATTCTTTAGAATAGAATAATTAAAAATAAAAGTCTTTATATTTACATTTTTCAAACATTTTGGTATTGGTACTGTATCGGCATCAGCCAGTACTGTACAGTTGTGTATCGGAATAGGTATCCGGCTTTAAATGTGGTATCGGAGCAACACTAGTTAGAGCCTCCAACTCAACATGAACTCTGTTTGCAGATAAATGATGGTGTCTAATCTCCTCCTCCTGTAAAACTCTACTGCCATCCTTTAAAGCGGACGTTATCACCAGCCCTATCTGATCATGTCTGCACTTTTCAGCCTCATATCTCAACATGCAATCTGGTCGTCTTGGCATGAAATCACATCTCAAAAATTAAGGCTGAAAACACAAACAAACAATCGTAATCTGGTGAATTTTTGCCATCAAACCTCAACAACACTGTAGCATCAACAACGCCAACATGGCTGACAGACTCCCAGAGGAGCAACAATGTCCAGATCAGAGGTTCTGGTCTGTGGGTCCACTCTGACGTGACCCCCTCTCTAAGTCTCAGCGTTTTACCAACAATACCAAGGCCCCTTTCAGCGGTGTGGGAAAATTTAATGAGCTGTAGGTCACAATGAAAACATGAGTTGCAGGTTAGAACCATGCTTCCTGGACCAGCATGTGATGTTAGGAACATGTAGAAGAGACATGATGCCATGGGGTGTGATGTTAGGAACATGATGAAGAGACATGATGCCATGGGGTGTGATGTTAGGAACATGATGAAGAGACATGATGCCATGGGGTGTGATGTTAGGAACATGAAGAAGAGACATGATGCCATGGGGTGTGATGTTAGGAACATGATGAAGAGACATGATGCCATGGGGTGTGATGTTAGGAACATGAAGAAGAGACATGATGCCATGGGGTGTGATGTTAGGAACATGATGAAGAGACATGATGCCATGGGGTGTGATGTTAGGAACATGTAGAAGAGACATGATGCCATGGGGTGTGATGTTAGGAACATGATGAAGAGACATGATGCCATGGGGTGTGATGTTAGGAACATGAAGAAGAGACATGATGCCATGGGGTGTGATGTTAGGAACATGTAGAAGAGACATGATGCCATGGGGTGTGATGTTAGGAACATGAAGAAGAGACATGATGCCATGGGGTGTGATGTTAGGAACATGATGAAGAGACATGATGCCATGGGGTGTGATGTTAGGAACATGTAGAAGAGACATGATGCCATGGGATGTGATGTTAGGAACATGTAGAAGAGACATGATGCCATGGGGTGTGATGTTAGGAACATGATGAAGAGACATGATGCCATGGGGTGTGATGTTAGGAACATGTAGAAGAGACATGATGCCATGGGGTGTGATGTTAGGAACATGTAGAAGAGACATGATGCCATGGGGTGTGATGTTAGGAACATGAAGAAGAGACATGATGCCATGGGGTGTGATGTTAGGAACATGATGAAGAGACATGATGCCATGGGGTGTGATGTTAGGAACATGATGAAGAGACATGATGCCATGGGGTGTGATGTTAGGAACATGATGAAGAGACATGATGCCATGGGGTGTGATGTTAGGAACATGAAGAAGAGACATGATGCCATGGGGTGTGATGTTAGGAACATGAAGAAGAGACATGATGCCATGGGGTGTGATGTTAGGAACATGTAGAAGAGACATGATGCCATGGGGTGTGATGTTAGGAACATGAAGAAGAGACATGATGCCATGGGGTGTGATGTTAGGAACATGAAGAAGAGACATGATGCCATGGGGTGTGATGTTAGGAACATGTAGAAGAGACATGATGCCATGGGGTGTGACGTTAGGAACATGTAGAAGAGACATGATGCCATGGGGTGTGATGTTAGGAACATGTAGAAGAGACATGATGCCATGGGGTGTGATGTTAGGAACATGTAGAAGAGACATGATGCCATGGGGTGTGACGTTAGGAACATGATGAAGAGACATGATGCCATGGGGTGTGATGTTAGGAACATGTAGAAGAGACATGATGCCATGGGGTGTGATGTTAGGAACATGATGAAGAGACATGATGCCATGGGGTGTGATGTTAGGAACATGTAGAAGAGACATGATGCCATGGGGTGTGATGTTAGGAACATGATGAAGAGACATGATGCCATGGGGTGTGATGTTAGGAACATGAAGAAGAGACATGATGCCATGGGGTGTGATGTTAGGAACATGTAGAAGAGACATGATGCCATGGGGTGTGATGTTAGGAACATGAAGAAGAGACATGATGCCATGGGGTGTGATGTTAGGAACATGATGAAGAGACATGATGCCATGGGGTGTGATGTTAGGAACATGATGAAGAGACATGATGCCATGGGGTGTGATGTTAGGAACATGAAGAAGAGACATGATGCCATGGGGTGTGATGTTAGGAACATGAAGAAGAGACATGATGCCATGGGGTGTGATGTTAGGAACATGATGAAGAGACATGATGCCATGGGGTGTGATGTTAGGAACATGATGAAGAGACATGATGCCATGGGGTGTGATGTTAGGAACATGTAGAAGAGACATGATGCCATGGGGTGTGATGTTAGGAACATGAAGAAGAGACATGATGCCATGGGGTGTGATGTTAGGAACATGATGAAGAGACATGATGCCATGGGGTGTGATGTTAGGAACATGATGAAGAGACATGATGCCATGGGGTGTGATGTTAGGAACATGATGAAGAGACATGATGCCATGGGGTGTGATGTTAGGAACATGAAGAAGAGACATGATGCCATGGGGTGTGATGTTAGGAACATGAAGAAGAGACATGATGCCATGGGGTGTGATGTTAGGAACATGTAGAAGAGACATGATGCCATGGGGTGTGATGTTAGGAACATGAAGAAGAGACATGATGCCATGGGGTGTGATGTTAGGAACATGAAGAAGAGACATGATGCCATGGGGTGTGATGTTAGGAACATGAAGAAGAGACATGATGCCATGGGGTGTGATGTTAGGAACATGTAGAAGAGACATGATGCCATGGGGTGTGATGTTAGGAACATGTAGAAGAGACATGATGCCATGGGGTGTGATGTTAGGAACATGATGAAGAGACATGATGCCATGGGGTGTGACGTTAGGAACATGTAGAAGAGACATGATGCCATGGGGTGTGATGTTAGGAACATGTAGAAGAGACATGATGCCATGGGGTGTGATGTTAGGAACATGTAGAAGAGACATGATGCCATGGGGTGTGATGTTAGGAACATGATGAAGAGACATGATGCCATGGGGTGTGATGTTAGGAACATGATGAAGAGACATGATGCCATGGGGTGTGATGTTAGGAACATGTAGAAGAGACATGATGCCATGGGGTGTGATGTTAGGAACATGTAGAAGAGACATGATGCCATGGGGTGTGATGTTAGGAACATGATGAAGAGACATGATGCCATGGGGTGTGATGTTAGGAACATGAAGAAGAGACATGATGCCATGGGGTGTGATGTTAGGAACATGTAGAAGAGACATGATGCCATGGGGTGTGATGTTAGGAACATGATGAAGAGACATGATGCCATGGGGTGTGATGTTAGGAACATGTAGAAGAGACATGATGCCATGGGGTGTGATGTTAGGAACATGATGAAGAGACATGATGCCATGGGGTGTGATGTTAGGAACATGTAGAAGAGACATGATGCCATGGGGTGTGATGTTAGGAACATGATGAAGAGACATGATGCCATGGGGTGTGATGTTAGGAACATGTAGAAGAGACATGATGCCATGGCGTGTGATGTTAGGAACATGTAGAAGAGACATGATGCCATGGGGTGTGATGTTAGGAACATGTAGAAGAGACATGATGCCATGGGGTGTGATGTTAGGAACATGAAGAAGAGACATGATGCCATGGGGTGTGATGTTAGGAACATGTAGAAGAGACATGATGCCATGGGGTGTGATGTTAGGAACATGTAGAAGAGACATGATGCCATGGGGTGTGATGTTAGGAACATGATGAAGAGACATGATGCCATGGGGTGTGATGTTAGGAACATGATGAAGAGACATGATGCCATGGGGTGTGATGTTAGGAACATGTAGAAGAGACATGATGCCATGGGGTGTGATGTTAGGAACATGTAGAAGAGACATGATGCCATGGGGTGTGATGTTAGGAACATGATGAAGAGACATGATGCCATGGGGTGTGTTGTTAGGAACATGTAGAAGAGACATGATGCCATGGGATGTGATGTTAGGAACATGATGAAGAGACATGATGCCATGGGGTGTGATGTTAGGAACATGTAGAAGAGACATGATGCCATGGGGTGTGATGTTAGGAACATGATGAAGAGACATGATGCCATGGGGAGTGATGTTAGGAACATGATGAAGAGACATGATGCCATGGGGTGTGATGTTAGGAACATGAAGAAGAGACATGATGCCATGGGGTGTGATGTTAGGAACATGATGAAGAGACATGATGCCATGGGGAGTGATGTTAGGAACATGATGAAGAGACATGATGCCATGGGGTGTGATGTTAGGAACATGATGAAGAGACATGATGCCATGGGATGTGATGTTAGGAACATGATGAAGAGACATGATGCCATGGGGTGTGATGTTAGGAACATGTAGAAGAGACATGATGCCATGGGGTGTGATGTTAGGAACATGAAGAAGAGACATGATGCCATGGGGTGTGATGTTAGGAACATGTAGAAGAGACATGATGCCATGGGGTGTGATGTTAGGAACATGAAGAAGAGACATGATGCCATGGGGTGTGATGTTAGGAACATGATGAAGAGACATGATGCCATGGGGTGTGATGTTAGGAACATGATGAAGAGACATGATGCCATGGGGTGTGATGTTAGGAACATGATGAAGAGACATGATGCCATGGGGTGTGATGTTAGGAACATGAAGAAGAGACATGATGCCATGGGGTGTGACGTTAGGAACATGAAGAAGAGACATGATGCCATGGGGTGTGATGTTAGGAACATGTAGAAGAGACATGATGCCATGGGGTGTGATGTTAGGAACATGAAGAAGAGACATGATGCCATGGGGTGTGATGTTAGGAACATGATGAAGAGACATGATGCCATGGGGTGTGATGTTAGGAACATGAAGAAGAGACATGATGCCATGGGGTGTGATGTTAGGAACATGAAGAAGAGACATGATGCCATGGGGTGTGATGTTAGGAACATGTAGAAGAGACATGATGCCATGGGGTGTGATGTTAGGAACATGAAGAAGAGACATGATGCCATGGGGTGTGATGTTAGGAACATGAAGAAGAGACATGATGCCATGGGGTGTGATGTTAGGAACATGTAGAAGAGACATGATGCCATGGGGTGTGATGTTAGGAACATGTAGAAGAGACATGATGCCATGGGGTGTGATGTTAGGAACATGATGAAGAGACATGATGCCATGGGGTGTGACGTTAGGAACATGTAGAAGAGACATGATGCCATGGGGTGTGATGTTAGGAACATGTAGAAGAGACATGATGCCATGGGGTGTGATGTTAGGAACATGAAGAAGAGACATGATGCCATGGGGTGTGATGTTAGGAACATGTAGAAGAGACATGATGCCATGGGGTGTGATGTTAGGAACATGTAGAAGAGACATGATGCCATGGGGTGTGATGTTAGGAACATGATGAAGAGACATGATGCCATGGGGTGTGACGTTAGGAACATGTAGAAGAGACATGATGCCATGGGGTGTGATGTTAGGAACATGTAGAAGAGACATGATGCCATGGGGTGTGATGTTAGGAACATGATGAAGAGACATGATGCCATGGGGTGTGACGTTAGGAACATGTAGAAGAGACATGATGCCATGGGGTGTGATGTTAGGAACATGATGAAGAGACATGATGCCATGGGGTGTGATGTTAGGAACATGTAGAAGAGACATGATGCCATGGGGTGTGATGTTAGGAACATGTAGAAGAGACATGATGCCATGGGGTGTGATGTTAGGAACATGAAGAAGAGACATGATGCCATGGGGTGTGATGTTAGGAACATGTAGAAGAGACATGATGCCATGGGGTGTGATGTTAGGAACATGTAGAAGAGACATGATGCCATGGGGTGTGATGTTAGGAACATGTAGAAGAGACATGATGCCATGGGGTGTGATGTTAGGAACATGATGAAGAGACATGATGCCATGGGGTGTGATGTTAGGAACATGAAGAAGAGACATGATGCCATGGGGTGTGATGTTAGGAACATGTAGAAGAGACATGATGCCATGGGGTGTGATGTTAGGAACATGATGAAGAGACATGATGCCATGGGGTGTGATGTTAGGAACATGTAGAAGAGACATGATGCCATGGGGTGTGATGTTAGGAACATGATGAAGAGACATGATGCCATGGGGTGTGATGTTAGGAACATGTAGAAGAGACATGATGCCATGGGGTGTGATGTTAGGAACATGATGAAGAGACATGATGCCATGGGGTGTGATGTTAGGAACATGTAGAAGAGACATGATGCCATGGGGTGTGATGTTAGGAACATGATGAAGAGACATGATGCCATGGCGTGTGATGTTAGGAACATGTAGAAGAGACATGATGCCATGGGGTGTGATGTTAGGAACATGTAGAAGAGACATGATGCCATGGGGTGTGATGTTAGGAACATGATGAAGAGACATGATGCCATGGGGTGTGATGTTAGGAACATGTAGAAGAGACATGATGCCATGGGGTGTGATGTTAGGAACATGTAGAAGAGACACGATGCCATGGGGTGTGATGTTAGGAACATGATGAAGAGACATGATGCCATGGCGTGTGATGTTAGGAACATGTAGAAGAGACATGATGCCATGGGGTGTGATGTTAGGAACATGATGAAGAGACATGATGCCATGGGGTGTGATGTTAGGAACATGATGAAGAGACATGATGCCATGGGGTGTGATGTTAGGAACATGTAGAAGAGACATGATGCCATGGCGTGTGATGTTAGGAACATGTAGAAGAGACATGATGCCATGGGGTGTGATGTTAGGAACATGATGAAGAGACATGATGCCATGGGGTGTGATGTTAGGAACATGATGAAGAGACATGATGCCATGGGGTGTGATGTTAGGAACATGATGAAGAGACATGATGCCATGGGGTGTGATGTTAGGAACATGATGAAGAGACATGATGCCATGGGGTGTGATGTTAGGAACATGATGAAGAGACATGATGCCATGGGGTGTGATGTTAGGAACATGATGAAGAGACATGATGCCATGGGGTGTGATGTTAGGAACATGTAGAAGAGACATGATGCCATGGCGTGTGTTGTTAGGAACATGTAGAAGAGACATGATGCCATGGGGTGTGATGTTAGGAACATGATGAAGAGACATGATGCCATGGGGTGTGATGTTAGGAACATGATGAAGAGACATGATGCCATGGGGTGTGATGTTAGGAACATGATGAAGAGACATGATGCCATGGGGTGTGATGTTAGGAACATGTAGAAGAGACATGATGCCATGGGGTGTGATGTTAGGAACATGATGAAGAGACATGATGCCATGGGGTGTGATGTTAGGAACATGATGAAGAGACATGATGCCATGGGATGTGATGTTAGGAACATGATGAAGAGACATGATGCCATGGGGAGTGATGTTAGGAACATGTAGAAGAGACATGATGCCATGGGGTGTGATGTTAGGAACATGATGAAGAGACATGATGCCATGGGGTGTGATGTTAGGAACATGTAGAAGAGACATGATGCCATGGGGTGTGATGTTAGGAACATGTAGAAGAGACATGATGCCATGGGGTGTGATGTTAGGAACATGATGAAGAGACATGATGCCATGGGGAGTGATGTTAGGAACATGTAGAAGAGACATGATGCCATGGGGTGTGATGTTAGGAACATGATGAAGAGACATGATGCCATGGGGTGTGATGTTAGGAACATGATGAAGAGACATGATGCCATGGGGTGTGATGTTAGGAACATGTAGAAGAGACATGATGCCATGGGGTGTGATGTTAGGAACATGTAGAAGAGACATGATGCCATGGGGTGTGATGTTAGGAACATGATGAAGAGACATGATGCCATGGGGTGTGATGTTAGGAACATGAAGAAGAGACATGATGCCATGGGGTGTGATGTTAGGAACATGTAGAAGAGACATGATGCCATGGGGTGTGATGTTAGGAACATGATGAAGAGACATGATGCCATGGGGTGTGATGTTAGGAACATGATGAAGAGACATGATGCCATGGGGTGTGATGTTAGGAACATGATGAAGAGACATGATGCCATGGGGTGTGATGTTAGGAACATGATGAAGAGACATGATGCCATGGGGTGTGATGTTAGGAACATGTAGAAGAGACATGATGCCATGGGGTGTGATGTTAGGAACATGTAGAAGAGACATGATGCCATGGGGTGTGATGTTAGGAACATGATGAAGAGACATGATGCCATGGGGTGTGTTGTTAGGAACATGTAGAAGAGACATGATGCCATGGGATGTGATGTTAGGAACATGATGAAGAGACATGATGCCATGGGGTGTGATGTTAGGAACATGTAGAAGAGACATGATGCCATGGGGTGTGATGTTAGGAACATGATGAAGAGACATGATGCCATGGGGAGTGATGTTAGGAACATGATGAAGAGACATGATGCCATGGGGTGTGATGTTAGGAACATGAAGAAGAGACATGATGCCATGGGGTGTGATGTTAGGAACATGATGAAGAGACATGATGCCATGGGGAGTGATGTTAGGAACATGATGAAGAGACATGATGCCATGGGGTGTGATGTTAGGAACATGATGAAGAGACATGATGCCATGGGATGTGATGTTAGGAACATGATGAAGAGACATGATGCCATGGGGTGTGATGTTAGGAACATGATGAAGAGACATGATGCCATGGGGTGTGATGTTAGGAACATGTAGAAGACACATGATGCCATGGGGTGTGATATTAGGAACATGATGAAGAGACATGATGCCATGGGGTGTGATGTTAGGAACATGATGAAGAGACATGATGCCATGGGGTGTGACGTTAGGAACATGATGAAGAGACATGATGCCATGGGGTGTGATGTTAGGAACATGATGAAGAGACATGATGCCATGGGGTGTGATGTTAGGAACATGTAGAAGAGACATGATGCCATGGGGTGTGATATTAGGAACATGATGAAGAGACATGATGCCATGGGGTGTGATGTTAGGAACATGATGAAGAGACATGATGCCATGGGGTGTGATGTTAGGAACATGATGAAGAGACATGATGCCATGGGGTGTGATGTTAGGAACATGATGAAGAGACATGATGCCATGGGGTGTGATGTTAGGAACATGATGAAGAGACATGATGCCATGGGATGTGATGTTAGGAACATGATGAAGAGACATGATGCCATGGGGAGTGATGTTAGGAACATGTAGAAGAGACATGATGCCATGGGGTGTGATGTTAGGAACATGATGAAGAGACATGATGCCATGGGGTGTGATGTTAGGAACATGTAGAAGAGACATGATGCCATGGGGTGTGATGTTAGGAACATGTAGAAGAGACATGATGCCATGGGGTGTGATGTTAGGAACATGATGAAGAGACATGATGCCATGGGGAGTGATGTTAGGAACATGTAGAAGAGACATGATGCCATGGGGTGTGATGTTAGGAACATGATGAAGAGACATGATGCCATGGGGTGTGATGTTAGGAACATGATGAAGAGACATGATGCCATGGGGTGTGATGTTAGGAACATGATGAAGAGACATGATGCCATGGGGTGTGATGTTAGGAACATGTAGAAGAGACATGATGCCATGGCGTGTGTTGTTAGGAACATGATGAAGAGACATGATGCCATGGGGTGTGATGTTAGGAACATGATGAAGAGACATGATGCCATGGGGTGTGATGTTAGGAACATGATGAAGAGACATGATGCCATGGGGTGTGATGTTAGGAACATGATGAAGAGACATGATGCCATGGGGTGTGATGTTAGGAACATGTAGAAGAGACATGATGCCATGGGGTGTGATGTTAGGAACATGTAGAAGAGACATGATGCCATGGGGTGTGATGTTAGGAACATGATGAAGAGACATGATGCCATGGGGTGTGTTGTTAGGAACATGTAGAAGAGACATGATGCCATGGGATGTGATGTTAGGAACATGATGAAGAGACATGATGCCATGGGGTGTGATGTTAGGAACATGTAGAAGAGACATGATGCCATGGGGTGTGATGTTAGGAACATGATGAAGAGACATGATGCCATGGGGAGTGATGTTAGGAACATGATGAAGAGACATGATGCCATGGGGTGTGATGTTAGGAACATGAAGAAGAGACATGATGCCATGGGGTGTGATGTTAGGAACATGATGAAGAGACATGATGCCATGGGGAGTGATGTTAGGAACATGATGAAGAGACATGATGCCATGGGGTGTGATGTTAGGAACATGATGAAGAGACATGATGCCATGGGATGTGATGTTAGGAACATGATGAAGAGACATGATGCCATGGGGTGTGATGTTAGGAACATGATGAAGAGACATGATGCCATGGGGTGTGATGTTAGGAACATGATGAAGAGACATGATGCCATGGGGTGTGATATTAGGAACATGATGAAGAGACATGATGCCATGGGGTGTGATGTTAGGAACATGATGAAGAGACATGATGCCATGGGGTGTGACGTTAGGAACATGATGAAGAGACATGATGCCATGGGGTGTGATGTTAGGAACATGATGAAGAGACATGATGCCATGGGGTGTGATGTTAGGAACATGTAGAAGAGACATGATGCCATGGGGTGTGATATTAGGAACATGATGAAGAGACATGATGCCATGGGGTGTGATGTTAGGAACATGATGAAGAGACATGATGCCATGGGGTGTGATGTTAGGAACATGATGAAGAGACATGATGCCATGGGGTGTGATGTTAGGAACATGTAGAAGAGACATGATGCCATGGGGTGTGATATTAGGAACATGATGAAGAGACATGATGCCATGGGGTGTGATGTTAGGAACATGATGAAGAGACATGATGCCATGGGGTGTGATGTTAGGAACATGTAGAAGAGACATGATGCCATGGGGTGTGATATTAGGAACATGATGAAGAGACATGATGCCATGGGGTGTGATATTAGGAACATGATGAAGAGACATGATGCCATGGGGTGTGATGTTAGGAACATGATGAAGAGACATGATGCCATGGGGTGTGATGTTAGGAACATGTAGAAGAGACACGATGCCATGGGGTGTGATGTTAGGAACATGATGAAGAGACATGATGCCATGGGGTGTGATATTAGGAACATGTAGAAGAGACACGATGCCATGGGATGTGATGTTAGGAACATGATGAAGAGACATGATGCCATGGGGTGTGACGTTAGGAACATGTAGAAGAGACATGATGCCATGGGGTGTGATATTAGGAACATGTAGAAGAGACATGATGCCATGGGGTGTGATGTTAGGAACATGTAGAAGAGACATGATGCCATGGGGTGTGATGTTAGGAACATGATGAAGAGACATGATGCCATGGGGTGTGATGTTAGGAACATGATGAAGAGACATGATGCCATGGGGTGTGATGTTAGGAACATGTAGAAGAGACATGATGCCATGGGGTGTGATGTTAGGAACATGTAGAAGAGACATGATGCCATGGGGTGTGATGTTAGGAACATGATGAAGAGACATGATGCCATGGGGTGTGATGTTAGGAACATGTAGAAGAGACATGATGCCATGGGGTGTGATGTTAGGAACATGTAGAAGAGACATGATGCCATGGGGTGTGATGTTAGGAACATGATGAAGAGACATGATGCCATGGGGTGTGATGTTAGGAACATGTAGAAGAGACACGATGCCATGGGATGTGATGTTAGGAACATGATGAAGAGACATGATGCCATGGGGTGTGATGTTAGGAACATGTAGAAGAGACACGATGCCATGGGGTGTGATGTTAGGAACATGATGAAGAGACATGATGCCATGGGGTGTGACGTTAGGAACATGTAGAAGAGACACGATGCCATGGGATGTGATGTTAGGAACATGAAGAAGAGACATGATGCCATGGGGTGTGACGTTAGGAACATGTAGAAGAGACACGATGCCATGGGGTGTGATGTTAGGAACATGATGAAGAGACATGATGCCATGGGATGTGATGTTAGGAACATGATGAAGAGACATGATGCCATGGGGTGTGATGTTAGGAACATGATGAAGAGACATGATGCCATGGGATGTGATGTTAGGAACATGTAGAAGAGACATGATGCCATGGGGTGTGATGTTAGGAACATGATGAAGAGACATGATGCCATGGGGTGTGATGTTAGGAACATGAAGTAGAGACATGATGCCATGGGGTGTGATGTTAGGAACATGTAGAAGAGACATGATGCCATGGGGTGTGATGTTAGGAACATGAAGAAGAGACATGATGCCATGGGATGTGATGTTAGGAACATGAAGTAGAGACATGATGCCATGGGGTGTGATGTTAGGAACATGAAGAAGAGACATGATGCCATGGGGTGTGATGTTAGGAACATGAAGAAGAGACATGATGCCATGGGGTGTGATGTTAGGAACATGATGAAGAGACATGATGCCATGGGATGTGATGTTAGGAACATGAAGTAGAGACATGATGCCATGGGATGTGATGTTAGGAACATGATGAAGAGACATGATGCCATGGGGTGTGATGTTAGGAACATGATGAAGAGACATGATGCCATGGGGTGTGATGTTAGGAACATGATGAAGAGACATGATGCCATGGGGTGTGATGTTAGGAACATGATGAAGAGACATGATGCCATGGGGTGTGATGTTAGGAACATGAAGAAGAGACATGATGCCATGGGGTGTGATGTTAGGAACATGTAGAAGAGACATGATGCCATGGGGTGTGATGTTAGGAACATGATGAAGAGACATGATGCCATGGGGTGTGATGTTAGGAACATGATGAAGAGACATGATGCCATGGGGTGTGATGTTAGGAACATGAAGAAGAGACATGATGCCATGGGGTGTGATGTTAGGAACATGTAGAAGAGACATGATGCCATGGGGTGTGATGTTAGGAACATGAAGAAGAGACATGATGCCATGGGGTGTGATGTTAGGAACATGATGAAGAGACATGATGCCATGGGGTGTGATGTTAGGAACATGATGAAGAGACATGATGCCATGGGGTGTGATGTTAGGAACATGAAGAAGAGACATGATGCCATGGGGTGTGATGTTAGGAACATGTAGAAGAGACATGATGCCATGGGGTGTGATGTTAGGAACATGATGAAGAGACATGATGCCATGGGGTGTGATGTTAGGAACATGTAGAAGAGACATGATGCCATGGGGTGTGATGTTAGGAACATGATGAAGAGACATGATGCCATGGGGTGTGATGTTAGGAACATGTAGAAGAGACATGATGCCATGGGGTGTGATGTTAGGAACATGTAGAAGAGACATGATGCCATGGGGTGTGATGTTAGGAACATGATGAAGAGACATGATGCCATGGGGTGTGATGTTAGGAACATGTAGAAGAGACATGATGCCATGGGGTGTGATGTTAGGAACATGATGAAGAGACATGATGCCATGGGGTGTGATGTTAGGAACATGATGAAGAGACATGATGCCATGGGGTGTGATGTTAGGAACATGAAGAAGAGACATGATGCCATGGGGTGTGATGTTAGGAACATGATGAAGAGACATGATGCCATGGGGTGTGATGTTAGGAACATGTAGAAGAGACATGATGCCATGGGGTGTGATGTTAGGAACATGTAGAAGAGACATGATGCCATGGGGTGTGATGTTAGGAACATGTAGAAGAGACATGATGCCATGGGGTGTGATGTTAGGAACATGTAGAAGAGACATGATGCCATGGGGTGTGACGTTAGGAACATGAAGAAGAGACATGATGCCATGGGGTGTGATGTTAGGAACATGATGAAGAGACATGATGCCATGGGGTGTGATGTTAGGAACATGTAGAAGAGACATGATGCCATGGGGTGTGATGTTAGGAACATGATGAAGAGACATGATGCCATGGGGTGTGATGTTAGGAACATGATGAAGAGACATGATGCCATGGGGTGTGATGTTAGGAACATGATGAAGAGACATGATGCCATGGGGTGTGTTGTTAGGAACATGTAGAAGAGACATGATGCCATGGGGTGTGACGTTAGGAACATGAAGAAGAGACATGATGCCATGGGGTGTGATGTTAGGAACATGTAGAAGAGACATGATGCCATGGGGTGTGATGTTAGGAACATGTAGAAGAGACATGATGCCATGGGGTGTGATGTTAGGAACATGATGAAGAGACATGATGCCATGGGGTGTGATGTTAGGAACATGTAGAAGAGACATGATGCCATGGGGTGTGATGTTAGGAACATGTAGAAGAGACATGATGCCATGGGGTGTGATGTTAGGAACATGTAGAAGAGACATGATGCCATGGGGTGTGATGTTAGGAACATGATGAAGAGACATGATGCCATGGGGTGTGATGTTAGGAACATGATGAAGAGACATGATGCCATGGGGTGTGATGTTAGGAACATGTAGAAGAGACATGATGCCATGGGGTGTGATGTTAGGAACATGATGAAGAGACATGATGCCATGGCGTGTGATGTTAGGAACATGAAGAAGAGACATGATGCCATGGGGTGTGATGTTAGGAACATGTAGAAGAGACATGATGCCATGGGGTGTGATGTTAGGAACATGAAGAAGAGACATGATGCCATGGGGTGTGATGTTAGGAACATGTAGAAGAGACATGATGCCATGGGGTGTGATGTTAGGAACATGTAGAAGAGACATGATGCCATGGGGTGTGATGTTAGGAACATGATGAAGAGACATGATGCCATGGGGTGTGATGTTAGGAACATGTAGAAGAGACATGATGCCATGGGGTGTGATGTTAGGAACATGATGAAGAGACATGATGCCATGGGGTGTGATGTTAGGAACATGATGAAGAGACATGATGCCATGGGGTGTGATGTTAGGAACATGTAGAAGAGACATGATGCCATGGGGTGTGATGTTAGGAACATGATGAAGAGACATGATGCCATGGGGTGTGATGTTAGGAACATGATGAAGAGACATGATGCCATGGGGTGTGATGTTAGGAACATGATGAAGAGACATGATGCCATGGGGTGTGATGTTAGGAACATGTAGAAGAGACATGATGCCATGGGGTGTGATGTTAGGAACATGTAGAAGAGACATGATGCCATGGGGTGTGATGTTAGGAACATGAAGAAGAGACATGATGCCATGGGGTGTGATGTTAGGAACATGATGAAGAGACATGATGCCATGGGGTGTGATGTTAGGAACATGATGAAGAGACATGATGCCATGGGGTGTGATGTTAGGAACATGATGAAGAGACATGATGCCATGGGGTGTGATGTTAGGAACATGATGAAGAGACATGATGCCATGGGGTGTGATGTTAGGAACATGATGAAGAGACCTTCAGCATCCCGTTCATCCCCGGGTGGTCGTGCAGCGGGATGGAGGCGCCAGTCCTCAGCAGAAACACTCCCATGCTGAACACCTTCGTCTCGCAGATGTGCATGTAGGTGACAGGGGGACTGTGGAGCCCCGCTGCCCCGGAGCTCGGCTTGTTTTTCCGGGGAGCGATCTTCAGGTCTGCCGCCCTGACGGAGGTCACCAAGGAGATCAGTTCATTCAGTTTCTCCGTCCCCCCCTTACTGTCCCCGTTGGAAGACGACCTGGAGCCTTTAAAGGTGATGCTAGCCTGCTTCGCTATCTTCTGGATGAGAGGAGCTTTGTTGTCTCGCGGCATTTTCACGGAGGAGAAAAACAAACAAACAAACAAACAACAACAACAACAAAAACACGGTTTTCTGTGAGTCTTTGGCACTGTTCCGACCACAAAACACCTTTCAGACTCGTCTTTTTCACCAGATATTCCTCACAGGTCTTTGGTCCACGTTAAAAAAAAAAAGGAAAAGAAAGTAACTTTTTATAAAAGATCAAATAAATCATGATTATTATATCTAATTTCGCCGCCAAATGCTGGCCTCCCACCACTCATTTTCCACCGTCTCGCCTCCTCTTCGCCCACACTCACTGAGTCTGCGCGAAAACGAAAGGGCGCATGGGAAATGAAGTTTTAATACTAAATCTAAAAGTTAAAACACGTTAACATGAATAGTTTACGAGACAATCGCCCGATCCTGTGTTGTTGAGATAATTTTGTTATTGTCGTTGGATAATTGATAAACTTTTATTTCCAAAACTTAAAATAAATTTCGTGTCTGAATTTAATTGGGACGTCATTACCCAGAAGTCACTGGGACGCCACAGCGTTTCAGAGGGGAAGGCCAGACAGGCCATTGAACTCTCCGCAGCCCTCCTCTGACCAACATCATATCCTCCATCACTGTGTAGGTGCTGTCCACTTAGTCCTCTCATCCTACAGTCACATCATTAAACACTTTTTCACCTAGTATCATCATAAATTGTATATTTATTTTATAGAAGTCATGATTTCAAACCACAAATAAGTGTAGCTTTGTCATTCTATTTGTTGCTCTAAGTGTGCTTTGAACCTGCAGAGTCCTCCAACACATGCAGCTTTAACACATGTGGAAGAGTTAAACACATTAGCAAAGTTCAGATATATAACATCTGCACACACATAAAAAAACAAAACACAACACTGCAGCAAATAAATGAATCTAGACTGATAAATCCAGTTCATTTATTCCACAAGACCACATTATACTCCCTAAAAGTACATTACATGCTAATATGAAACCATCTGCTGCTTCCAATTCGCACAAGAAAAGCCGGCCAGTACATCACGACTGTCTAAGTGTAAAAATACATAAAAGTTGCTTCAAACCTGCAGAGAATATGGTGGATTAGGCTGAGAAGAACTGTTTTCTTAAAACATCCTCGAGGAAGAAGAGAAATTTCTGTCTCTGACAAAGGAGATTTGGTGTTTTATTAAAGTAGAATTTGTGTGTGTGTGTGTGTGTGTGTTTAATATGAGAAGCATTACATTTGTTCATGTTCGTAACCTAAAAACAGGCGGTTCCAAACTTCTTGCTGTTTTTATTATTTTGTTTTGCCATCGGAGGAAGTGAAAATCAGATCCCGTTCTTTAGCCCACCGTTGTTTTGTGTGTATTTCTTTTTTTTTTTTTTTTTTTGTCTTGTCCAGCATTTAAGCAAGCAGACTGATGTTCTGGATGCTGTGTTCTGCTGAGCAAATTTATTTTGCCAAGGGGAACTTTTGTAGATGTAATGATCCCCTTGTATTTCTTGATTCTTATTTTATTTTTCAATTTGTTTTGGATAATAGCTTGTATTACAGAGTTTATGCTGCTGGACCCGACCGGAAAGGACAGGAAAGGGGCAGAAAGAGAACAGAAAAGAGAACATAAAAAAACAAAAAAAAAACAAAAGAAAGAGATCAATGCATACATGTATATGCACATACATACCCACCTACATATATATGTATATACACTCGCACATACATTATATATATACATATATACATACATACATACATATACACATACATACACATGCATACACACACATGTACACATACATGCATACATAAAGATAGATATACATACATACATATACACATACATACACACACATATATATATATATATATATATATACATATATACACATATACATACTCACATATGTACACATACATACATACACATACACATACACATAAGTACACACACATACCCACCCACACACATAAATATATACACCCACACAAGCCAACTCTAGATTCGTGGAGAACAAAACCGTTGACAATCATGAGGACCAGAAACTAGCAAGTTAAGTCAAAAAGACATAAAAGTTGCTTCAAACCTGCAGAGAATATGGTGGATTAGGCTGAGAAGAACTGTTTTCTTAAAACATCCTCGAGGAAGAAGAGAAATTTCTGTCTCTGACGAAGGAGATTTGGTGTTTTATTAAAGTAGAATTTGTGTGTGTGTGTGTGTTTAATATGAGAAGCATTACATTTGTTCATGTTTGTAACCTAAAAACAGGCGGTTCCAAACTTCTTGCTGTTTTTATTATTTTGTTTTGCCATCGGAGGAAGTGAAAATCAGATCCCGTTCTTTAGCCCGCCGTTGTTTTGTGTGTATTTCTTGTTTTTAGGTGTCATCTCTGTGATGCACTTGTGGAGCAGGAGGAAGTGAACATGGTTAAACCAACAACACAACACAGGCCCGCATCCCAAACACTCTGCACAGATCTGATTGTGCAAGTCACTCAGTGTGTGTGTGTGTGTGTGTGTGTGTGTGTGTGTGTGTGTGTGTGTGTGTGTGTGTGTTGCATTATGTATGATGCATCACTCTGTGTGAGGAGGGAACGAAAAAAGCAACACGCTCTTGAGAAATAATGAGGACAGTTCATTACAGGTTTACTCACAGACACACTGTCATTGCACTAGAAGATGAGAGTGTTGCTTAGAGACCTGTCTTCATTAAATGAGACATTTGTAAATTCATTTAATTCTTTCTGGATCCCAGAGAGTCTCTCTCTCTCTCACACACATACACACACACACACACACACACACACACACACACACACACACACACACAGAGGTCGTCCACCAGCAAAATATTTCTTCACTTCTTCTGCTCTCAGCTGGTGGAACTTTAACTCATGTTGCTCATCATGGACGCTTTTCTCAATGTTTGTCGTCCGTTTGGATGATTTCACCCCACATGGGACGATTTCTGCTCAAAGAACTTTGGAGTTACAATTAGAATATTTCTTTAGGGTCAACCCAGTCTTCGTGTCCACGTTGTGCCTTTAAGGGTTACAGTTCTGCTCATATTTATTCATCCCCTTTCATTAAAGAAGGAAAAAAAAACGCTGCCTGTAAAATAAGCTGAAACTGACTAAAGTAATAATAAATAAAAAATTTTATGAAAATCATTACATTATTTTCTAATTCTGGTTCAATAGAAAAAAAAATAAAAAAAGCAAACAAATAAGATAATTTATTACATATTCCATCAGTCATAAAGTAATATTTAGTTGAACAATCCTTTAATGTTTCTGCTCCAGTCAGGTGTTTTCTGTTCCTCTCAGTCAGACTTCTGCACCTGTTGACAGGTATTTTGTCCCACTGTTCAACAGAAAAGTGCTCTAATTTGTCCAGGACCAATTTGTTTGTTTGTTTTCTTTCTTCAACTCAATTAAATGATTAAAAAAAAAAAAGTGTCTTATATTACAAAATTATATTTTTGCAAATTTTTAACTATTGTTCCTTTTTTAAGTCTCCAGTTATTTGAGTGACTGTTGTAAATTCAGCCTTTTCTTTAATGAAAGGGGATGAAGACATATGAACACAACTGTACTTTTGGGTTCCATGTGGGTTTGTTTCCATGGTGACTTCACCTGTGTTTGCCCATGCGGGTTCCAAACTAAATAATAAAGGTATGAAAAATAAATGTCTGCAAGGTTTTAAGCATCTGAATACCCCGTGAACCAATCAATAAGTATAAACTCATATAGATTATAACTTTTATCCAACATTGCTCTTCAGCTGCAGGAACCAGCGGTCGTAGAACCAATCAAACTCTCTGAGAGTTGCTTTCTGGAAGGAAACCCAGCTGGGATAATAAAACCTAAACCAAAAAGCTTCCATCCATCTTCTTAACCACTTGTTCCAGTTCAGGGTGGCAGGAAGCTGGAGTCCATCCCAGCAGTCACTGGGAGAGAGGCAGGTACACCTGGACAGGTGGCCAGTCCATCACAGGACCACACAGACACACACAACCTTTCATGGTCTCGAAACAAAAACGTTTTATTTTAAAATTTATGTAATTTTTTGTTGTATTTAATTTCAGTTCAGCTTTGCTGACACAGAACCGATTCATGACAGAATAATCCCAAATGACTTTAACAGAGTTAAGACATGATCTGAATCCGTCCTGTTTATATAAACAGGGTCAGAAAATTATGACCTGGCTACGGAAAACCATCAGAACCAGAACCAGGAGGGAGGTCCATCTTCCTGGATATTCCTGGAAACCAGACCTGGATCTGGTTCCGCTTCCTGAAACCAGACCGGGATCTGGTTCCGCTTCCTGAAACCAGACCGGGATCTGGTTCCGCTTCCTGAAACCAGACCGGGATCCGGTTCCACCTCCTGAAACCAGACTGGGATCCAGTTCTACCTCCTGAAACAAGACTGGGATCTGGATCCACAGAGAGGGTCTGGTACCTGAAGGTTCTGCTGTAGAACCAGTAGGAACCAGCAGTAAACCTGCAGTCTGAGAAAGGTTCTGATGGGACCATCTGAGATCGTTCAGGTCCAGTGGATCTTGGTCACTGAGAGTTTTATTATAAGGAGAAGAATTTTATTCTGGATTTCAGAGGAAGACGATGAAGATGAAACTGGAGGAACATGATGATGATGATGATGATCCTCATCAGAACCTCCTGCAGCGTCTCGGATCAGACGGAGACTCCATCACAGACCAGAAGAAACCAGACTAACATCTAGACTCCATCACAGACCAGAAGAAACCAGACTAACATCCAGACTCCATCACAGACCAGAAGAAACCAGACTAACATCCAGACTCCATCACAGACCAGAAGAAACCAGACTAACATCTAGACTCCATCACAGACCAGAAGAAACCCGACTAACATCCAGACTCCATCACAGACCAGAAGAAACCAGACTAACATTCAGACTCCATCACAGACCAGAAGAAACCAGACTAACATCCAGACTCCATCACAGACCAGAAGAAACCAGACTAACATCCAGACTCCATCACAGACCAGAAGAAACCAGACTAACATCCAGACTCCATCACAGACCAGAAGAAACCAGACTAACATCTAGACTCCATCACAGACCAGAAGAAACCAGACTAACATCTAGACTCCATCACAGACCAGAAGAAACCAGACTAACATCCAGACTCCATCACAGACCAGAAGAAACCAGACTAACATCTAGACTCCATCACAGACCAGAAGAAACCAGACTAACATCCAGATTCCATCACAGACCAGAAGAAACCAGACTAACATCCAGACTCCATCACAGACCAGAAGAAACCAGACTAACATCCAGACTCCATCCCAGACCAGAAGAAACCAGACTATCATCTAGACTCCATCACAGACCAGAAGAAACCAGACTAACATTCAGACTCCATCACAGACCAGAAGAAACCAGACTAACATCTAGACTCCATCACAGACCAGAAGAAACCAGACTAACATCTAGACTCCATCACAGACCAGAAGAAACCAGACTAACATCTAGACTCCATCACAGACCAGAAGAAACCAGACTAACATCTAGACTCCATCACAGACCAGAAGAAACCAGACTAACATCTAGACTCCATCACAGACCAGAAGAAACCAGACTAACATCCAGACTCCATCACAGACCAGAAGAAACCAGACTAACATCCAGACTCCATCCCAGACCAGAAGAAACCAGACTAACATTCAGACTCCATCACAGACCAGAAGAAACCAGACTAACATCTAGACTCCATCACAGACCAGAAGAAACCAGACTAACATCTAGACTCCATCACAGACCAGAAGAAACCAGACTAACATCTAGACTCCATCACAGACCAGAAGAAACCAGACTAACATCTAGACTCCATCACAGACCAGAAGAAACCAGACTAACATCTAGACTCCATCACAGACCAGAAGAAACCAGACTAACATCTAGACTCCATCACAGACCAGAAGAAACCAGACTAACATCTAGACTCCATCACAGACCAGAAGAAACCAGACTAACATCTAGACTCCATCACAGACCAGAAGAAACCAGACTAACATCTAGACTCCATCACAGACCAGAAGAAACCAGACTAACATCTAGACTCCATCACAGACCAGAAGAAACCAGACTAACATCTAGACTCCATCACAGACCAGAAGAAACCAGACTAACATCTAGACTCCATCACAGACCAGAAGAAACCAGACTAACTTCTAGACTCCATCACAGACCAGAAGAAACCAGACTAACATCTAGACTCCATCACAGACCAGAAGAAACCAGACTAACATCCAGACTCCATCACAGACCAGAAGAAACCCGACTAACATCTAGACTCCATCACAGACCAGAAGAAACCAGACTAACATCTAGACTCCATCACAGACCAGAAGAAACCAGACTAACATTCAGACTCCATCACAGACCAGAAGAAACCAGACTAACATCTAGACTCCATCACAGACCAGAAGAAACCAGACTAACATTCAGACTCCATCACAGACCAGAAGAAACCAGACTAACATCTAGACTCCATCACAGACCAGAAGAAACCAGACTAACATTCAGACTCCATCACAGACCAGAAGAAACCAGACTAACATCTAGACTCCATCACAGACCAGAAGAAACCAGACTAACATTCAGACTCCATCACAGACCAGAAGAAACCAGACTAACATCTAGACTCCATCACAGACCAGAAGAAACCAGACTAACATCTAGACTCCATCACAGACCAGAAGAAACCAGACTAACATCTAGACTCCATCACAGACCAGAAGAAACCAGACTAACATCTAGACTCCATCACAGACCAGAAGAAACCAGACTAACATTCAGACTCCATCACAGACCAGAAGAAACCAGACTAACATCTAGACTCCATCACAGACCAGAAGAAACCAGACTAACATCTAGACTCCATCACAGACCAGAAGAAACCAGACTAACATTCAGACTCCATCACAGACCAGAAGAAACCAGACTAACATCTAGACTCCATCACAGACCAGAAGAAACCAGACTAACATCTAGACTCCATCACAGACCAGAAGAAACCAGACTAACATCTAGACTCCATCACAGACCAGAAGAAACCAGACTAACATCTAGACTCCAGCAGCTAACAGGACCTGTAGCAGGGTTTTGTTCTTCATGTCTACTTGTCACATACATGTTTGTAAAGTTTCATGTATAAAAGATATGAGATGAAAAGCAGATTTACTATAAATATAGACAGTAAATATAATTTTTATTCTAAATGTAATTGTCTAATATTTACTTCTTCTTCTTCTTTTTCTTCTTCTTCTTCTTCTTCTTCTTCTTCTTATTATTATTATTATTATTATTATTATTATCATCATCATTGATCTTGTCACTAAGAGTTTTCTGAATGCTTTATCTGAATTTTTATATGATTTTTAAATCCCAGGATTACAGACACTTTTCATGAATTGCTTCTCTGGTCAACATGAATGGAACTACAGACAGAAATGAACCAGAATTATCATTTTGGATGATTGGGTATTATTGGTATTAAAGAGAAAATGGATCATAATGTATTAAAAAGGAGCACGAAACAAAAGAACTCTGAAGAGCTCAGCTCCTCCAACAGGGAATAGAAGTTCCACTGTTCCCTGGCTGACTCCTGGTCAGTTTGGTTTATCTCATCTAAGTGTAAAAATATGCAGATATCAGTCCACGTCTCTCCATCCTGAGCTGAAGCTGCATAAAACAATATTGTGTGAGTTATGTGTTCACTGAGGACACTGTTGGAAAGACCCCTGTTTGTCTGAGACCTTATTTGCATCCTGTGCTGGTCCTCGCATATAAAGCCAACATTATTCTCCTTCTGCTTGAAATGTGCATGTCTGGCATTGCAGAGAAGTCAAGTTAGCTCCATCATGCAGTTAGCAGAGCTGCTGCCAAGGAATGGCGACAGCGCTGTCCATCTGTACATCCGTCTGTGGGCTGGCAGAGCACAAGCACACACCTGGATGTCTGTCTGCAGCTATTTCATGTAAATACTCATTGACAGAGATGTAACATGTGATGGATCGAAGATTTTTCACTGACAGAGACATATTCACAAGCACACCCAGACATATTCATGCTCACATTCCTCCATCTTCTGCAATTAGCATATGAGGACAATGAGACAATGACAACAGCTGCTTATAGGCCACTTAGTGGCCTTTGTCTCCTGTCAATACGCAGCCTGTTCTCTGACATCAGAGTTGTCTTTATTTTGCATTGAGAACATGAGAAGTCTTTGATTTGTTGTCCCCTATGCCCTCACAGAATCAGGGCCTCATTGAGAAAGAAGCCAACTCTGTAGTCCATCAAAGAATGTCAGCAAGATGGAGGAAAAAATGTCTGCAAAGCCGGTGCTGCAGCCAAGAAGCGTCAATGACGGTGTTTGTCCTCCATCAGAATCAGTTGTTTTCACACACTTTAAGCAGCAAAATAATATAAAATAAAATAAAATTAAATTAAATTAAATTAAATTAAATTAAATTAAATTAAATTAAATTAAATTAAATTAAATTAAATTAATGAAATGGAATGAAATGGAATGAAATGGAATGAAATGGAATGAAATGGAATAAAACAAAACAAAACAAAAATTAAATTAAATTAAATTAAATTAAATTAAATTAAATTAAATTAAATTAATGAAATGAAATGAAATGGAAAAAAACAAAACAAAACAAAACAAAAATTAAATTAAATTAAATTAAATTAAATTAAATTAAATTAAATTAAATTAAATTAAATTAAATTACTTTAGAAGTTATTCAGTATCTTTATTTCTTTTCCTTTTTTATTTATTTTCTTTCCATTTTTTCTTATTTCATGTAAAAGAAAACAAAAAAAGTAAAAATCAGTGGAATAACATGAAGAAAAAAACTGGACAAAAAGCAAAAGCAGAAAGCAGCAACAAAAAGCAGAGTAAGTAATAAGTGCTCACTTGTCACATAAAACTGAGAATCTCAAGTGTTACAGCAGCAAGTAGAAATTTTAAGTAAAAGTAAAACAATAATACAATGATAGAATATAATGGTATAATGGTAGAAAATGGGAGAGTAAAAAGTCAAAAATGATGTTGAAGTAAAAATTTGAAGGAAAGCATTTGTGGTAATAATATGAGACATATAGAAATGCCCATCTGATTATATTCATTCATTTACTGTGAAGCATCTAGTTCAAAACACATCTTTTATTTACAAAAAGAAAAAACTTTTTTTTTACTTAAAATCCTCCAAACAAATTAGAGGTTGCAATGATAAAAACCGGCTTTAAGAAAAGAAAAGTCGGTGTGAATACTTACTGTGGAGATAAAGATGTTCTTCTGGATTAAAAACCAGCGTTGTCTCAGCTTCATACGTGTGGATTTATGCTTTAGTGACATCATGTGATCAGAGGACGTGATTCATCAGGTGTTTCTGTCTGGCGGCTCTTTGTGTTCAGGGAACATTATTATCCTGTATTATCATCAACAACTGAGGCTCCATTTCCAAAAGATCATAGTATCTGTTTCCTGTCTGAGTCATGATCTCTCCACATACTGTACAGCACGCACACACACACACGCACGCACACACACACACACACACACACACACACACACACACACACAATCAGCTGGCATTTTACAAACCTCTCAGATGAACTCTCTGCATCCCTCCTGTTTTAAGGTAATTTCAAACATTAGTGTCACTTCCGTGTTTTTCTTCTGTCTGTGTCACAATCTGCCTGCTTTAGTCCTCCTCTTCCTCTGCAGCTTGATTTAATTTAATTTAATTTAATTTAATTTAATCTAATTTTTAATTTAATCTAATATTATTATTATTATTATTATTATCATCATCATCATCATCATCATCATTATTATTATTATTATTATTATTATTATTATTATTATTATTATTATTATTATTATTAATAATAATAATAATAATAATAATAATAATAATAATAATAAAGTTAAATTTGTCCTAACCTTGTTTTGTATTGAGAATGGTGCTTGATCAGAGCCATCCTGACATTCCTGTAGGTGTGCAGCAGATATCAGGGAACCTTCACCCTGCAGGTCTCCATGTTCTGTTCAGGTTTTTAGCTGAGATCTAAAGTTGTTTTTCCTTTTGGTTGTGATCATCATGGATTAAATATGTGCCATGGATGGATGCAGGGGAAGAGGAAGAAGGACCCAGGTGCAGGACTCATGGAGGAAAAGGTTTCATGATGGTTTATTCAAACAGAAAGAACACTGCAGGAATGGGAACACTGGAAACCAAAATACAAAAGACCAAACTGTGAAAACTGGGACATAAAGACCATGGAACAAACTGGATGGCCTGGACAGACTGATGACAACAGGAAGACAAAAACAGGAAGTAAAGCAGACAAAATAAACTTTACAAAATAAAATGTAAGACTAGAAAACTAATTGGACAACAACATAACAAAAAGCCACAGATGATGACAATCAGAGCCCCACGTCAGCATTCTGAAATGACCCACACACGCTCTTCACACTGAGCTCACTTTGAAAAACATCAGAAATCAGTCTGATCTAGGAGCTCATATGAAGATCTGAACAGAACAAATCAGATCAGTCGTCCAGACTGTCAGAAAACAGCAGGTTTGGGTCACATGTGGACAGAAAAGTCCGGTTTAGGCCGCTTCTCCCTGCAGTGTGATAATGGCTGCATATCCAGATGACCACTGAGGATACGTTCACACTGCAGCTCTTAATGTTTTGTTATTCACCTTATAAATGCATCTAACTGCAGTGTGAAGAGCCTGCCGTGCATGTGCACAGGAAGACGTGGCGTCATACGCAGCTCATCCAGTTAAAAGTAGCAGCCAGAGTGTTCTATGTGATCTTGCTGCGTCCCGCCTCCTCCGTCTCACACCAACACCATCTGATTTACACCCCTCACCAACAGCTTGCTGTCAGAATACATACTTCTCTGTAGTATGCAGTAAATTCACCATCCAGTTCACGTCATCAGATGGAGAACACACCTGATAAGTTGTCTGATGCTGGGTTTTAACCAGTAGATTATGTTTTAATAAATAGCTTGACATGATTCCACATGTCCTACATTTATGATATGACATGAATGTAGCTTCAAGCTGTAGGAAAACATCTGATTTGTGGATAAAAACATCCAATATGAAGGAGAAAAAAGTCAGGTTTGGGTGCAGTGTGAACATAGATGGTGGATGACCAGTTTTTCTCCATCCCTGAATAAAAGGAGGCAACTTGCAGACCAGAGGGGTCAAACCAAGACAGAAAACTGAGATAACCTCCAGCATCCCTTCCCATTAGATCTCCTCAAGCTCTCCACTATCCCTGCTTCTCTTTGCACATCTGTTGTGGTGACCAGCAGGTCTGGATCATGGCTAACTTCGCCTGTTCTTCTCCTGCCAGATAAAGTTTCTCCTCTTCTCTGACGTGACACCAGAAATCAATCCAAGCCTGAAGGCTTTGAGGAAAGACGTCCTGGTTTGCAGGAGTCTTGAAGCTCAGTAATCTAAGGAATGTCCGACAGGAACCGGAGGAGCAGGGATCCCCATCCTCTCTCCTCCACCGTTTCCCATCCCACAAAGACCTGCGCAGGTCCCTCTCATCCATCTACTCGTTCATCAACCGTCTGTCCATCCACCTGTCAGGCTGTGGCGGGACCCAGCGCAGCGAACAGACACAAGCCTCTGTCAGGTTAATGCTTTCCTTACGAGGGCGCTCGTCAGAGCTGTCCAAGGCCCCCGTGGGGGCCTGCAGGGCCACGCCAATTCAGTCTTAGTACTGGACAAAGTGAAGAGAGTGGGAGCTGTCCCATCCGTCTCCATTATGGGAGAGTGTTGTTGCTTCGCTGTCGTGTTCCTGCGGTACTCCAAGGGAGAGGCTGTCTCATACATCATCATGGAACAAAGGGCCTGGGCAGGGAGGTGGGGAGAGGAGGTGGGCTCTTCCTGCCCCCGAGACCAACTTACCTCCTCCTCCCTGCTCCTCAAGTCCCAGCAGTTTCTGCAGGAGGGGTGTCAAACATATGGCCCGGGGTCCAAAAGCGGCCAAGCAGAGGGTCCAGCCTGGAAAAGTACAGTTGTGTTCATATGTATTCATCCCCTTTCATTAAAGAAAATTTACAACAGTCACTCAAATAACTGGAGACTTAAAAAAGGAACAATCACTAAAAATTTGCAAAAATATAATTTAGTAATAAAAAACACTGTTTTTTCATTTAACTGAGCTGAAGAAAGAAAAAAAGCAAACAAATTAGAGACGTTTTCTGTTGAACAGTAGGACAAAATACCTGTCAACAGGTGCAGAAGTCTGACTGAGAGGAACAGAAAACACCTGACTGGAGCGGAAACATTAAAGGATTCTTCAACTAAATATTAGCTTATGACTGATGTGATATGTAATAAATTATCTTATTTGTTTGCTCTTTAAAAAAATATTTCTATTGAACCAGAATTAGAAAATAATGTAAAGATTTTCATAAAATTTTGATTTATTATTACTTTCATCAATTTCAGCTTATTTTACAGGCAGCTGTTTTTTCCTTCTTCAATGAAAGGTATGAATAAATATGAGCACAACTGTGTGTGTGTGTGTGTGTGTGTGTGTGTATATATATATATATACATATATATACCTGAAGGCTGCTGGGATAGGCTCCAGCTCCCCGCGACCCTTACTTGTATTAAGTGGGTTCAGAAAATAAATGAATAATAGAGAGATAAAACATGGGAAACAAACAAACTAGACAAAACAATACATCCACTTTGTAACTGAGGCTAGATATTAATTTATTTTTCTCCATAAATTCAGGTTGTTTTTTGTATTTTATAAAAATGATGGATCATTATGCCTGATCCTGTTTATGTTTATGTACATGCATGTTTTTGTGTAATCTTGGACTGGTTATACTGGAAGGGAATTTCTCCACTGTGAAATTAATAAAGTTCATTCATTCATTCATCATTAAATGTTAACATCATGATAATGTGTGGATATTGTACCAAACACTAGTTAGAGGTTGTTATGCTGTTATTTTGCTGGTCAGACCAGCTGGAGACCACTCTGGTCTGAATGTGGAACCTGGACTAAGATGAAAAGTGTAATACGAGGCTTCTCCACAGCATCTCCAACACTCTGTGTCAGCGTGAACAAACTGATGAGGATTCAGATACAATCTCCTAAAGGAGGAGTGTTCTGATGTGATGTGTTTTCTGCATGAAGATCATTCAGCTGATGTTCTGCAGGGCCAGAGGTGGAGGGTGGTCTGTCTGTCTACGCAGCCTTGCAGGTGTGGGGTGTCTGCAACCCTCCTGTAAACATGCAGACAAGCAGCAGCTCTGTGTGGAGTGGAGAAGCAGGATGTTAGCATAGCAACTAGTGGTTCCACCATCACCTCAGGTTGTCCTCCAGACAGTCAGAAGTACGTTCACACCGACTTCAGCTCCATCTCATCCATCTGAATGAAGCAGGAAAGCAGCTGGGTGAGAAATGACTTTTGTTCTGCTGCTTTGCCTCCAACTTCAGGCTGATTATCATTTATAACTGATTTGTACACCAAGCAGACGTGCACATGCAACGTGTTTCAGGTCTAAATAAAAACCGTCAGGAATTATTCTATCATTTAAACAACAATATTGAGGTGTTTCTGGTTCCAGCGTCTTGTTGACATGCTGCAGCATCTCTGCTGTAATGCAGCTGATGATGACCGAGTTTTAATTTGTCATCTTACTTCTGATCACCACCACAATGACTGTGAAAGACATTAATGTCCATGTTTTGTCTCCATTTCAGCAGTTTAAAAACGTCTGGACTTCAATAAAATGATTTTAAAAATTATGTATACAGCACTCGTAATTTATAAAACAGAAAATCATAAAATACATACAATGAAAAAAGGAGAAAAAAAAGCAATATAATGCCTTAAAGTAAAAATATTCTACACAATATTTAGAAGACTGTGAGGGTGCAGTCACGTGTAAGGACACAAAAATGTTAAAAAAAATAAATAAATAAAAAGTCACACTAAAATTATGAAATTCACAATAAAATATATAAATAAAACACCAATAACAATATTAATAATAATGAAAATAATAATGAAAATAATAATGAAAATAATAATAATAATAATAACAATAATAATAATAATAATAATAATAATTACATAATAATAATGATAATAATAATAATAATTATCTCAGCAGGTTTTTGTCTCAACTTGAGGAAACATCGAAGGTTTGATTCCCGACAATTCTTCACAGTAAAAATGAACAAATAAGATTTTTCTTTGTTTTAAAACCTGCAGAATCAGTGAAAGCTCATAAACATCTTGTCCTCCAGCCGACGTCTGCTGCATGACGACCTCCTGAACCTTCCTGTGATCCAGCGGACCTGAAGAAGCCTCTGACTGAACATACTGTTGTTTCCTCACCATGACGTGAAGAATCCTTCATCATGTCCCGCAGCTTTTTTCTCTGGACAATCAGCTCCAGGATCCAGATCCTCCCCAGAACAGAACCAGAACTTCTGGTCTCTGGTTCTCCTGATCCAGTATATGATGGAAGTGGATCTGAAACATGTTGGTGCCGACGATGAAGGATTTGTCCAGATGATGATGATGATGATGAAGGTTTGATTCCCAACAATTCTTCAGTAAAAAATGAAAAAATAAGATTTTTCTTCTTGCTTATCATCATCTTGAATTTCCCCTCAGGGATAAATAAAGTTTCTTTGATTTGATTTGATGACGATTTGTTTAATAAAAAGACTGATGGATGGAAAGTTTAAACCCTGATCACTTCTTCTGC
>NC_136630.1:29512501-29520001 GCF_933228915.1 Telmatherina bonti | reverse complement strand
CATTAAATAACTGTTAAAAACTGGTATCAGCAATAGTTATCCTAGATTAACTTGGTATTGGATCAATACCAAAAGTTCCAGCTCTTCTTTCTGATGTTAGCTAGTGTTAGCCAGCTGTCAACGGATGATGACAGCAGGGACAGCCAATCCCGTTAACAAGAAACAAAAGAGCAGAGCCAATCACAATGACTGATATGGGTTTCAGGGCGGGACTTATAGCAGCAACGTTACAGATGGAGAGCAGGAATCTCTCCGATCTATGTGATGGAAAATGAAAGGTTGCTGGATGTTGGTAGAGACATGTCCCTACTGTCCTCACACAGTTCTGTTGTCATGTTCTGGGAAATTCTTCATGTTTGTTTTTTGGTTCTTATGGATCAGATCCTGAAACTGATGGAAGTTCCTTCAGGGTTCATTATAAAGTCATAAAAAGGGAGAGCGATCAGAGTTTTTAATGAAAGGACGGAGATAAAAGTGTCTCATGAAGTTTTGCTTGGGGTTATTTTAAGTTAAACTAGGGATGTCCTAGCAATCTATCTGATGAAGACCACATAGACAGGACTCCTACGGAGAATCTACACACCATGTTAGAGTGGAGCAGGCAGTTGCCATAGTAACAGTGCTGTAAAAACACCACAAGTTGTACTTCCAGGAGCAGAAACAAAGCAGGATTTGTCACGAAGGGTCTGAATCACAGCTGGTTGGTTTAATGTCATTCTGACAAACAGCACAAAAATAACTATAAAGAAAAACATGTCAGTGTGTGTGTGTGTGTGTGTGTGTGTGTGTGTGTGTGTGTGTGTGTGTGTGTGTGTGTGTGTGTGTGTGTGTGTGTGTGTGTGTTCACTGTCATTACTCCTCTAAAATCAGCTCAGATCAGATTCTGCAGCCCAAGCATGAACTGCAGGTGCAAACTCCTAATTCCAACCAAGTTAGGAGACAAATCTCAACAAAAACAGAAAGCAAAGAGTTGAAAATCAAATAAAATCAGATTTTATTCCCAGTAGAAAATAAACAGCATGTCTGATGATGAAACTGGGACATTTTACCAGCAACACATCTGTAAACAGCAGGAACAGGAGCAACAGAAGTCTGGAGAAGAATTTAACAACTAACTGGTTTAACTGGGAACAGGTCAGTAACATGACTGGTTTAACTGGGAACAGGTCAGTAACATGACTGGTTTAACTGGGAACAGGTCAGTAACATGACTGGTTTAACTGGGAACAGGTCAGTAACATGACTGGTTTAACTGGGAACAGGTCAGTAACATGACTGGTTTAACTGGGAACAGGTCAGTAACATGACTGGTTTAACTGGGAACAGGTCAGTAACATGACTGGTTTAACTGGGAACAGGTCGGTAACATGACTGGTTTAACTGGGAACAGGTCAGACAGGCACGGGACAGAGCTGGATGCTGGTCATCTTCTGCAGTAAAAGCAGACATGATTCTCTACTGGAAACCAGTGCATGGACTGAGAAAGATTCCAGAAACAACTGTCTGTGAACACCCTGAAATCCACACATGGCGGTTAAATCTCCGTTATGCAAAGAAGAAAGCATGTGTGAAATTAAATTGACTTAAATGATGAAAAACAGTATTCCATGGAGGGGTATTGAAAAGAAATTGAGTTAATACTCATTTAAATACAGAACAGTAAAGGGCTACATTTTGGTGTTTAACTTTTACAGATATAACTGAAAGAACGTATGTAGAAAAAGAAGCTATAAATGTTCATTTATTTAAGGCTTTTTTTTTTCCAATTCTCACCTGAAAACTTACTTCACTCACCTTTCCACTGCATTCAGCCCTGGTATATCCCAGCTCTCTGAGGTGACGCCTCTGTGAAGGAGGCTGGAAGAGAGCTGTTGTTTGTCTTCTACTAGGAATAAAATATAGCTTGATGAGATTTGGACATAAATTTGTTCTATTTTTGTTCATTTTACTGAGAATCCCAACTTTTTCTGGAATGGGGATGTAATTCATGTGTCTGAAGTTAAGCTGTAATTACAACTTGGTCCCTTTCTTCTCTGTCATCATAATTCTTTGTTAATATTGTTAAATAAATAAATGTTAAGTTTATCTTTGTGGTGTCACAGATCCTTTATTCCAAATATTGCTTTCCTCAGTCCTAAAGTGAAGTTTAAAAACACTGAGGATGATCTCTTCTTTATGCTAACCACATGGTGACCCTTAATTCAAGATTATAGCAGGACAGTCAGCTTCATCATTTTAAACAGAAATTGTGATTTTTGAGTGTTGAGATAAAGAGCAGATGTGTAGATGGAGAAATGAGAAGGTTGTGTGATATAAAGATGAGTTTTATGTAGCTGATTGTAACTCCCTAAAACCTGAAACATCATGAAGGATCTCCAGGCTGCTCAGGAAGAACCCTGATCGCACTGAACTGATCCACCAGTTTCAGCAGAACGTTTTTTTAGCCATAAATGGCATGTTCTCAAAGATCTTTTGTTTGTCATAAAAAGAGGCGTTGCGTATATCATGAGGGGAATCTACACATCCAGAAAGAGGAAGTGAAAGCGGCTGATGGAGGCCAGCTCATAGGTCACAGCTGATTGATCTTCTATGGATATGGATGGGTGTCACGCCGCTAAAAATATCCTCCAAGTTCCACAATCCTCCGACATGTGTGTGAAATGTGTGGGAGCTCAGGGAGGCAGATGTTTGGGTAAACAGTGATTGTGATGCCGATAAGCTGCAGTGTCATTATTAGTTAGCAATCCTGCCTAAATCTGCAGCTGGAGGACATCCAGACCAACGACGTTAGAAGGAAAGCATGAAGAGACATCAAAAAACCACAAAAACTTCAGATCTGGTTTGTAAGTCTGGTGGGTTTAGTTAGCACCAATGAAATCAGGCTAATGATCAATCATACATGTGACCACCGTATTTAAAGTTGTAAATATTCTATCATTATGACTGGTGAAGTGTGATCCAGGAATATTGATGACAGTATACAGGCTGCTGTGGGCTGCAGACACACCAGGAAAAACCTTCAAATTCCTGTCAGTCACATCTTAGGATGCATTCACATCAGGATGGTCCACTAGACTCGGTCCGCCATGGAGAGTACGCCATGGATTTACCCACAATGCAGTGCTACGCCACATGCAGGAAGGGACTTGTTTGTAGGCGGACGGAGTCCGCTTCTTTGATCCGAATCAGAATTTGTGTGGTACGTTCACATTTCCCCAAACCAAGTGGACTTTCCCAGCAAACGGACTCGGATTCGGATCAGAAATACTGATTGGAATGTGTCCTTAAATGAACAGTCTCATCGTTCACGACATCCATTAATTGATTGCTGAGCTTCCCGTATGTTCAATGACACTCTGTAAATGTCAGCTTTACACTGGCAGAAAAGGACCAAGATGTTTTTCTGTTAACTTTAAGTTTATCCCAGATCATTTGTAAGTCCCTATCCAGTATTATTTCCACTCCCAGTAAGGCACTGGTTTAGGTTAACAGGTGTTGGAGGGCATCATTTCCTGTATTGTCTTCCACACTCATGGTGCCAACTTCAACATTCAATCAGCGCTGAACATGCAAACAACATGGTCTAAACGTAAACAGACAGTGAAGCACATAACAATCCATCCATCCATCCATCTTCTGCCGCTTATCCGGGGTCGGGTCGCGGGGGCAGCAGCCTAAGCAGGGAAGCCCAGACTTCCCTCTCCCCAGCCACATTTGCCAACTCTGTGGGGGGATCCCGAGGCGTTCCCAGGCCAGCTGAGAGATATAATCCCTCCAGCGTGTCCTGGGTCTTCCCCGGGGTCTCCTCCCAGAGGAACGTGCCTGGAACACCTCACCAGGGAGGCGTCCAGGAGGCATCCTGACCAGATGCCCGAGCCACCTCAACTGGTTCCTCTCGATGCGGAGGAGCAGCGGCTCTACTCTGATCTCCTCCTGGATGACCGAGCTCCTCACCCTATCTCTAAGGGAGAGCCCGGCCACCCTGCGGAGGAAACTCATTTCAGCCGCCTGTATACGAGATCTCCTTCTTTCGGTCACGACCCACAGCTCATGACCATAGGTGAGGGTAGGAACGTAGATCGACTGGTAAATCAAGAGCTTCGCCTTCTGGCTCAGCTCCTTCTTCACCACGACAGACCAGCGCAGAGTCCATATTACTGCAGATGCCGCACCGATCCGTCTGTCGATCTCGCGCTCCATCCTTCCCTCACTCGTGAACAAGACCCCGAGATATTTAAACTCCTCCACTTGAGGCAGGACCTGACTCCCGACCCGGAGAGGACAATCCACCCTATTCCGGCTGAGGACCATGGTCTTAGATTTGGAGGTGCTGATTCTCATCCCAGCCGCACATAACAATCTCTGAAGGTTAAACTCCTGGATTTCCCATGAGCCTTTGTGGTCTTTGCTTCTGTGAATCTGGAGAAAAGCGTTTGTCGCCGAGAAACTGAATTCATGTCAAACTTTTGCGTTGAACTTTGAGAGCAGAAAACTGGTCTCAGATTAGTCCAGAATTAAGGATTCCAGATGTTTTTAAGCTTTCTCATTCCACAGATGCAACACACAGATAATCAAATAAATAAATAAATAATTTGGAGCTCCTGTAAAAAGCTATAACAAAAAATTCCTTCAGATTTTTACAGAACATCTTTATTTTTACAGTCACTTTTTACAAGGGGTGGGAAAATCGAATCGAAAAAATCAAAAATCGGGATTTTTTTGCTTCCCAATTTTAAAATAGATTTTTTTTTTTGTTAAAAAATTGTTTTTTTTCAAACAAATAAAAAGAATTCAATTTAAAAAATTTTTAAATTTTGTAGTTTTTATTGATCTTTTTACTTGTCCTCTTGGGCGTTACAGCAGCAGAATGATGGTCTGGCTACTGTGCTGTTTTTTCCTCATTGAAATCAAGAAAAATGACAAGCTAAAATAGAAGTTTTACACATTTATCTTGTTTTTAATCTACAAAAATCAGCAATACTGAAGAATCGTGAGTTTAAATCGAATCGCCACCCAAAGAATCGGAATCGAATCGAGACAAAAGCATATCGTCACAGCCCTACTTTTTACAGTGTACACCAACAGACTATTTTACCTGAGCAGAGCTGATCTCTGAACATGACAGTTACATGTAACGTGTCACAGTTACATGAACTGTGTCAACAGAAACAACAGAAAACTAACATATTGATTATGATAAACATAACTGATCGGATTATACACTGACTCCACCCAAACTCAGCGCGGTCAGACATGAAAATGGTGGTAACTCTATTTACTTTATTTTTATGTAATGTTCTTTTGGATCTTGTTAATGTAAAAGTAACTTTTATTAAGATTTTCTTTCTTCTTTTGAAGAATAAAAAACTCTCATTTGAAAAAATCAAAAGAACATTAAATCATTCTGGATTTATTTAATTATTCTAATAACATTTGATGAACAGGTTGATAATGGGGCTGATTTCAGGGGTGAAGAGTAAATAGCACTTTTTTTTTCTATTGATCTAAAATATGAAGCTCTAACATAAAAGAATACATAATAATGTTTATTACCAGCTGTTTGACAAAAAGAAACGCAGGTTTAATTTGACTTAAAAGGATATTTCTGTTGCAATACGTAGGTAATATAAAGGCACAGGATTAAAGTTGTTTCAGAAATGTATTCATTTGAAGAGTTTTAAGGCAGTTTTTGGGTTTAAATAGCAAATATATTGATGTATATTCTGGTTATTTTTAAGAGGAGACAGAAAGACCTGACTTCCACTCGGAGGAAGCAGTGCATGCTGGACTTTATCAGCGCATCTGTTTCCAGATGTTTACCAGGTGGAGAATTTGGATTTGTTTAAATGTCCAGGATGTTTCACTCCTCTGACTTTGTCCCTGCAGAAAGATTCACTTCAGAATAATTTTTATGGACATTTTAATGGTTTTTGCACAAACATTCAGGCCTCAGTAAACTTTGACTCTATGACTTTATCATGTAACGAGAACCAAAAGAAGTGAATCTGCATTACTGAAGTGTGTTTTTCTGCAGGAAGTATTTGCTGTAAGGAGCTTTGAAGTAACAAAACTCCTTCACGATGAACTGACACAGGTCGTTTCTTGATGCTCTGGTGTGGTTTGACCCTCCGTTTGATGCGCCGTGTTGTTTAGTAAGCGGGTGGAACCACAGCGTCTGCTGCAGCCTGTGTGTTTCCAGACTCAGTGGGGTGGAAATATTGCCTGTTATGGTCCCATTCATCTCCTCATCTCTCTCTCTCACCTGCTGATAATATCAGCTCGTCTCTGCTAAATGACGGATCATTCCACAACAAACAACACAGCATCCAAAGTGGACCCATTCATCAGCTGAATTTATTTGTCTTCTGCCAGCAACGAGTGTGTGTCCATGTGTGTGTTGCTCAGTTTGTTGGTTAAAATGTTCAATATGTCCTCCATCTCCTCCCTGCTGTTCATAAGTCATAGATTAATAATTCCATCCCGTAAAGTAAAGCATCATGGTGTCAGAATTCCCACATCGGATCAGACATTGTGCTCAGGACCCTCACCTGGAGGTCCCACCTGACCTGAATGGACATTATCAGTCCATTCTTATGGGACAGTAGGGCCCTACTGGAGGGTAGAGCAGGTAAATGCTTTTCTAAAACCTTGTTCTTACTTCCTAGTCGAGCTTAGAGCAAAAGATAATGGATCATCTCTGACATGGATGGCATTAGTTGTCATGGAAACGCAACATGAAACTGCTTGTTTTTTGTGAATCCTTGAATGAGGGGAACAAAATTGCAGACGGACTCTGATGTGGACGACTAAACCCGAATCATAAAGAATGGTGACGAGTCCTGCATCTGCAGAAGGTTCCCGTTTCTAAAGCTTCTTCATCCAGAATACTCCCACCAGTAGAACATCTGATAAACACATCAATCCCAGTTTAAACCAGGTTTTTATGTTGGGATCCATATAAAGATCCTGTCTGAGATTCAGAGGATCAGCTGTTACGCAACACGCAGCCTTCATCATTCTGTTCACGTTTGGGGGAAAGGGTATGTTGGGTCTGGTTTCAGTAAGCAGAACCGGATCCCAATCTTGTTTTCTGTAAGCAGAACCTTCAGGTATCAGACCCTTTCTGTGTAACCAAATCCCAGTCTGGTTTTAGAAAGCAGAACCAGATGGATGGATGGATGGCTGGATGCATGGATGGATAGATGGATGGATGGATGGATAGATGATGATGGATGGATGGATGGATGCTGATGGATGGATGGATGGATGGATGGATGCTGATGGATGGATGGATGGATGGATGGATGGATGGATGGATGGATAGATGATGATGGATGGATGGATGGATGGATGATGGATGGATGCTGATGGATGGATGGATGGATGGATGGATGGATGGATGGATGGATGATGGATGGATGGATGATGATGGATGGATGGATGGATGGATGGATGGATGGATGGATGGATAGATGGATGGATGAATGATGATGGATGGAT
>NC_136630.1:29495001-29510001 GCF_933228915.1 Telmatherina bonti | reverse complement strand
CCTGCTGATTCCTGCTGATATCTGATGATCCCTGCTGATTCCTGCTGATCTCTGCTGATCTCTGCTGATCCATGTTGATTCTTGCTGATCGCTGCTTATCCCTGCTTATTCCGGCTGATATCTGTTGATTTCTGCTGATCTCTGCTGATTCCTGCTCTTCATCTATCTGCAGATTCACTTCATCAGCTTTTGCTTATACTTCTGACAGAAAGTTGTGTTTCTGCTTTTCCTCCGGCTCTCTGCCAGTCAGGAGCTTGGATACATGCCAGATGCTTTGAAACAGATGATTATAAATTAGGATGAAGGTGAAAATGGATCATCCAAAAGACAACGAGCTCTTGATGTTTAAGAGAGGAAGTTCAAAGGCAGCTGGAGGTTTATGGACTCTTCATAACATCCTGCAAATGATGACGACAATGATGATGACGACAGTGACGGTAATTATTCTGCTCACATTTGGCTTTAAAGGACTGGATTCAGGTAAGATGCGTCACAAGAATAAACTAATCTCATCCGGTACCTCCTCCACTGCTACTAGAACATTTTCTGTCCCTGTGTCTTTTGTCATGAAGTGTTGAAGCTCAGCTTCCAGATCAGGAAGGTCAGCAGTTTACTGGCACCATCAAGTGGTGAACTGGTTCCACTACAACTTTGAAAACAGAAAAATCCTTCTAGTCATTCTGAGTGAGGGGAATAATGATGAAGTGTCTCTAAAACCTGAATATGAGCTGTATCATGTTCAGAGGAAGAACTCAAAAAGCCTTTCAGGACCTGAAACAGCTTCGACATCAACAGAAAAGCCTTCTGATTTTACTGTTTGGCAGTTTTATTTTGTTTGTTTTTTACGTTAAAAGCAGTCGAACGTCTACATGTTCTGCACATCCTGGTAGAAATGCTCAGTTACGAATCAGCTGTGCTTTTCTGTGACCCTTCTTCTGAGAAAAAAAGTGTTTTTTCTCAGGTTTTTATGCGATTATTTGATGGGAAAGTCATGTTTTGTGTTTGTAAACCAAGTTTCTCATCAGGTTCAACAAACAAATGACTTGACTTGAAACTCTTTCTTTCTTTTTTTTTTCTCCTGAACGTTTCCAGAGGATCTTGGCTTCCTGGGAATTCTCTACACTGAGGATACCAGTGTGGTGTCTCACTCTAAAGAATAATGCACCTGATGAAGGGGAGCTGGGCTTTTTCAACCAATTTTTGGTGTTTCGACTATCTGTTATTGTCATTGCAGCAGTATAATCAGAATCAGAAAACTTTATTGTCATTGTCTGTGAATACAATTCACAGACTAGGAACCTGCTTCTGTGATAATGTGCAACATAAAATCACTGTAAAAGTAGAAATACAGATATTTTATAAATAAGGTGAGGGTATGCAAAAGAATATATAATAAAAAGTAAAATAATCCTGTACATATACAGATATGAACATCCAAACAACCGTGCAGATTGGCAGTGTAATAGATGAAGTGATGTGACATTTAAGTGACTGATGTTGTAAAGTCTCCAGTTTAGTACAGGTATTATGAGTGTTCATGAGTCCGATGGCAGAGGGAAAGAAACTGTTCTTATGGCGAGAGGTTCTGCTCTGAATGGACCGTAGCCTTCTCCCAGAGGGAAGTAGCTCCAATAGTCCATGTCCAGTGTGAGAAGAGTCAGCTGCTATCCGGCCTGCTCATCCCCGAGTCCTGGAGGCGTACAGGTCCTGGAGAGATGGGAGGCTGCAGCTGATCACCTTTTCAGCAGAGCACACAATGCATTGCTGTATGAGGTCTGTATGAGGTCATATGTCACCGTGAAGCAGCCTTGGCTGATTTGAGTCACCTCTGCGTTCACCAACAGGACTACCTGCTACCTGGAGTCATGTTTGACTCACCTGAAATCTGAGAAAAACACAGAAGATCCACCTGCTACTGAATCTCAATTCTTTTCATGTATGAGTATATTCATAAGAAAATTATTGTGCTTTATTATTTGTTCAGTGAACCTTTGAATGCTTTTTGTTGTTTTGGAGTCAGAGAGAAAAAAACAGCATTAAACTGTGTTTTAGTATCCAGCTGACAGATTTAAGTTCAGCCTTGTACAGAAAAGAAATTCCTACAAAAATAAGATGAATGACTAACCTTGTGCTGTTGTCGTAGTTTAACCTGATGATCTGATGATAATATAGATATATGTACATATGTCTATGAACCTGTCTCTCACTAGTCTGTGTGCCAGTACTGGTTTATAACTCTTCCTCCATGAAATCGAAAAGCAGAAGTTATGTCACTATGAGTAAAATATACTGATGGATTTTTGGGGTAATCTTCACTTTTTCTGAAACAGTGTTTTTCTGTGCTATTTTTTTTTTTTTTTTTTTACCCTGTTTATAAATAAATGGCTAATAATTGAGAATATACCCAGTTCTTGAGGGTCCACTACACCACTGCTAATAATCCACTAAAAGGCCTGGTGTTTGGAGAAGCCTGATTATTATTATTATTATTATTTTATTTTATTTTATTTATTTATTTTATTATAAGATGTACATTCATGTGTTTATTCTTACTTTATTTGGTGATCGTAGTTGTTCTGACATTTTGTTTTTAGGATTCATTGTCAGTATTTGTCATGCTGGTTGTGTTGAACTGCTCTCCAAAGATAAATGAACTTCTGTTTTCATTCATTTACAAGTAAATACATAAATAAGATATCATGTAAAAAAATAAGAACAAAATTATGACAATAATCCAAAGGTCTGTATATTCAGTCTAGACCTGAAAACTTCTTCATCCCCCCTCGTGTTCCTTCTTCAGGAACCTGAAGCGGAGACGGAACCCTTCTCTGTTTGTTTCACTCGGACTGATAAAACTGTGACACAAGCAGGCGGAACACTTCCGGGTGAGAGCTCGCGCCGCACATGTGAGAAACGAAGAGAAGAAAACAGAAACGGAGTGGAGGAGAAGAAGGAGACCAGTTTCAGGTACTGGGACCAACATCAGGAGGAAACGGCTCGCGCCAGAGTTCTGGTCGGTTTCTGCGGTTCTGATGAAGTTTCTCTGAAGTTCTGACAGTTTCCACCCAGATGGACCTGAGAAGGTCCTGGATGGAATCTGTCAGGAATGATCAGATCAGCTGGATCCAAATCCATCCAGAACCGAACCTTTTCTGTGGGAAAAGCATGTCAGATGTTGGTGGTGGTGATGGTGGTGATGATGGTGATGGTGGTGATAGTCATGATGGTGGTGAGGATGGTGATAGTGGTGATGATGGTGGTGGTGGTGGTGGTGGTGGTGGTGATGATGGTGATGGTGGTGGTGGTGGTGGTGATGATGGTGATGGTGGTGAGGATGGTGATGGTGGTGGTGGTGATGATGGTGGTGGTGGTGGTGGTGGTGGTGATGGTGGTGGTGGTGGTGGTGATGATGGTGGTGGTGGTGATAGTCATGATGGTGGTGAGGATGGTGATAGTGGTGGTGGTGATGATGGTGGTGGTGGTGGTGATGGTGATGATGGTGGTGGTGATGATGGTGGTGGTGGTGATGATGGTGATGGTGGTGAGGATGGTGATGGTGGTGGTGGTGGTGGTGGTGGTGGTGATGATGGTGGTGGTGGTGGTGATGATGGTGGTGGTGGTGGTGATGATGGTGGTGGTGGTGATAGTCATGATGGTGGTGAGGATGGTGATAGTGGTGGTGGTGATGATGGTGGTGGTGGTGGTGATGGTGATGATGGTGGTGGTGATGATGGTGGTGGTGGTGGTGGTGGTGATGATGGTGATGGTGGTGAGGATGGTGATGGTGGTGGTGGTGGTGATGGTGGTGATGATGGTGGTGGTGGTGGTGATGATGGTGGTGGTGGTGATAGTCATGATGGTGGTGGTGAGGATGGTGATAGTGGTGGTGATGTACGATGATGGTGATAGTGGTGAGGATGGTGATAGTGGTGGTGGTGATGATGGTGGTGGTGGTGATGGTGGTGATGATGGTGATAGTGGTGGTGGTGATGATGGTGGTGGTGATGATGATGGTGGTGGTGAGGATGGTGATAGTGGTGGTGATGTACGATGATGGTGATAGTGGTGAGGATGGTGATAGTGGTGGTGGTGATGATGGTGGTGGTGGTGATGGTGATGATGGTGGTGGTGGTGAGGATGGTGATGATGGTGGTGGTGGTGAGGATGGTGATAGTGGTGGTGGTGATGATGGTGGTGGTAGTGGTGGTGATGATGGTGGTGGTGGTGATGATGGTGGTGGTAGTGGTGGTGATGATGGTGGTGGTGGTGATGATGGTGGTGGTGGTGATGGTGATGATGGTGGTGGTGGTGAGGATGGTGATGATGATGGTGGTGGTGGTGATAGTCATGATGGTGGTAGTGGTGATGATGGTGGTGGTGGTGATAGTCATGATGGTGGTGGTGGTGGTGATGGTGATAGTGGTGATGGTGGTGAGGATGGTGATAGTGGTGGTGATGTACGATGATGGTGATAGTGGTGATGATGATGGTGGTGGTGGTGATAGTCATGATGGTGGTGGTGGTGATGATGGTGATGGTGGTGAGGATGGTGATAGTGGTGGTGATAGTCATGATGATGGTGGTGGTGATGTACGATGATGGTGATAGTGGTGGTGATGGTGGTGGTGGTGGTGATGATGGTGATGGTGATGTACGATGATGGTGATAGTGGTGGTGATGTACGATGATGGTGATAGTGGTGGTGATGTACGATGATGGTGATAGTGGTGGTGGTGGTGAGGATGGTGGTGGTGGTGGTGGTGATGATGGTGGTGGTGGTGGTGAGGATGGTGGTGGTGATGATGGTGATGGTGGTGGTAGCGATGGTGATGATGGTGGTGGTCATGGTGATGGTGGTGGTGATGGTGCTAATGGTGATGGTGGTGGAGATGATGATGATCTTGGTGGTTGTAAGGGTTTATGGGTGACCAAGAAACCAGATCTTTGAGGTGTCTGAGCTGGCAGATGATGATGGATAATGGTTTGGACCGCGGTTCTGCTTGACAGGATGGAGAAGAAGATGGAGAAGAAGCAGAAGAAGCACCAGCAGAAGCACAGCGGGCCAAAAGCCCAGAAGAAGAAGCTGAAGAAACAGGAGGTGTCCGCAGAGGACGATGCACGGAAACGGAACCCCAAAGCTTTTGCAGTCCAGTCGGCGGTCCGCATGGCCAAGTCCTTCCACAGGTCGGTTCGGATCATGATGATGATGATGATGATGATGCTGCTCAGAGAATTCTTCTCTGACTGTGTTAATCTTCTTCTTCTTCAGGGCTCAGGACATAAAAGCCAAAAAACACCACATCCCCGTGGTGGACCGGACCCCACTAGAACCTCCTCCAGTTGTGGTCGTAGTAGTCGGACCCCCCAAGGTGGGAAAGAGCACCTTGATCCGCTGTCTGATCAAGAACTTCACACGGCAAAAGCTCAAGGAGATCTGCGGACCAGTCACCATCGTTTCTGGTGAGTCTTTACTGTTCTCGTGTTCTGACCCAGAACCTGCTTCAGGGACCCATACCTGATCTCCTCCTGGATACAGGAAACACAGAGGAGACCAGAAGACCCGAAGCAGGTTTTAACTGTCTGGTTTTCTGCAGGCAAGAAGCGCCGTCTGACCTTCATGGAGTGTAACAACGACATCAACACCATGATCGACCTCGCCAAAGTCGCAGACCTCGTAAGTTCACCTGAAAACACAAACAAGATTCAGGTTTCTCTGATTTTATCCTGCATGTTCCTCTGATGTTCCCCTTTTGTTCCTCTGATGTTATCCTGTATGTTCTTCTGTATGTCCCTCTGAATGTTCCTAAAAGTGATCCTCCTATGTTCCTCTGATGTTCCCCTGAACGTTCCTCTGAATGTTCCTCTGATGTTCCTGTAAATGTTCCCATACACGTTTATCTGAACGCTCCTCTGAGGAACCCATTCTCAGTGCTGAAGGTGTTAAGTCAGACGTGATGAATAAACCTGACCTGTTCTTCTGTCTGACTGAGGATGATGATGGTTCCGTCTCCAGGTCCTGATGCTGATCGATGCCAGCTTCGGCTTTGAGATGGAGACCTTTGAGTTTCTCAACATTTGCCAGGTCCATGGTTTCCCGCGCATCATGGGGGTCTTAACTCACCTGGATTCATTCAGGAACAACAAGACGCTGAGGAAGACCAAGAAGAAGCTCAAACATCGCTTCTGGACCGAGGTGTACCAGGTAAGCATGAGGATCTCCACAGCAGACTCCCCCACCAGGATGAAGGTTTTCACCATGTTGTGTTCAACTTGCAGGGGGCCAAGCTCTTCTACCTGTCAGGTATGGTGTACGGCGAGTATCAGAGCCAGGAGGTGAAGAACCTGGGCCGCTTCATCTCCGTCATGAAGTTTCGTCCTCTGGTGTGGCAGACGTCCCACCCCTACGTCCTGGCTGACCGGTGAGTGGAAAGAGGACAAACAGAACCATTTCCAGAAAGGTCCAGAAGGTTCTACGAGCCAACCAGAGATGTGTCCAGGTCTTCTTCTGATAGATATGTCCCTCCGTGTCTCTGTCCTGCAGTATGGAAGACTTGACAGACCCAGAAAAGGTCAGGACGGACCCCAAGTGTGACCGCACCGTGTCTCTGTACGGCTACCTGAGAGGGACACATTTAAAAAACAAAGGCCAGGTCCATATCCCAGGTACGTCCCTGTTCTCTGGTCTGCAGCCCACCAGCTCTACAAAGATCATCCAGTACCAGAGTCCTCATTGTGTCCTCATTGTGTCCTCATTGTGTCCTCATTATGTCCTCATTGTGTCCTCAGTGTGTCCTCATTGTGTCCTCATTATGTCCTCATTGTGTCCTCATTATGTCCTCATTGTGTCCTCATTGTGTCCTCAGTGTGTCCTCATTATGTCCTCATTGTGTCTTCATTGTGTCCTCATTATGTCCTCAATGTGTCCTCATTGTGTCTTCATTGTGTCCTCAATGTGTCTTCATTGTGTCCTCAATGTGTCTTCATTGTGTCCTCAGTGTGTCCTCATTATGTCCTCAGTGTGTCCTCATTATGTCTTCAATGTGTCCTCATTGTGTCCTAATTATGTCCTCATTGTGTCCTAATTATGTCCTTGTGTCTTCATTATGTCCTCACTGTGTCCGCATTATGTCCTTGTGTCTTCATTTTGTCCTCATTGTGTCCTCATTGTGTCTTCATCGTGTCCTCATCGTGTCCTCATTGTGTCCTAATTATGTCCTCATTGTGTCCTAATTATGTCCTTGTGTCTTCATTGTGTCTTCATTATGTCCTCATTGTGTCCTCATTATGTCCTTGTGTCTTGATTGTGTCTTCATTGTGTCCTCATTTTGTCCTCATTGTGTCCTCATTGTGTCTTCATTTTGTCCTCATTGTGTCTTCATTGTGTCCTCATCGTGTCCTCATTGTGTCTTCATTTTGTCCTCATTGTGTCCTCATCGTGTCCTCATTGTGTCTTCATTTTGTCCTCATTGTGTCTTCATTTTGTCCTCATTTTGTCTTCATTGTGTCCTCATCGTGTCCTCATTGTGTCTTCATTGTGTCCTCATCGTGTCCTCATTGTGTCTTCATTTTGTCCTCATTGTGTCCTCATCGTGTCCTCATTGTGTCCTCATCGTGTCCTCATTGTGTCTTCATTTTGTCCTCATTGTGTCCTCATTGTGTCTTCATTGTGTCTTCATTTTGTCTTCATTGTGTCCTCATTGTGTCTTCATTGTGTCCTCATTGTGTCCACATTATGTCCTCATTGTGTCTTTATTGTGTCCTCATCGTGTCCACATTGTGTCCTCATTATGTCCTCATTTTGTCATTGTGTCCTCATTGTGTCTTCATTGTGTTCTCATCTGGTCTGCAGGTGTAGGAGACTTCCAGGTAAATGATGTGGACTTCCTGCCAGACCCATGTCCCCTGCCAGATGCTCAGAAGAAGAGAGCGCTGAACGAGAAGGAGCGTCTCCTCTATGCTCCCATGGCGGGGGTGGGGGGCCTGGTGTACGATAAGGATGCTGTTTACATCGACCTGCCTGCCAACCACGTCTCCCAGCAGCAGGTACGTCTGAACTGGGACTCTTCCAGGTGCAACTGGGACTCTTCCAGATGCAACTGGGACTCTTCCAGGTGCAACTGGGACTCTTCCAGGTGCAACTGGACAGATGTAACTGGGACTTTTCCAGATGCAACTGGGACTCTTCCAGATGCAACTGGGACTCTTCCAGGTGCAACTGGACAGATGTAACTGGGACTTTTCCAGATGCAACTGGGACTCTTCCAGGTGCAACTGGGACTCTTCCAGGTGCAACTGGGACTCTTCCAGGTGCAACTGGGACTCTTCCAGATGCAACTGGGACTCTTCCAGGTGCAACTGGGACTCTTCCAGGTGCAACTGGGACTCTTCCAGATGCAACTGGGACTCTTCCAGGTGCAACTGGGACTCTTCCAGGTGCAACTGGGACTCTTCCAGATGCAACTGGGACTCTTCCAGATGCAACTGGGACTCTTCCAGATGAAACTGGGACTCTTCCAGGTGCAACTGGGACTCTTCCAGATGAAACTGGGACTCTTCCAGATGCAACTGGGACTCTTCCAGGTGCAACTGGGACTCTTCCAGGTGCAACTGGGACTCTTCCAGGTGCAACTGGGGCTCTTCCAGGTGCAACTGGGACTCTTCCAGATGCAACTGGGACTCTTCCAGATGCAACTGGACAGATGCAACTGGGACTCTTCCAGATGCAACTGGACAGATGTAACTGGGACTCTTCCAGATGCAACCGGGACTCTTCCAGATGCAACTGGGACTCTTCCAGATGCAACTGGGACTCTTCCAGATGCAACTGGACAGATGTAACTGGGACTTTTCCAGATGCAACTGGGACTCTTCCAGATGCAACTGGGACTCTTCCAGATGCAACTGGGACTCTTCCAGATGCAACTGGGACTCATGATGCCCTTCTGACCCTGTTAAAGGAGGAAGTCCGACCCACTACAGAACTGGTCCAGTCCCTCATTGACACTCATGCTACTCTGGATGCTAAGATGGCCGCCAGCAAGGTGTCTCTGTTTAGCGGCTCCGCCACCCTGGATCCTGCAGACATCAGCGATGAGACCAGGTGAGACCACTCAGGTGTGATCAAAGCATTAGTGAAACCTCGTTACAGCCGTTTGTGTGCATGAAAAAGGGTTTCCACGGTAACTGTCAGCCTGCTGATCAACCTTCATCAGTCTGAGCTCCTCTGTGAGACGTTCAGGTTCGTTCAGGAGGAAAGACATCAGAAATGACCTGAGAGGAGCAGCTGGGAAGGTCAGCAGGTCTTTCCAGACTATCTGGAGTCCGTCGTTCTGCAGAGACAAACAGCTGGTAGTCTTCCAGGACTGGACGTCCCAGCAGGTCCAGTCCAACGTCTACATCTCAGACTCTGCAGGTCTCAGTCAGCTGGTTAGATGTTAAAGTTCATGACAGACCAGTTAGAGAAGACTGAACCAGTACGGCTTGTTGGGAAACATGGCAGGATGGTTTAGTCTGCAGAGCTGCATCTGAACAAACCAGCAGACTTCTGGAACAATGTCCTCTGGACAGACCAGACCAGCGTGGACATGTTTGGTCCTTAAACGCCTCATAGCAGCCGTCAGCACGGTGGTGGAGGGATGATGATCTGGTCCCTGATGGACCATGAAGTCCTCCGAGTCGGATGTGAGTCCGTCTGTCTCACAGCTTTTCTGAAACGTCTCATGAAGCAGGACGAAGATCCCAAACACAGAGACAAGGTGCCGACACGATCCAGACCTGGTCCTGATTAAGTTGCTGATAAGCTCCGGTCGTCGAGGGCAACAGTCCTGCAGGTTTTCCATGTATCCCTGCTCCAACACACCTTACTCAAACTAATCAGTCATTGTGCAGAACTTCATCAGCTGTTGGATCCATTTACTGGAAGCCAGGTGTGTTGGAGCAGGGATACATGGAAACCCTGCAGGACAGCGGTCCTCGAGGACAGACTGTGGACCCACAAGAGAAAACATCATGTCCGTCTTTCCTTTCTGCAACTCGGTTCTCAGCAGGACCGAGGTTAGCTGCGTGCAGCAGAGCCGTGTCGTTAGACCAACATACATGATGCTTTTCCTCTTCTGATGATGCTTGTTGTGTTTTTTTCCTCCTGAAAGCAGCTTTAAAATGATTCCTGATGTTTTCCTCTCATCCTTCCTCCTTCTGCGTCTCAGAGATCCGGCAGGACGAGAGGAGGAACTGGTTTGGGATCCGGACACCCAACGAGAGCGTAGGAAGGTGGTCTTCACTGGAGAAGAGGAGGAAGAGGAGGATGTCAGCGGGACCAGTGACGATGAGGAGGACGATGGTGAACAGTGTGATCAGGCTGAGGATGAAGACGACGATGACTTGTCTACATTTCTCAAAGAGGAGAGAGCTAAAAGTGGCGCACCACCGAAGAAGAAACAGAGAGCTGAGGAGAGGAGAGGAGAGGAAGACGTGGTCGCCGAGGTTCCCACCTTCGCTGACAGTGAGGATGAGTTGGAGTTAAGTGAGGAAGAGGAGGAGGAGGAGGAGGCTGGGAGAGGAGACTCTGGAAACAGCTCTGCAGAGAGTAATGATGACGATGATGAAGACTGGGAAGATGAAGACCGTGAAGATGTGATGAAGAAAGATGACGCCGGAGAAGAGAGTGAGGAAGAGGATGAGGAAGGTGAGTCTGACCAGTTTGTTTTCAGGTTTAGTTTGTTGACGGCGATGAAGGAGCATCAGACCCGGAAGTCTGCTGCCTTCACTGTCAGCGGGACAAAAACGTCCCGTCACACGGCTCCTCGCTTTAATAGAAACATGTTTATATCGTCGGAGGCAACGCAGGCAGAGGCTGCAGCCTGCAGCACCGCCCTGCAGCCTGCAGCACCGCCCTGCAGCCTGCAGCACCGCCCTGCAGCCTGCAGCACCGCCCTGCAGCACCACCCTGCAGCCTGCAGCACCGCCCTGCAGCCTGCAGCACCGCCCTGCAGCACCACCCTGCAGCCTGCAGCACCGCCCTGCAGCCTGCAGCACCGCCCTGCAGCCTGCAGCACCACCCTGCAGCCTGCAGCACCGCCCTGCAGCACCGCCCTGCAGCACCGCCCTGCTGCCTGCAGCACCACCCTGCAGCCTGCAGCACCGCCCTGCAGCCTGCAGCACCGCCCTGCAGCACCACCCTGCAGCCTGCAGCACCACCCTGCAGCACCACCCTGCAGCCTGCAGCACCGCCCTGCAGCCTGCAGCACCGCCCTGCAGCCTGCAGCACCACCCTGCAGCCTGCAGCACCATGTAGCCTGCAGCACCGCCCTGCAGCCTGCAGCACCACCCTGCAGCCTGCAGCACCATGTAGCCTGCAGCACCGTCCTGCAGCCTGCAGCACCACCCTGCAGCCTGCAGCACCACCCTGCAGCCTGCAGCACCGCCCTGCAGCCTGCAGCACCGCCCTGCAGCACCGCCCTGCAGCCTGCAGCACCACCCTGCAGCCTGCAGCACCACCCTGCAGCCTGCAGCACCGCCCTGCAGCACCGCCCTGCAGCCTGCAGCACCATGTAGCCTGCAGCACCGTCCTGCAGCCTGCAGCACCACCCTGCAGCCTGCAGCACCACCCTGCAGCCTGCAGCACCGCCCTGCAGCCTGCAGCACCGCCCTGCAGCCTGCAGCACCGCCCTGCAGCCTGCAGCACCATGTAGCCTGCAGCACCACTTCCCTCTCTCCAGCCACATTTGCCAACTCTGCGGGGGGGATCCCGAGGCGTTCCCAGGCCAGCCGAGAGATATAATCCCTCCAGCGTGTCCTGGGTCTTCCCCGGGGTCTCCTCTCAGAGAAACTAGTGTCTCCTTAAATAAACCCTGCTCCATGTCATGAGGAAGATGATGTTAGGAAAGGTCCCAGCAGCTGCTTAACGTTGTATCACCTGCAGGACGCTGATATTTCCCGTTTTTCTCTCTGACCCTGAACCTGCTGAGACGAAACCTCTGAAGATCTCCATTGATTTTCTGCTTTTTTTTATTTTGTGTTCAGGAGCTCTCAGGTGGAAGGAGGGTCTCCATCAGAAAGCAGCAGAGGCGTTCCTACGGCAACAAGAAGCCGCTCCTAACCTGAGGAAACTGGTTTATGGTTCAGGTACACGCCGATTCTGGACTTCCTCTGTGACGTCCTGAATATTTTCCTGCTCAGAAAGTCAGAAACGTGAAGCTGGTGAATTCTTAACATGTTAATATTTATCCTGATATGTGTGTTGATGCATGTAAATACAGAGAAAGCATCTGTTACCGTAGCAACCAGGAAGAGCTGCATCCGGCTCCATGGATCTGGATGAAAGTGGACCAATGTTCCAGCTGTCTCTTCCTCTGTGTTCCGCAGTGGTGGAGGCAGATGATTCCGAGGATGAGGAGGAAGAACTGGGAGGACTGTTCCGGGTCAGCCGCCCTCAGAAGAGTAAAAAGTCTCAGTGGAACGCTGTGGACTGCTCCCGTTTTCTCCCAGACACCTCCCACAGCTGGGATACGGAGGAGGTAAGCTGCTTCCTGCTCCTCTGTCCTCACACTAATGTTCCAGCCGTTCCTGACTTCTCACGTTCCAAATGTTCTGGAAATCTTGGGTTCCACCTATTCACAACGTTCTCACATTCCAGGTTCTTGGTTTTCCTGACGTTCTTTTGTTCCAGACATTCCTGATGCTCTCTGCCTCCACCGCTTTCTAACGTTCTCAGGTTTCTGATGTTCCTAACCTTTTAGGTTCCACACATCCGTTAAGTTCCAGATGTTCCTGACGATCTGAGTCTCCACCCATTCAGGGTGTCCATTATGTTCTCAGGTTCTAGGCGTGTCAGACGTTCTCGTGTTTGACACCTGTTCCACACATCCCTCATGCTTCCAGGTTCCACCTACTCCTTATATTTTCAGCTTACACTTGTTCCAGACGTCCTCAGTTCCACGTGTTCCTGACGTTCTGGGTTCTGCATGTTCCACGTGTTCCTGACGTTCTGGGTTCTGCATGTTCCACGTGTTAGAGCCTGCAGAGAAAGTGCTGAGATGAAGCTGTTGTTGTCCTGCAGATGCTGGACTCCATCAGGGACTGCTTCGTGACGGGGAAGTGGGAGGGAGACCAGGATGCAGCCACGCTGCTGAAGGACGACGGTGAGAAGAACATCTGGTTCTAGATTCAGTGATGCAGGTTCTCCAGACGGAATCTGGACTGCTGACCTGGACTCTGGTCTGATCTCGGTTTTCTGTTGCTTTATGAGACGATGGAGAGAAACTTGTCGATTTGTCGTTCTTTCTCTAGAGGATGTTTATGGGGACTTTGAAGATCTGGAAACAGGAGAAGTCCACAGGAGTCAAACGGGACATCGGGGGGAGGAGGAGGAGGAGGAGGAGGAGCAGCAGCAGCAGGAGGAGGAGGAGGAGGTAGGAGAAACATCCCTGTGCTGAAACTGGTTCATGTCTGACAGAAGGGTCAGGTGGAGCAGACAGGAGAGGACGGCTTGTGAGTTTAGGGATTTCTGGAACATCTGTGTTCAGCAGATTTCATCCAAAAAAGTGTGTGTGTGTGTGTGTGTGTGTGTGTGTGTGTGTGTGTGTGTGTGTGTGTGTGTGTGTGTGTGATCCTCCATCAGGACATGGAGGGGAATGAAAACGATGACTGAAGGGAAAAGTTCCTAAACTTTCAGCCTTGCTTTTCTTTTTCTCCTTGTTGCATGTCTTTCTTCCCGGTTGTCATGGTAACCACGATGGCGTTGCTATGTTCAGCTCCATCATATGTCTACCGATTGTTCTGCTCTCTGTGGTCGGCAGGACAAGAAGCAGGATGAGGAGGTGGAGGTGAAGGCGGGCGACGAGGAGCTTCAGAAGAAGAAGCGTCTGGAGAAGAAACGCAGGCTGAAGGAGAGGTTCGACGCCGAGTACGACGACGGCGATGCAACGTACTTTGATGACCTGAAGGAGGAGATGCAGAAGCAGGCAGAGGTAAACTGTTTTACACCACACACTACTCTGTGTGTGTGTGTGTGTGTGTGTGTGTGGGAGTGTGTGATGACTGTGTGTTTGTCCTCAGCTGAACAGAGCGGAGTTTGAAGACATGGAGGATGAGATCCGAGTCCAGTACGAAGGCTTCCGGCCGGGAATGTACATCCGAGTAGAAATCTCCTCTCTGCCCTGTGAGTTTGTCGCCAGCTTCGACCCCCACTACCCCGTCATCCTCGGAGGTCTGGGCTCCAGCGAGGGGAATGTTGGCTACGTCCAGGTGTGTGCAGCGAAGTGCCGGAGCATCATTGTAAACACACAAGTCTAAAAGTCTGTGTTTGTGCCAGATGCGGCTGAAGAAGCACCGCTGGTACGATCGCATCCTGAAGACCAGGGACCCCCTCATCCTCTCCTTAGGCTGGCGGCGCTTCCAGACCATCCCCCTGTACCACATCGAGGATCACAACGGACGTCACCGCCTCCTCAAATACACACCTCAGCACATGCATTGTGGCGCCTCCATCTGGGGTAAGAGACGGTTCCTCGTTCCCCGACGGCTTTTTCATTCAGTATTCAGGCTGATAATCAGACTAGAACCTCCATGGGACCAACTCATCTGCAGTTCCTCCATGTTTTACTCATGCTCCAAGGTTAAAGGATGAAACCATGAGACAGAAGCAGCTCGGTGTGATGACGTCGTCAGGTGGTTTAGACACGGCCCTCAGCAAAACATAAACCTTTCATTTACCTTCAATCTGAAAGATCCTTTAGTCTTTCTGACCCAGTTTCCGACTGGTTTTAAGGGGTTAAAAACCTCCAGTTGGGTTTGCTGTGTTCCAGATGAGCTGCATTTTCAGCACTGCCACAAAAGGTGGCGCTGTAGTTATCAGGTTGCTCCAGACGTGCACAAGACCCTGTAAATGCAAAATGCAATATATGTGTGTATATATATATATATATATATATATATATATATATATATATATATATATATATATGTATGTATATATATATATATATATATATATATATATAT